>NC_139020.1:101848313-102448313 GCF_964662115.1 Mustela nivalis | reverse complement strand
TCTCACTAGATCTGCCCCTCTTTCCACTCAGGGCTGCCCAGGGGCTCCCCAGGAGGACCTTAACACCCTCTTCTGATAGTAGTGCTCTGTGAGGAGGCTACATGCAACACTGTCAGGGAGAAGGAGAAGGTTTCCATCTTCATACAGTTCAATAAACCCTCTTTGGTGGGGCATGTCCTCCATTAGGAGCTAGAGCATCCTTGTCCTGCCAGCAGCAGGAGGACCCTGAGAGGAAAACCAAATGAGATCCACACCTAAAGAGTGTCTGGTTTAACTTCCTCAAATCACTCTTATTCTTCCTGGGAAAGGCCTGCCCAGCGACCCAGACTGATTCTCTGGATTTCAAATGCAAATTGCACACACACGCACGCACACACAGGCACACACACGCTGTGAGAGTTTTTATGGGGTAAATGGTGGCGTCATAAACGTCCAAGTTCAGCACCACTTTTTAACTTTCCATCACCAGGCCTTATCTTTCCAGAAAAGAGATGAAAAGGTCTGAGGGAGGGAGGTGATCACAGAGATGGGAATGGCTTTTATTAAAAGAGTGTTTTCCCAGACCTTAACTAAACCTCATCCACTTTCGTCAGTCAGGGCCGACAGTTGAGAGCAATATTAGAGGAGGTAATTGCATGTATCAGTCAACAGCTTTTGTCCCGCGGCCGCTGAGAATTACAGTAAAACGGGCACAGGAAAACAGCATACTGGATTAAAGGCAAAAAAGCTCTTTCTCCAGTTTCTCTCTACTCACCAGCTGTTATGTTCGGCTACGGAGACAGAAGCAGCAATAATATCTGGGGGAAATCTAGCCTACCACAGTCTGGGTTTTTTTTTTTTTTTTCCTCCTTTTGTTTTTCCTCCGCCTTAAAAGTGATTAAGCTTCGACTTTAAAGAGAAACTTTTTCAAAAAGCTTTCTATCTCACCATAGCAACTAAGCTATTGACCGTATATGAATTTTTCTCCCATTCCAGTATATGAACACATATAAACCGAATCTTCTACCCTTGCTCAGGCTGACTGTACAACAGCCACCCCAGAGCTGTTGATGTCACTTGGGAACACCTCCCCCATAGTTGCTTATTCAGTTAAACAGTTAACAAGACATAGATACATTTTATGTACATTTGATTGTAAGTCACACTAAGTTAAATCATGCCGTGCTGAAGAGTTAACAGCGGGGTCTGAAATTCACCCCCGCTAAGTAGGAGTTGGAAGAAGAGAGAGAGGAGAAAGAAATGCCTATCCTTGTGCACTGAGCACAAATTTGCACAAGAGAAGTGTGATCGTCACCAGCTCCCTGGTGCTCCGGACACCACACACTGGCCCCCTTACCCCCATGCTAAAGGAACTCCCTTTCTCTCAAACATGGGAAAATAAACGAGTCTGTCCAAAAGCTGTTAGAGACTTTGGACACAAAAGAGGAACATTCTTAAGGCCAAGTCAAGGGTACCCGAGAGGGAGAAGTGGCTAAGCTGGGAAGGACAGAGACCAACTCCAGCAGGATAGCAGGGACCAGAGAGTTGTGACCCTGGGTCATTTCTGAGTGCCTCAGTGAAAGCGCAGAGCTGAGTCAGCTCCACCGTGACTCTGACAGAGGCCAGTTGGGACATGGATGCAGTGGATCACAATGAAGCTGTTGTTTTTAATGAATTTAATTCTTAAATACTTGAAATCCTATAGCCAAGATCAACTTCATGATGCAACAGTTAACGGGTTTTGTTTTGTTTTGCTTTTTACAGATCAAAAGCTGAGGTTTAGAAAGGTGAGGCAACTCACAAGACATAGTCAATGAGTAATACAGGTAAGATTCAAACTCAGCTCTGTCTTTCCTAAAGCCTTGCTCATGCCACTACAACTTCACCCTGGGGCGGTGCGTGTCTAGCAGTACTTGAGTGTGGACACCAGGGATGTAGGGAGCTACAGGATCTACAGGATAAAACTTAGCATCTTCCTGGGACTTCAAATGTATTCAAATAACGGTTCTATCAAATAGAACAGGAGGAATAGGGTGGTGTGGGATTAAGTAATTGCATTAATCAGTATTTTATAGCATACTTTTTCACATTAAATTCAATGACTGTGGGGCACCTCAGTGGCTCAGTGGGTTAAGCCGCTGCCTTCTGCTCGGGTCATGATCTCAGGGTCCTGGGATCGAGCCCCGCATCGGGCTCTCTGCTCAGCGGGGAGCCTGCTTCCTCCTCTCTCTCTCTCTGCCTGCCTCTCTGCCTACTTGTGATCTCTGTCAAATAAATAAATAAAATCTTAAAAAATAATAATAATAATAAAATAATAAATTCAATGGCTGTATTAGAGAGCAAGATGCAATATTCCTATTTTTAAAAAAGATTGAATAGGTAATGAATTAATATGATTCAAATTCAAACACTACAAATAGTACAAACTGGAAAGTTTCTCTCTCACTTATCTCCAAGCCCCAATTCCCAATTCCCAATTCCCTTCTCAATAGGCAAACTATTACCTATTTTATGCATATGCATATATGCATATGATAGGGTAAGTACATATATAGTCTTTTTTTCTTCTTTAAGCAAATAGCAGCCCACTAGACATGATTTTCTGCACATTGCTCTTTTTCATTAAACAAGAAACCTTGAAGTTCATATCTGTAAACAAAGTATTCCCTCATTCTTGTTGACAGCTTTTAGTACTTCATTAAATTGACACATCGTTATTTACTTAACCAGTCCTATTTGTGGACTTTCAGAATGTCCTGAAAACTTTGCCACTACAAACAATGCCTCAATTAATAATCTTTTACATGGATCACTTCACACATTTGAGAATATGTATGTGGGATGCATTGCCACAAGTAGGACTTCTAGGTCAAAGGCATTTGCATTTACATTTTGACAGATATTAACAAATTTCTCTCTATGGAGGTTGTACCAATTGGCAGAGAGCCATTTCTTAGTATTATCAAACTCTTTTAAGTTTGCCAATCTGACAGGTGAAAAATGAAATTTCACTGTCATCGTAATTTGCATTTTTCTTCTCCTGGGTTGAGCTGAATAGCTTTTCAGGTCCTTAAGAGCCATTTTTCTTTCATTTTCTGCAAACTGTCCATATCCTTTCCCACTTTTTATGGGGTTTTGGGCTTTTTTAAATTGGCTTGCAGAGTTCTTTAGAAGGTATAGAAACTAGCCCTTTGTCTGAAACTTGAGTTGTACAATTTCTCCAGGCCCACCAGTCCACCTCCTCTTGTCGGTTTCCACTGAGAAACCCAGCCCCACCATGGCAGTATGGCGTGAGCATCCTGAATGGCCCCATGTGGACCCATGCTGACCCATCTATATACCTGGACTCTCCTGAAACCTACTTGCTGCCTGGCCAAGCTTCCTTCCACATCCTGGTTTCTTTCCCCAGGGCCTGCTTATGTCCAACGGACATCCAAGTCACCCTGATCTAGCTATTCCATCTCCAGGCTCCCCTGAAGAGGTGAGGAGATAAGGGAGAGGCAAGAACTGGTACATATTCTCAACACCAAATCCCCACCCTGTATTTATACACAGCACTGTTTCTCCTCCACTAAGCATTTCCCATAGAACCGCTCGATGATAATAATCACTATCATGTGTTGAACATTTACTGCGTGCCAAGCACTGATCAAAGCACCTTGTATATAATAATTCATTTCATCTTCAAAACATCTTGGGAAGGTATTATTATCAACAACCCATTCTACATAGATGACAACACAAGTGACAGAAATGTTCACTAATTTGCCAAGGGTCTTAAGGCCAGTGTGAAGCCAGGCATTCTGGACTATAAATCCACCCAATTCAACCCAACAGGCATTCTGGGCACCACTCAGGTTATATATATCACATGTATGCATGCATGCGTGCACACATACACACACACACACACACACACTGCAATGCAGGGAAATTTCACTAATATTTTATGAGATTAAGGAATACTTTATCCTAATACCAACATGATATGAGATCTTGTGGGGCTTATATTAAGCCATGATATTGCAAGTTAAACATGTTTGAGGACTTAGCATGCCTAGTTTTTACCAAAAGCCAAGTAAGTGGTATGTAAGTCTGAGGAACTATCCATCGACTTTCAAAGAATCAAGGAAATAATACCTAGAAGAACATGGCTTAAGACTTGTGACCTGGGCTGATCCCAAGGGCCTACCTGGAAGTGATGCTCTCTTACTGAAACTGCTACAACTCTCCTATCCAAGGCAGAAACGCATCGCAACCCTCAGCACATGCATACGACAAACTTTACTACAAATAAGTGACTTAGGGACACCTATTTGTACCTTATATCTTCAAGGCCTAGGTCTATTAAAAAAACAAACAAACAAACAAACAAACAAACAAAAACCCTCCCCCAATCCAAACTATATCTCAAAGCCAAATATTCTGGGATGGACAGGAGGACCCCCAGAGTAACTCATTCAGCTAGGTTTCTGCCATGCCAGATGAGGCCAGCTCATGTCTGCCCTCCATACCTTCTCATTCCCTAGATGACCACAAAGGGAAAAAGCAAACAAACAAACAAAAAACAGTCCATGTCTTTATCCGTATGGTATCAATGCAGCTCAAAAAGATGGTTTCTACACTGTGCCATCTATCTTGGACAGCTGTGGCTGAAGGAGTTTGAAAGCCAGTCTGCCCCCTGACTGAGTGGTTCTATGCAGGAACAGGTAAAATACAACTCTCTTGCACTAATTCTATAAGGGATTCCAGCCAGTGTCTATTACTAACTATACAGTTAGATTTTGAATACTCAGGGTCTAATAAACCAGATGGTGATCTAATTCAATTTTTAGTTCCTCTACCAATATTCCCTTTTGATCAATGGACCATTAATTCAACCCTTGGGCTGAAGGAGAATCTATTCATTTATCATGTTCTGAGTCCTTATTATGCTATAGGCACCAGAAATAAAAAGACTAACAAACAAACAAACAAACAAAAAAGTTCCTACTTATAAGGAGCTTATAGTCTGTTAACATACAGGGATTGAAAAAGAAAAAAACTTTTAAGGGCTATTGCAATGCTAGGGAGCTTCTGCTTGGATGGAAGTTAAGAGTCCACAGGATGACCCTTAAGAACTGAAACCAGGCTAGATGGCAAAAGAGATGCAGGGGAAGTGATGACCGAGTGAAGGCACTAGCAGGTCTAGAGGTAGAGGGGGGAAGTCATCCGAGTAGAGGTGCCTCATGAGCAGAGGCCCAGAGATGAGAAAGCCGCCCCCACGTGAGAGGCTACAGCAGTTGAGGTTGAGAGAGGAAGCCCCCAAACAGGAGCGGGGCCAGACTGTGAAAGCCCCACGCTGTGCCACATGTGTCCCACTGAAGGTGATGAAAGCCATGGAAATATATGCAGCCTGAGCGTGGGATCACCACAGCAAAACTGCTCACGGGACTCATAATTCATAATAGAGTCCAAACGACTGTTGAGGCTTAATAGGTTAGTGTTTCGATAAGAGACAAAATCTTCAGCCAAAGAATGACTCCAAATGTAGAATTTGGAAAAATCAAATGAAATCGGTGGGATAAGTGTCTGGGGGGAGAAACCCCACTGGCATTTCCCAAATCACACTAAACAATATCTACCATTTCTTTCATTAGCACAAAATTTCACGCACACACACAGACAGTATCACATATACATCAGATTATTCATTACAGTATTATTTATAATATCACAAGATTGAAAACCTAAATATTTATTAATTTGGGACTGTTTAAACAAATTATGGCATATATATAAAATGGAATACCATGAAGCTATAAAAAAGACAAAGGAAACTCATTATATACCATGTAAAAAGAGCTTTGAATTATAGTATTGAGTGGAAAATGCAGAACAATGCATATACTGCACTACCATTTTTCCATAAAAGATAAGGAGAGGAGGAGGAGAGAAAAGACCTGCATTTGGTAGTGCATGCATAAAGCAACTCTGGAAGGAGACACGAGAAAACAATGGCATTTGGTTGCCAGTGGGAAGGGGATGGGGGTGGCTGGGGAAAGCAGGTTTCACTATATTCTCTTTTGTTCCTTTAGAATGATGTAAATGTATTACCTATTAACAACTGTCCCTGTCCTTGAATAGCTCACAGACCAAACCGGTAAACACATGGACAATGGAAAAGAGCTCATTTAAAGTATCTAATAGGCTATAACACGAAGGTAAGAGAGGACTTGAAAAAATATCTGGTCCTGAGCAACAGAAAATACAACTGGAAAAGATCGTATTCCTCCCATTTCAGTCACTTTTTCTGTTGAGCATTTCTTGACCATTCTCAGCCCACGTCCTGCAGGCACTTTTCATGACTGAATGCCCAGGGGGGTCCTTCCCGAGTCCCCTCACTTTACAGATGTGGAAATGGAAGTACAGCAAGATGAAGGGGCTTGCTTCAAGCCATGTGGGTGTTTAGCAGTGTCCTGAGTGAACCCGCCATGGTGTCCCGTCTGGCAGACAGACGCCGACACTACCTCGAAACCAGTGACTTTGGGGGCGCTCGGGACCGGCCAAGACACAATCTGGTCTGTGGAGATTCCACCTGCCAGTCCTCTTTGGAGACATTGAGTAACTTCTGTGCCCACCAGCCAGTTAGATGCCACCTCCGCTTCTCCTCAGCAGTGGCAAGTGAGCAAACCCATCCAAGGAAGACAGGAGTCATCCTCTCCTGCTCATCAGTACCCGAGCTCCCTTGGTCCCGGCCACTTCGTGAGACCGGCACCCAAACCCTGGGACTTCTACGTCGGTTTTTGCGAGGAACAGAATGGGATCCTCTGTGCAGTTAGCAAACAGAAATCTCAACAATAAGTTACTGATCCTGCCTTCAATGTAACAAAATAACAGCCTATCAACCTATCATCCTCAAGCTCCAGCCTCTAATGTCTGGATAGGATAGAGCGAACTGTGGTCATTTGCAAATCTGTATGCAGCCGGGCAGGCAGCAGTGAGCCTGGCTTCAGAAACAGACTGGAGCTTAGCCTGAGGTGGCAGGAGTCCTTAGGGATTTCAGAGCCCCGACTTGCTAATATATCTTTCATTTTTTCCACAGAACTGCTCTTCCTGTCCAGGACCTTTCGTTGCTCCCCAAACTCTACACAGTTAGCTGTTGATCTCCCCTCTGCCCTCCTCATCAGCCTCTTTATTCTTGCTCCTTCCTCTGAGCTTTCCAGCCGCAGCCCCATCCTAAAAATAGCTGCCCCCCCTCTTCATCCTGCCTGCTTTTTCACCTTTGGTGCTCTTCCTTTTTTCCTTTCATTTCTAGGTGTCTTTAGACTATGAAGGGGGAATCTCACTTCAGCAAATTAAATAATAAAACAGTCATAATGTGTATCACAAAAGTAGTGAATATTTATTGAGCATTTACTTTATGTCAGGGATTGAGCTAAATAAATAAATAAATAAATTTAATAAAGAAATTTAATCCAGCAATTGTGATCTTGGAATAAAAACATCTTCTGTTTGGCAAGCTATTTTTGTCTCAAAACATGAATGGCCTGTGGAAACAGACTATGATTGGTTTCCACACTATCTACTTACTACGATGACAATAATCGATTGTGTTACCATACGACTGCTTTCAAGTAGCCCTTAATTGTGGGAGAGCCACACTCTAGAACAAACCTTCTGGCTGTATGATATTTGCACTGTAGCCAGAAATGGAAGGATGGATGACCCTCCCCTTCCACCCCGGGAGAGCCATGAGACAGAGCTGTCTCGGTTTTATTCTGGTGGTACCCAAACTCAAATTTCAACATATCTCGCCAGAACCACATCACTCCAGCTTGAAATGCAGCAATACAACATGACAACCCAATGGCCGCCGTCTTAAGAGTCTGGGAGAGAAAAGAGTGTGAAGATGAACTTTGAAAATCTCTCTCTTCTACCTACCAAGTTCTTATCAAGCGTAACTGCCTGGGTTGGGAACGTTGATAATGTCTTCCTCCTAATAAATTCCGCTAGAACTAGAGATCTAAATAACTCATGGAGCTTATGATAATATATATTCTGTGCTCCTCATTGTGCATTTATTTAAATGACTCGGTTGCTGAATATTTATCTTGTTCATTCTATTAAGATAGTATCTGAACCTGTCCTCCCCTCCTCAAATCTTTTCCCGCTCTCATTGGTCTGCCTTCCACATGCTGCCATAAGTGTTATTTCCAATAAAAATATCTGACCAGAATTAGAAAGACTTATCATCCCTTAACTATTTTGCCCATTGATATATCCCAAGACCAATAGGCAAGAAATATGTTTTTAACAAATAAAGGAATTCATTAGAGGCCAAGAAAAGCACATTAAAATAGGAAGTTATTGTTATCCATCCACCTACATTTTTTTTTTGTTTTTGTGTGTTCATGATTCTTCCCAGTGCCGGCAGCAGTGTGTCAATGGAGCATCCTTATATTCTTGATGAGAGAACTTGACAACAGAGTTTTTCAAAAAGTCTTCATACTTTTCATTCTGAGTGATTAATTTACCTTACGAAATTAATTTAAATATTGGACAGAGAAAAAAGTTTTCTGTAGACAATGGCTGCCAAAGTATAAAATACATAGAGTCCAGCAATAATGAAATGTGCGGCCATGGTGGCACAGCCACTCAATGAAGTAGTATATACTTATCAAAAGTGATTATTAAGGGCGCCTGGGTGGCTCGGTTGGTTGGGCAACTGCCTTCAGCTCAAGTCATGATCCTGGAGTCCTGGGATCGATCGAGTTCCACATGGGGCTCCCAGGTCCATGGGGAGTCTGCTTCTCCCCCTGACCTTCTTGCCTCCCTTATGTTCTCTCTCACTCTCTCTCTCTCTCTCTTAAATAAAATTTTTCTAAAAAAGTGATTATTAGGTTTATATAGTAACAGGTGTAAAAAGTAACAGCACACACACACTGTGAATACCTCTGTCAAATATTCTTAGACACATGCCGAAAAGTGCTAACAAGGGGAACTGGAGTTGAATTCTGGCTTCCCCATTTATAAATGGTGTAAGTTTCGGTGGGTTAATCTCTGTGGCCCAATTTCCTCACATTAATTATAATGCAATGATAAAGATAACAATAACAAAGTAAGTGCTATCTTCGGAGTGCTGTGGCTGACGGGATAAGCAGTGAACAGATACGCTTACTATAATGATGACTATAAGGGTGATGGAACTGGGCTGCTCTGTCTTTGTTTCCTAAATCCTCAGTGATGTGCTAATAGTACACACATCAGGACCGTGATCTCTTTATCTTTCTCCTCTCTCCTCTGGGAGAAACGTCTGGATCTGGATTACTACAGCCACGGTGCTTTTGTCCTCTTCTTCCTAGAAATCCCTATGGTGCTTCCTGCTTGAAACTATTGCTTGGCAGTATTTTTATGTAGCCTGGAATTCATCATTACATTTTATATGGACATAATGATCTCTGACTCCCCCAGACATGACTTTCAGGAACAGGGCATTTTGGGTTCCTCCTCATGGACCTTCTGGCACAAGTCCAAATAAGCCACAACAAGTTATTTTGATTTTTAAAATATGTTGATTTGGCGATCATACAGATGGAAGTGTGCAGATTGCCCACAATTTCAACATCAGCTCTTTCTCCATTTCTTCCTCAATCATATTTTATTTCTCCAGGGTGACATAGGTGCTAAAAAAACAAATAAATCCTAGGACGGTTTTCCTTGATTTGTTTTTCACATCCACTTGGTTTTAAAACTCAGCAAAACCTAAAGTTTATCTTGTCTCTGAGATTAATTAAATTTGTACCTTTCCCAAACACAAATATAATAATTGAGGCCAGTGGTATTTAATGCCTAGAAAAAAGGATGTACCCATTGGAAAGCCAGAGGATAGGCCATCAATGACTTCCTGGGAAGAACCCCTTGGAAAGCAGAATTCCCTTCAACAATTTGAAGGATGCTCCCCATCCAAAGGTAAGTATTTCTGTTTAAAGTCTTTTGTGCCCATTATTTCCCTAGGGCAGGAGCCCTGCAAGCAAATACCTTTAAACTGTGCCAGCTCCTTTTTTGTTTTCCACAATTAGCTTATCTCCAATCATATAAACACACACATACACACACACACACACACACGTACACACGCACTATGACAGTCTTTGGTTGTGGAGTTAAAACAGGAAAATAAAGGTTTCTTTAACTTTGAGAGTTGGGTTTGAGGACAAACCAGATTAAAGCTTCGAGAGACATACAAAATAATAGATGAATACTGTTGTCTGCTTTCCTTAAATTATTTTATTAGAAAGAACATATTAATTATAATGGAAGCAAACTTGGACTCTGTGGGTTTCTAAAGAAAATTCCTTTGTAGCATCACGGCAGGATTTCCCACCATTTTTCTCTTTCTGATGAAATTAACTCCCCATGGTTGGTCAGCAGGATAATCTAATTTTAGCCAATCAGCTTGGGAGCTGCCGTTGACCTCACAAAGGGAGAGAAAAGTATCTGCAGTCATAGCAACCGCCCGCTCAGCTCCGATCATCTCTGGACCCTTCCGCCTAATGACAGACACCGGCTTGCTTCTTAGATGATTAATCTTTTCCCCTGTGAACCTCCTTGAATACATTAGCCAAACAAGTCTGATAAATTTGTTTATCCCAAGACAATCATTAGAAAATTACCTGCAAAAGTAATTCTCACTAGAGCAGTTTGTGAATGGAAAGCCATATGGCAGATGAGAGCAGAAATAAGCAATAAAATCTCTCGCTGTACGTTGCAACAGGTCAGGGAAGTTATTTCCCCTTTAAACTTTATCATTTTACATCCAATCACAAAAGCACAGCAGCCTAAAGCCCATTTTACATGGGCAGAAGAAACCTTTATCCAGTCACTAGTCATTCCTCCAACACTGTACCTACTACGTGTTGGGCTCTAGAGATGCGCCACTGAATATGAGCTTTCTCTGCCATCAATCCTACCGCGCAGTGAGAAGAGACACATGTGTAAAGGGATAATTACAGCACACCATAAGGGCCATAACGGAGACAAAACAGAGAGCTCTGCGAGCAATGAAAAGGAGGGGATAACTGTCTGTTTTTCCAGAGTCAACAAAGAGTGTCATGGCTATGACATTCAAATTAGGCAAAAAGGATGAGCAGGATTTTCCCAAAATGGAAGAGTGTTCTTTGCAAAGAGAAGAGCGTGAGAAAGGCATGAACTTTACGGACAACTGGGATAAACTCCTGGGCAGCAGCATGACTGAAGCAGCTGGATATTGGCCACATCTTCTTCCAGGAAGTGAGACTGGAAATGTGAGTTGGGACAAGATTGACAGTACTTTGTAGGATGGCATGAACACAGTTTTAGGACTTCAAGAAGGCTAGACAATGAGGATGGATGGGAAGAGACAATCTGGAAGCTCTTTCTGAGGCTGAATCGAGATGTAATTGTTGGCGTATCCTTGGTGATGCTCCTCATTTGTGGAAAGAATGGGAAGACAGTGAGCATTTGTCGCAGCCACACAACTAATAGGGGCCATTTCCATATGCAGTCACTGGATCCACTACTAAGCGGTCAGTTTGATGAGTGGGAAGGAGGGCAGGGTCTCCATTTGGTTGAGAGTTTTCAAATGACAGAATGTATTTAAAGCAGCTGATGAGACAACAGTGTGGTCACAAATGTGGGCATAGCCTCATTGACCCTACAGGCTTTTATAAATCAACATTTGACAAACCTCCACCCAAACCAGGGGTCAGGCAGCCGGAGGCTGGACTGCAGCCAAAGCAGTCTGAGTCCAGATGTGGACACTAGTGGTGGCAGAACAATCAGGCCGATGCCAGAACAACACTCTTGATCCATTAAGAAAACTTCAGAAACACAGACTGGAATGAAAGCTATCATGTAGCCAGAACCATCACTGATAACATTCTCCAAAGCTACTCAGGGCCCCAGCAAAAAAGGTGCTCCAAGCCCAGAAAAAGACCCTGGGCCAGAGGATTTTTACATCTTCAAGTCTGTTTAGGGATCCCGGTCCTGGACTCCGAGACTCTCCTGTCTTCTAAGAGGAATGTCACTTATCAAATCCATCCACAAAAACCTCAAAAAGAAGCCAATCATTAAGCTAAGGAGTGGGTATTTTCTATAGAATTTTCTAAATAATCAGTGGTGAGCATGTAACTAAGTTTTTCAACATAAACATATCTTCAAAAAAAAATTACAATCAAATGACCTCAAATGCTAGGTGTCTGTCATAACAAACACACAGCAAGTTAGACATAAATCATCGCAAGTGGTGACCAAACAGCTGCTCAGGACAAGGCCTGTGCCAAGCCCTCCACACAGCCTGAGTCATTTACTCCTCAGAGGAGACCCCATGAAAAGGGAGTTCTGTGGGTATCTCCTGGTTTTATGAGGAAGTGGAGCTGGAAGTGCATGTCTTAAAAAAAAAAAACTTATAAACGTAATTATAGTTTTAGATAGCCTCTTCTTAAAAAAAAAGGAACAAAATTTTGTTGATTCAAGATTTTAAAGAGAATATTGTCTGGAAGCTATTATTAAATATATATATTATATATATATATATATATATCTCCCCATATATATTATATATATATATATATGGGGGCGACTGGGTGGCTCAGTGGGTTAAAGCCTCTGCCTTCAGCTTGGGACATGATCCCAGGGTCCTGGGATTGAGCCCCACATTGGGCTCTCTGCTCAGCAGGGAGCCTGCTTCCTCCACTCTCTCTGCCTGCTTCTCTGCCTACTTGTGATCTCTGTCTGTCAAATAAAGAAATAAAATCTTAAAAAAATATACACACACATACATATATATATGTGTGTGTATGTATTTTTAATATACATATATTATATATAATATATATTTTATATATATATATATTAGATCTATGTATGTTCTGAGCACCTGTATGCCAGGCTATGGAGTACAAGGCGAAGCAAGTGATACAATGGGGGAGACGCAGACAGCTGAGCGTGCAGTGGTGTCACACGTGCCTCAAGGGTGAGCTGTGCAGAGTACTACAGGAGCACAGAGGCAGCACAAATCAGCCCACGAGTGCCTCGTTTGAGCAAGAGCTGCCCTTCACTGAGCGGCAGGCTCCACACTTGAGACTCAACAAACAGTACTTCATTGACACTGCATGACGACCTCACGAGGCACTGCTTTCCCCGGACATTTTGTTGCTGTGGATGATGGATCTCGGAGGTTAGGGAGCTTGTCCACAGTTCCATGATTATTAAATTATAGCTTTAGGATTTGAGCCTTAGTCTGTAGGATTCCAAGGTTTGTAAATCACAAAAATACACCGTATGGCCATCTCACAAGCTCAAGTTCTCTACGCCTGGATGATCGACTTGCACTCAGAAACTAACGCCCTCCTTCATACTGGAAGGGCTCTTCCTTACGTTTGCCTCACCTATTCCTCAGTTTCCTTGTCTTCTTTGCTCTCCCCCACAGCAGACCAAGAGACGATATTTTTCCAAGGACCCACCGAATATTTCGTTGTGAAAGAACCTGCGCTTCAGTACCAAACGACACTGGCTACATGTTTAATTTTTTTTTCTCAGATCTCTTTAGACCCTAGAGAATTGCTGGAGACCCCATTCTCTCCCTCTTTCTTTAATGCTGCAAGTCCATAGTCTACCTTCTTACAAAGAAGTTCTCCATCAATAATAATAGGTCCTCTATTTCCCTGTCCCTCTGAAACCCATTTGATCAGGACTATTGACCCTAATCCTAACTCTGTAAAGATAAGGCAATGTGTGTAAAACTCAAAGAGACAAGACACCAGTTGACTCCAAAAAATAGTTTGCGCATACTGGAACATGTACCTTCCTACATGTGTAACTTACTGAAATGTTTAAGAACCATGGCTCAGCACCCTCAGGGCAGTAAACAGCTCTACTCAAGTGTTACAGGGAGACCAAGTTATAATGGTGCATCCAATCTGATCCCTTAAGTGGGTCCCTGTCAACACAAAATGATTGGAAAGCAACAGAGCACAAAAGAAGACGCTAAGGTGGGCAGAGGAATTTGAAGCAGGTAAAAGATACAGTGAGTAATAGGAGGCAATGGGGAGCTATAGTGAGGCCGTCCATGAGGGTAAGAAGTCTCATCATTTAACCCAGGGTTACTGCAAACTCCGAACATAAGGCCAAAACCCTGGATCTTTCATACAAATGTTTTTCATGTACTTTCTTGCGTTAGCCCAGAGGAAATGACCTTTAGGACAAACCAATCTAGGTAGAAAGCCTGAGTGTCTCATGGCAGATGCACATTCCCACCTTTTTGTTCGGGCAAAAGTGTCCACGGGGATAATCACAGGGTCCTGCAGGGCAAGGGACAACCCATGGAAATGTAGAAGTTCCAGAGAACAGAGCCGGCAGAATGAGGATGTTTGGGTTCTAAGACAGAGTCCACCTGAATTAAACAAAGGATCTAACAAGTGGTCACGAGTACCTGACAGAGTTCTGATCTCCCTGGGACAAGATTGACTGAGAGCCTCTGACAAGCTTGCTGAGGTCCAGAAAGGGTGACCATTTCCACCATAGTGAGCTAGAGAAAAAATGAGAAGCCAGGACAGAAATCAAGCTGGATCACATGCTGTAACTCTAGAACAATCTGCTATCTTCTGTTTTCTCTAAATCATATTGAATACCAATGATAGAAGAATTATTTCATGTCCTTGCTCAAGAACCCACTAGAGCTCCTCCTATTACTGTGGTGATCATACCTCCTTGATTGCTAGAGTGTCCTGATTTACACCTGTTATCCTCATGTAATTACTAATGGTATCTCCTACCACCCTCAATAGTGTTCCAATTTGAATAATTAATTATGTAGTCATTGTATCTTTTAACCTGTTTCGTACTTCTCTGCCCACCTTACCATCTTCTTTTATGCCCTTTCGCTTTCCAATCATTTTGTGTTGATAGTGACCCACTTAAGGGATCAGATTGGATGCACCATTATAATTTGGTCTCCCTGTAACATTGAGTATAGCTGTTTACTGCCCTGAGGGTGCTGAGCCATGGTTCTTAAACATTTCAGTAAGTTACACATGTAGGAAGGTACATGTTCCAGTATGCGCAAACTGGTTTTGGGGGATAACTTTGAAGTTAAACACAAGTGTGTTGGAACCCTGGGGATGCAGCTTACAAACTGTGTGACCATGAGCAGATACTGTATCCCCTCCGGACCAGGCTTTCCTCATCTACGAAGACAGGCATAATCACAGAACTTAAGCTCCAGAGCAAGTCATGAACTGTAGGCAAGAAGACACAGGCCAGGTGCCTCCCATAGTTCTGCTGGCTAGGGGTGGAGGTCATCACCAGCGCTCCCACTGCTGACTCAGTGCCATGCCGCCTGACAGGTGATAGTGCATAGTGGCCACACTCACAGCAGTGATAGCCTGCACATGTTCAACGTACTTTTGAGGTATATCTGGTGCATAATTGTGTCTTAGGCAGATGTGATTTATCCAGGGAGTGCTGTCAGCAGAAAGGAGGTAGAGGGTGAAGGCTAGAGTGTATGGAGATGAGAGAGGAGAAGCGAAGCAAGAATGTGATCTCAGCTTCAGATGAGCTTCAGCCGGATCCCACGGAGAAGCTCCGAAGCACAAAGTACATCCCAAAGTGCGTTCCAGCTTGAGCAAGAGGGCTGGCCTTTTGTACCCCGTGCAAAGTGGTCATTAGCCAAGGTCTGGAGGGGCGTATCCTCTGGGGTAATGAATGCAGCTGAGGGATGCAGCTGGCAAAGTGGTTGCTACTGTGGGCGCCAGCAGCATATCCATTGATCTATGATTCCCACGCGGACCCAAGCACGCTCCACCACGCCTAGCCAACCTCCGGAAGACTTTGGAGGCTTGTGTGTTTAATACATGTGACCAAAGGCAAGTCACTTAACTTCTCTAAGACTCAGTGACTTTATCTGCAAAATGAAGCTGGTAATACTTAATATTGCAGGTTATTCTCAGGATTTAGAAATAACACATTCCTAATCCTGACAGTAAATGGGATGGAACTGCACATCTTTTTCTCACAGCCAGATTTTTCTTTGTTCGTTATGCAGAGAATCTAAGTTATTTCACTTACATGCCTTTCCTCTGGCTCTCTCTCAACATTCCCCCCACCCCCGGGAAAGTGGTGCCTGATCACATATGCGCAACACACACACACACCCTTCCCCTCAAATTGCACCCACCCAAAATAACCTCCACAGTATCCTCTACTTTCTATTTCCATATCTAAATCCTTCCTTCCTCTTCCCTCGGCCTCATCCACTTCTTCAAATTTACACTATTCTTGCCCTTCTCTGAAATCTCTTTTCCCTTAATTCCATACAACTTAATATTTCACTGATTTCTAGTTGTTTAGTGTTCGTTTGGTCTCTTCCAACCAGATTTTAAATATCTACTCCCCATCCCCGCTCCAGAACTCAGGCATTCAGGGCTAAGCATCTAGTGGGGACTCCGTATATCCTTTTGGTTCAGGTCAGAACATTTTTTGATCAGAAGAACAATGAAATACCTCGATTGACCATTTCCTTTCTCAAGATTCTTGAAGCTAGCAAAATTCTTCGCTCAGATCCAGAGGTGTTCATCTGACAACCCAGAACAATAGTGCATGTAAAATGAATGATAATGGCTTCCCCTGTAATTTAGCTCACAGATGAATCTTAGGTGAGATTTTTCTATTGGGTTCTAACAGTCTCTGAAAATTGGTGCCCTAGGAGGTGCAAAGTGGAATGCCCAACACAGCTCTGATTATGAACTGCAGCCTATGCATGCATTACCATAACGGCAGGTCTAGGCTGCTCTCAGCATTCTGAAATCTTTGATTAAATCAAACCTTAAGGATTGAACAAGTGCGGGTGTGTCCTAATTTATGCAATAAGTATGTCTCTAAAGAGTTGATTTATGCAAATTGACATTTTTGGGGAGAGGGGATCAAATTATAATTGAAATTCCATTGGAGCACTCTTTAATTGATGGCATAATGTTACTGGAAATTTTTCTTGTAAATGATTACCATTCAATTATTTAGTTAGTTTTAATATAGCATTTTCAGTCTTTTCAAGGCAGGATATATATTTTCTTTCTTTCTCAGACTTGTAGAGAAATAAAATTTAAAAGCCACCATGATTCGAGATTTTTAATTTTTTTTGGCATCTTTTTCCCAAAAATGAAATGTTATTTTACTTGTGTACTTTAAAATAACACCTAAGGGACATTTGGGTGGCTCAGTGTATTAAGCATCTAACTCTTGTTTTCAGCTCAGGTCAGGATCTTAGGGTCGTGGAATCAAGCCTTACATCAGGCTCTGCACTCAACAAGGAGTTACTTCTCTCTCTCCCTCTACCTTTCCCCCATGTGCTCACACACATGCTCTCTCTCTCTCTCTCTCTCAAATAAATCCTCAAAAAAATAAAATACCACCTATTTTTATGGCATAATATCCACTTTAAAGATAAGGACATGAAAGATTTCCTTATAGATAAAGATTTCCTTTAAATAGATATAAAGATTTCCTTTAAAGTTAAGGAAATGAAAATTCCAAGAGATTAAATATCCAGGGTTACACGGTATATTAGTATGCTAAGGCTAAGTATATTAGTATTCTAATGCAGTACCAAATGCTGCATTGCTTAAACAACAGAAATTTATTTTTCCACAGTTCTGGAGGCTAGAGGTCTGAGATCAAGGTATTTGCAGGGCTGGTTTCTTCTGAGGCCTCTCTCCCTGGCTTCTAGATGGTCTTCCTCTCTCTGTGTCTTCACAGGGTCCTCCCTCTGTGCCCAGAGTGTGCTAATCTCTTCTAGAGACACCAGTCATATTGGATGAGGGCTCAACCTAATGATGTAATTTAACCTTAAAGATCTCTTTAAAGGCACTGTGTCCAAATTCAGATACATTTGGAGGTACTGGAGATTTCAGGCTATACAGTTCAGCCTATGTCAAACAGCCAATGAGTGAAGCTCTCAGATTAGAGCCCAGCAACTCGAAGGTCTAAACCAAGGCTCTTTTTCACTGTACTTTCTGTGTTTATTACTAGCTATGAGTTGTTTGTGGAATTATTTTAAGAGTAAGGTATTAAGTAAATGTGAGGTTTCATTTACATTCCTATGTTGCATATACAGCATTTCTGCTCTAATATAATATATGTGTACCTGAAAACAAACAAACAAAACCTTGCTTTCTGCAAAATTGTACATGAAAAATAACAGACTTTACAGGGAAAATAAGGTTAGGCAGGCCCCTCAGGAACTGTAGAGCTTTGTAAGAGAGCACTAATAAAAACATTAACAGTTCTTTAAAAAAAAAATCCTTAGCAGTTAAATCTCTATTACCATTAGCACCTGTCCTCAAATCAGGCTCCAACATTTGCAACCTTAAGCCCCAGAGCTTGGGTGTCTTCTTACCTTGAAATGTATGTAGAAAATAATACTTGTTTCCAGTATAGACCACCTTCATCAAAATTTTAAAATCTGATCCTGCGTGCAGCCTTCATAAAGATGGTCTCCTAATACTCTTCTAAATACTGTTTAGAAGGAAGTACCCTATTTCTGGGTACCAGTAAGCCATGAAGGAATCCTAATCTATGAAGTCTATACATGCTTTTCTTTCCAAGAGCTGGTAAAAAGATAATTATTACACTAATAGTTACCATTTACCAGACACACAGCAGGCAGACACTGGGAGATGTCTCTTACACGTTTGTAATCCTCGTGGTAACTCTGCAAAGTAGGTATTTTTATCTTCATTTTTAAGCCAAGGGAACTGAGGCTAAAAGAAGTTATGAGACCTCTCTAAAAACACACAGACTCCCAACAGTGTAGCCAGGATTTGCTCCTGAACGCTGCTTGTTCAATTGCTCACCTGTTCCACACTTCCCAGGTAAGCTGGCTTATTGGGTGTAGGTCCAACCATTTGAACAAGCACCAATTTTAGTTAACTGCAACAATCACCACCATCCTCACTACTTTCCTCCCAAAAGTGAACAGTCTAATCAAAATGTACCTTCTGGCCATTGTAAAGTGGGATGACTTTACGTCTCGTGAGATAGGAAACAGCAACTGAGATGGGATGGTCCATCAAACTTGCACACAAACTGTTGGCATGCTGGACTCCCAACCCCTTCCATAGGCTTTGATTTTTTCTTTTTTACCTAAATCCAGAACTTTATAGTAATCTCTGTTAATTTTCATCATGTTAGTTTAAACCCATTATTCCAGGAATTGGTTATCTTTTTACACTTGTCATCTGTCTATGAACTTTCCCTCACAATCTGGACTTCTCTGCAAATGTGATGAATATTATATATGCCTTCATTTAAGTCATTAATAGACACTGAACAGAACAAGATCAAGGTTAAGACCCTTTTCTCTTCTAAAGAATCTCTCTCCATAGTCACAGAGGCATGCTGTTAATCCAACCAACTCTTCTGCCATCCAGGTTTTTAATGAGAGACTGTATCATCTTGCTGAGAATAAGATAACGGCTTGTCAATGCCTTTGGTTCTTCTGCATTTGGTTCTGACAATTAATAACTCTGCTTTTCTTTCAGGTACTTAGAAATCATTAGATTTGTAATTTGTTTTCAATTATTGCCCAAGATCAGCATTATAATTTCATCATCCGACAGTTTCTCCTTTCGTTAACAGCAATAGAATGTGCTCATTTCCTGTCTCCTGGCCCCACTCACATTGTTGGCAAACTCTCCTTAAGTTTTGTCAGCAGTGGATTGGTGGTCACATCTGTAGACTTAGTAATCATCCTGCATATGTCACTCAAAAATTGAAGTATGAATCTATTTAAAGGCATGAACTTATTTAACTTTTTATTCTGTCCTAGTCAAATGGGTCCTGTCTAGCATATTTACCCTAGATTTTAGAGTCTGAACATTATGTTCTTCAATAAGGAAGAGAGGCATTGATTTTATCTGTCCTCTTCCCACCTTCTATTAATACTACATTTGAACTTTTAAAAACACGGGGGTTAGGAGTACCAATACCATCCACCAACTCCCACATAGTCAAAAGTCCACATATAATATTTGACTCCCTTAACTACTAGTAAGCTACTGTTGACCACAAACCTCACCAATAACATAAAAAGTCATTAACAAATATTTTGTATATGTATTATATACTGTATTCTTAAAATAATGTAAGCTAGAGAAAAAGTGCTATGAAGAAAACCGTAAGGAAGATAAAATATTTTTATTTAGTACAATACTATACAAAAATCTGTGTATAAGTGGACCTGCACAATTCAGACCCATGTTATTCAAAGGTCAACCATATTCTGTCATTCCAAAGTTGTACATATTTTTCTTCTTGCTCTGAATGTCCTTTTTGTGGTCTTTGGAGTTTCATGAGGCTTAAAGAATTTTTTTAAGATTTTATTTGTTTAACACAAGAGAGAGGGAGAGCAGAAGCAGGGAGAGTGACAGAATAAAAGGGAGAAGCAGGCTTCCTGCTGAGTGGGGAGCCCAATGCAGGACTCAATCCCAGGACCCTGGGATCATGACTAGAGCCAAAGCCAAAGGCTTATCTCGCTGAGCCACCCAGGAGCCGCTATTTTATTTTATTTTATTTTATTTTATTTTATTTTATTTATTTCATTTTATTTTATTTATTTCATTTTATTTCATTTCATTTTGAGAGAGAGAGAGTGTGTGAATGGGTGGAGATAGGTAGAGGGAGAGGGAAAGAGAGAATCCTAAGCAAGCTTCATGCGCAATGCAGAGCCCAACACAGGACCGAGCTCATGAGTTTGAGAACGTGACCTAGCCGAAATCAAGAGTCCGACAATTAACTGAGCCACCCATGTGCCCCCGTGCATGTTAAAATTAACCCTTCTTACACCCTCTAAACAAGATTGTGCCACTTTTGCACTAATCCCAGCTTACATGGCCATTCTTCCATATTTTTTTATGATTTTTTTACAATTCCAATTTTACAATCTGAGCTCATTGAAGAACTCCCTGGGCCATCACATTTCTCTCTTTTGATACTTCCCTCAGTACTTTGAATGAGTTCTTTAAGATTTTTTGAATAAGACTTCTTTGTGATTTTGTATCAAACAATTTTGAATATGAAAGATACATTTGTGGGCGCCTAGGTGGCTCAGTGGGTTAAGCCTCTGCCTTCGGCTCAGGTCATGATCCTGGGGTCCTGGGATCTAGCCCCGCATCACGATCTCTGCTAAGCAGGGAGCCTACTTCTCCCTCTCTCTCTGCCTGCCTTTCTGCCTACTTGTGATCTCTCTCAGTCAAATAAATAAATAAAATCTTAAAAAAAAAGAAAGAAAGAAAGAAAGAAAGAAAGAAAGAAAGAAAGAAAGAAAGAAAGAAAGAAAAAGAAGGAAAAAAGAAAGATATTTGTTTCACAAGTTTATGGATGGTTAAGAAATATTGTAACACAAATCTTGGGATTTACATGTTTTCTTAATTTATGCAATAATTTACATAACAACTTAATATTTTAAAGAGCTTACAAGGTCTCACCAAGAACTAAACTTGGATCTTAGTTTTAATGTTTTCATGTTAAAAGAATGTTTAACACATTCTTTTAATTATGAGACACCTATAATTAATCTATGAAATACATAATTCTTTGTGGGGTTTTTTTTAAGATTTATTTATTTATTTTAAAGAAAGAGAGCACAAGCAGGGAAAGGGGCAGAGGGTGAGGGAAAGAATCCTCAAGCAGACTCACTATAGAGCACAGAGTACCATAAGGGGCTCCATCCTAGGACCCTGAGATCACAAGCTGAGCTGAAACCAAGAGTTGGACACTTGACAAATTGAGCCATCTAGGTGCCCCAGAGTTATTTTTAAATTAGTAAACTAAGATACCAACTTGATCATATTTACATAAAGGTAGAATAATCAGTTAAAATTTTTATATTGTTTTAATAGACACTACGCTAGTTAAATAGTACATTCGTAGTTTTAGTCACATTTTCAGCTCAACAAAATGTTTCAAAATCCTTAAAAAAATCTGGAAACTTGGCAAAGCCAAAGCATATTTTGTCAATATATCTAGCTTAATTTTTAAACCCATGTGAGCTCTAGAATAACTTCATTCATTCATCTGCTTTCTATTAATTTATCCTGAACTCATCAAAATGTAACATTGAAAGAACTACTTGATGTCTCCAGAATTTAAATTTTTAAGTACTCTTCTTGGAATTATAGTAAGTAGGAATCAACTCTCAAACATGTAAAATTTATGTCAAAATGTGTAATTCCATAGATGAAAACTTAATTCAAATTGCTTACTTGAAGACATTTGATGAGGTTATAAGAGCTTATGGATAAACAATGGGTTCTGTGCTCTTTACTCGGCGAGACTAAAGCATTATTTGCTAAGATAAGTTTACGCCTATAAACAAAAACAACCAATCCATGTCATGCCTCTGGCCACATCTTCTTTCCATTTAGTTGACGTGGATGTCTTAATGCAGAAAGATTAAGTGGAGATACAGTGGTCAGGAATACAGCCCAACAAATGATCACACTAAGTAGTAGCAAGGAGGTACACTGGGGATTAAAACTGACCTTTGGCTTGGTAGATATTCTGTTCTTGGTCATCTGTGTATTTTCCTTGCCCAACATGCTGCTTGGCCCATAATAAGCTTTCAAAAATATTTACTAAATAAGTGTACTAATAGATGAAATAATGACTGATTCCATGGCTAACTACTTAATAGACCTGAGACTGTGAACAGACTTCTTGCTAAAGTCAGAAGTGTTTCTTCATTCGGCAAAGCTGAGCTTACAGAAGATGGGTATCATAGATGCTAGCAAGAGACAAGGGTCTACTAGAAGGAAGATAAGTAGTGGTGTGTTGGTGAATGTTTAAGAACTAACTTGCCATCAGGGAAATAAAAATAAAAAACCACAGTGAGATACCACCTCACATCAGTCAGAATAACTAAAATGAACAACTCACAAAACAACAGTTGTTGGCAAGGAAGGGGAACTCTCTTACACTGTTGGTGGAAATGCAAACTGATGCATTTCCTCAAAAAGTTGAAAATATATAGGTACCCTATGACCCAGCAGTTGCACTACTGGGTATTTATCCCAAAGATATAAATATAGTCATCAAAGGGGCACCTGTACCTCAAAGTTTATATCAGCAGTGTTCACAATAGCCAAACTATAGAAAGAGCCCAAATGTCCATTGACAGATGAATGGATAGAGAAGATGTGGTATATTTATACAATGGAATATTACTCAGCCATTAAAAAAATGAAATCTTGCCATTTGCAAAAATGTGGATGGAACTAGAGGGTATTATGTAAGTAAAATAAGCCAATCAGAGAAAGACAACTATCATATGATCTCACTTACATGTGGAATTTAAGAAACAAAACAGAGAATCATAGAGGAAGAGAAGAAAAAATAAAACAAGATGAAATCAGAGAAGGAGCAAACCGTAAGAGATTATTAATCATAAAAAACAATCTGAGGTTTGCTGGAGGGGAGGAGGGTGGAGAGATGGGGTAACTGGGTGATGGACATTAAGGAGGGCATGTGATATAATGAGCACTGAGTATTATATAAGACTGATGAATCAATGACCTCTACCTCAGAAACCAATAATATATCATATGTTAACTGAACTTAAATTTTTAAAAAAGGATCAACTTGCCAGGAAAAAAAAAAAAAGCCCTGATTTACAGCATTTTAAAGCCCTGACAATTTTCATAATATAAACATTCCTATTCTGACTAAAGTGACATCATTGAATGTAGAGTTGGGAAGAGAGGCAAACAGTCCACAATCCCTGACATGGTGTGAGTGGCTTCAGTGCACCAGTAAGCTACTCAAGACATCAGTGATATCCCAGGTTTTGGCCACTTTTTCTTGGGTGTATGTATATATGATTTTATTCAAATAAAAAATGAAATGAAATACCTTAATCTTCAGCTATACAGAAATGCAAAAATTTAAGTTGAGAAAGTAGATGAATATTTATGGATATGGAAAGATATCCTGTATCAACATTTATTGATGGGGGGAGATGTCAAACCAGTTAATACAGCATAGCACTTTACTGAAAATATAAATACATAATCAAATTCACACCCAGAATAGTCCAGAGTAAAGCTGTAAATTATCAAAGAAAGAGAACAAATATCAAAAGCAATCAAGGAAAATAGACATCTTGACTACTAAAGACAATATGGACTTCTCATCAGTAGCAAGGGAGACCAGAAAATCATTGAATAGTATCTTCAAAGTGTTGAAAGAAAATACTGTCAACCTAGAATCCTATAACCAACCAAACTGCGATTCAAAAATAAAGACAAGTAAGGATAAGAGAGATCATAATACGCAGAAATCATCACTTAAATAAATGTTAAAAGAATCTGAAAGAACTGCTAAAATAAAAAGAAGTACAGAAAGAAGAAGTAGAATATCAAAACTATAAGTGTATAAATTGGTGTTAAGATTTTAAGAGTAACAACTAAAACTCTAGAAAGATTCTAAAACTTTTAACACAGTTAAGACGAAAATTTTAAAATGTAATTTACCCTAAAAAAGGCAAGAAATGAGAAAATAGAAAAAAGCATACAAGACATAGTAAATAGGATATACAAGTAATAAAAATAAATTTAAATAAGTGTAATTAATGTAATTAAATGAAATTCATCAGTTAAAACAGACGTTGTTGAGTTGGGGGAAAAATCCAGCTATATGCTACTTACAAGAGACACATCTAAGACAAATTGGGATACTGGGAAGGATTTTTAAATACACATTTGCTTAATGTTGAGGCTGAAGTTACTACAGTTTTGCCAAATCAGACATTGACATTCTAAGCAACCACTTTTAAAAACTTGATTAGAGCTGCCTTTAATGAAATATATGTGGTACTTTTACATATGTATACATAAATGCATACATAGGTGTGTGTATACCTGTATGTACTATGTATTATGGAATGTCGGCCAAGATTCCTTAGCATTAGAGCTTTCTGCCTTCTTTTTTTTTTTTTTTAAGATTTTATTTATTTGACAGACAGAGATCACAAATAGGCAGAGAGGCAAGCAGAGAGAGAGAGAGGTGGAAACAGGCTCCCCGCTGAGCAGAGAGCCCGATGTGGCGCTCGATCCCAGGACCCTGAGATCATGACCTGAGCCAAAGGCAGAGGCTTAACCCACTAAACCACCCACGCACCCCCAGCTTTTTGTCTCTTAACTGAATTTCTAAGCCATGTTCTTGAATATGCTAATCAGAATCTTTCCTTCAAGTATGCTAAACACAGTTTTATGGTCTAGAAGAAAACGTTCATGCACATATAGACAGGCAGCCAATGGCCATAGAATGTTACCACTGAAAACATTTAAAATATTCTTTTAAAGATCTCAGATCCTTTGGAGTCTCTGAATAAAGTTATGAACCCGGGGGGGGGGGGGGGATTATGTCCTTAAACAAAATCATGCATGTTATTTGTGGAGATTGGGGGGGATTTACCCATCCCCCAGAAATAAATTCTTGAAATACACTAACAGCTATAGCTGGTCCTCAGTTCAGAAACCTACAGTGACAAGATAAACCAAAAGAGTTGCTAGGAAAAAATAGTGTTAAGTATGCCCAAGTCTGCTTGACCAGGTTATGGCCGAAGCAGGACACAGAGTTAGGGCCTGCCTCTGTCAACCTGTCATGAAGCGTTCCATCCACCAGTGATCATTTTACATTTCCTTACACTTCTGGTGTCATTCCTTGAAAGAGCACTTCTAACAGAAATGGAGGAAATGTGACAAAAATCTCCTTCTATCTGCAGAGCCATTTTAAATGAAATTCTTGAATGAAAAGATTAACTATTAGTTCAATGAATACAGAAGAGTCATATGGACCAAATGATGATGAAAGAATCATCATAATGTATGCTATGTTTAGAGAGGCCTTGAAGATATATCATGCCTTAAAAATCAGGCATGCTAATAAAGAGAAAACAGAGAGCAGCTAGGGTAAGGCAGGTTGGTCTCTTAAACTATAATCCTTTCTAATAAGGGGCTGCTCAGATTTTAGAATGTTACTTGGCTCTTAAAAGCACCTTGGGTATTACCAGAAAAATGTATCTTAGAATTATAAATCATTATTAATAATCATATGTAGATTTTTAACTGAGTGGACATGGAAATGGTCTTTTAGTAATTCATGTAAAACTGGTCATGTCATGAATGGCAGAAGATATTTGCAAATGACATATCAGATAAAGGGCTAGTAACCAAAATCTATAAAGAACTGATCAAACTCAACACCCAAAGAACAAATAATCCAATCAAGAAATGGGCAGAGGACATGAACAGACATTTCTGCAAAGAAGACATCCAGTTGGCCAATAGAAACATGAAAAAGTGCTCCACATCACTTGGCATCAGGGCAATACAAATGAAAACCACAATGAGGTACCATGTCACTCCAGTCAGAATGGCTAAAATTAAGTTAGAAAACAAAAGACGTTGGCGAGGATGGGGAGAAAGGGGAACCCTCCTACACTGATGGTGGGAATGCAAGCTGGTGCAACCACTCTGGAAAACAGTATGGAAGTTCCTCAAAAAGTTGAAAATAGAGCTACCCTACGACCCAGCAATTATACTACAGGGATTTTACCCTAAAGATACAAATGTAGTGATCCAAAGGGGCACGTGCACCTGAATGTTTATAGCACCAATGTCCACAATAGCCAAACTATGGAAAGAACCTAGATGTCCATCAACAGATGAATGGATAAAGAAGATGTGGTATATATACACAATGGAATACTATGCAGCCATCAAAAAGAAATGAAGTCTTCCCATTTGCAAAGACAGGGATGGAACTAGAGGGTATTATGCTTAGCAAAATAAGTCAATCAGAGAAAGACAATTATCATATTATCTCCCTGATATGAGGAAGTTGAGAGGCAACGTGGGTGGTTTGGTGGGTAGGAAAGGAATAAATAAGACAAGATGGGATCGGGAGGGAGACAAACCATATGAGACTCTTAATCTGACAAGACAAACTGAGGGTTGCTGGTGGGGAGGGGTGTAGGGAGAAGGTGGTTGGGTTGTGGACATTGGGGAAGGTATGTGCTGTGGTGAGTGTTGTGAAGTGTGTAAACCTGGCGATTCACAGACCTGTACCCCTGGGGCTAATAATACATTATATGTTAATAAAAAATAAAAAAATTATTTTTAAAAAAACTGGTCATGTGTTCTCTCAAATTTTTTAAAGTAAGGGCTTGGATTGAACACCATGGTCAAGAGACAGAAACAAGAAAATCTCCTTTGATTTCAAAACTGCCTTATATTTCTTTGTTATCCTGACTCAAAAATAATTTTCTATAATTTACTTTTGTTATTGAGAAATGTAGTTTTTTGAGGGGCACCTGGGTCGCTCAGTCAGTTAAGCCTCTAACCCTTGAATTCAGATCAGGCCATGATCTTGGGTCCTAGGATCAAGCCCTGTGTCAGTCGGTTCCATGCTCAGCAAGGAGTCTGCTTGAGGATCCTCTCCCTTTGCCTCTCCCCGCCGCCCCCACAGCCGCTTGTACGCACTCTCTCAAATAAATATAAAAGAAAGAAAGAAAGAATGAAAGAAAGAAAGAAAGAAAGAAAGAGAGAGAGAGAGGGAGGGAGGGAGGGAAGGGAGGGAGGGAATGGGGGGGGAGGGAGGGAAGAAGTGAGGGAGGAAGGAGGAGGAGGGAGGGAGTGAGGAAGGAAGGTAAAGAAAGAAAGAGAATGGAAAAAAGAAAGAGGAAGGAAGGAAGGAAGGAAGGAAGGAAGGAAGGAAGGAAGGAAGGAAGGAAGGAGAAAGGAAGGAAGGAGTAAGAAAGACAGTTGTTTGACAAAAAATGACTCAAACTTTTTATGACAGGTGATGTATATATGGAAATAATTTTATGTTTTAGTTATCAAAGTATCCCTTCATTAAGTGGAGTGTGTTAAAGATGGGGAAATAAAGTAACATTTATGTTCCCCCATAAATATGAAGGACACTGTCTTGAGTCACTGCCTATGGGCTTATCAACATGGACATCTCGTCCTGAAAACCTATCCCATTGTCAAAAGAGACACTACATTTGGGAATTTTATGATTGACTGGATCCAGAGACAAATTCATATTTTAATATTGCTACTCCCAAATGAATTTCTGAATTTTTCCTACTGGATGAGTGAGTCAAAAATATGCAAGTTTGATTCAAATAGTGTGCATGATGGACCTGTGGAAGAAGAGAAATAGAAAGATAACCCTTCTCCACCAGATTGTAAACCATATGAGGACAGGCCCCTTAACCTCTCCATAGCCATGTCCTTTGTGTTTAGCACAAACTCTTAGAAAATATTTATTGAACTAGTGACTTAATGTATAAATTCTCCTGGTATACTTGTAGTTTTTATTTGAAGCACCTAGGCTTCAAAATCTGGAAAAATTTATTTAAATTTATATAAAAAATTTTATTAAAAAAAATACAATCCCTACCTCTCTGTAATTTTGTGTAAACACAAGGAGGAAAACAGAGAAAGGAGGACTACACATTAAAATATGGTCCAAGTATCCAATTCAATGCATAGTGAATGTCTACTTCATAAAGCTATCCACCTCATAGTGTTTGGCTTCAAAATCTGCACCTGAGGGTTCTTGGGATCACTTGGTCCAATATCTATCTAGTCAAGCCCTGACAGAATCAAGAATAGAATGAGGAAAGATCCAGGAACACAACACAAATCTGATGCATGGGAAGGTCATGCCAGTCAATCGCTTCTATTTCCTTCTTTGCCTATTGTTACTCTTCCACCTTTCAGAACTTTTGCCCACCTCTGCTACTCACCGCTGTCATTCACTCTTACACCTGAAATGTCACACCTTGCCTGGCATTTCTCCTTCCACCACACCTAGAACCTTTTGATCCCCACATGTAGGCTTACCTCCCTCCTCCTGTTGTGGGTATGTTAGCCATGAAAAATTCCAGCTTTCTTATCAGCACTCTGTCTACAAGCCAACAGAAAGTTTTGATTGATTTTTAAGACCATACAGCAATTTTCTCATCTTTATCTCTTGGACAAAGTCATCAATTACATGTAAACATGTACACATGGGCATATGCATGAGAATACATGTTAACATGTACACATACATATACAGAGACACTCATACATGGACACACATCTTAGATAACCAATAAGGGAAGGTGAAAAACCACTTTCCTAGTATCAAAAGTCTAAAAAATTTAAATGACTACTGTGTGTGGTACAGCACTGTTATGATAATTATTCATATTGGCAACCCTTGACATTGCAAGACCATGTGTTTTATGCTATAGCAAAGATTAATCATTTCTGAACAGTTTTAATGGCCAATGGATTTGAACCAGGTGAAATTTGGCAGTTCTTGCCTGAGGATGCTTACTGGTTAACTCCATCTAGGCACTGGCTTGGTAACCAAATGTCTACTAGTTCCTGAGAACTGATATTTCTCTTTTCAATGACATCTGAATGGAAATTTTAATGCTAAAGTGGACATTATTAAATTCTCTTGTCTATCTGTATATCTATTTTTTATGCATCCATCCATGATATATATAAAGTTTTAGAACAGCCTGGCACCTACTAAGTGCCATAAAAGAGTTCACTATTATAGAGTATTATGGGCAAGACTTACCATTGGGTAATGCAGTTTTTGCCAAAGTCTGAGCTTTTACCTCCTGTTGTCTGCTTCGGTATCTAGTGCTGTCTCTTTTTTTCTCTCCATGTTACTTGATCTGCACTAATTTTTCTTATTTATTCACCACTGAAATGCTGACTGGAGAATTAAAAATCACACAATAGTCTAGGCAAATATTCTAAATTCAATCAACAGAGCAGTAAGATTTTTAAATTTTATTATAAGAATTTAGTCACTGGTTTTCTTTTCACTGCTTTAATGTAATACAAATTTCTGTACCCCAAATGAAATAATTTGACACCTGAAATAACAGTCCTCAAACTTTTCATGAAGACTTTCTCAGGATACCCTTATAAGCCTATAAATGAGTCTCCAAATGTCAATGGAAGACTACAGACTTCAGGAGGCTTAGAAAGGAAAGAAGAGCTTCCCACAAAGTACTTTTCCTATCTCTCTTACTCCCAAATAATGCCAACTGAAAGAAATACTTTGCTATCAGCAAGAGGGAAGAGGAGAGAAAATATAATTTTAATTATCACACATGTGCTATAAATTACACAACTATTAGTTTGTTGATTTATCTTTTCATCTCAATATAATAATAACTTTTCAGTAAATGTTTATTTTTAAATAAAGTCAGTAAAGCAGATTTCATTCACTAGCACACCTAATTTTACATCATTCTAATATAAATGGAAGTTTATTACGTGTCCTACAACTGCTTTATATTACTTCACAAGCATGAAGAGAGAAACAAATATTCTAAGGTATTTACTACCTGAAACAAATACAACTCTTGCTATGTCCTTGACAAGATCAGTTAAGGAACTGAATTGGTTCAGAGAGGACACTTATATTGGAGATTGGAGTCCATTCCACCATGATTCGATCCTACTGTTAAAATCATTTTACTCAACACCTAATCAAAGAGACTTTCCCTCCTACAGCAAGTGTTACACCGCCCCGGATAAATGAAGATCTCATTTTGTAAAATTTCACCGTTATTTAGTTAACTACTCCTTAGATAGATACTACCCAAAATAAGTTATTTCCTTTCTTTTTAACTAAAACAATAAGAAAATTGGCAAATAAAAAACCACAGTATATGTTCATTGAGAAAAATATGCCATGGACTATGTAGTAAATGTTTTCTGACAATATAATCTTACCAGAAAAAAATGGAAATAAAACAGTGTAATTCATTGAACTTTAGTCATGCTTTTTTTTTTTTTTTTTTTTTTTGGTTAATCAAGAACAGTTCTCCTCTAATTTATTCAAAACTGAAAAAGAAGGCTGAGCAGATGTCATAATGAAAAGGAGCATGTTCTACCTTGTGTGACACAAGCATTGTTTGACCTCTAAAGAGAGCGGTGAGGTCTGACTTTTTATGTAGAAAATTAGAGCTTGGGAACCATTTGGCCAAAGGTCACAGATCAATGTCTTCAGGCTGAACTGGGCCCAGTGCCACAGGCCAACACATATGTACGAGGCACCAATATTTAGAAATCACAGATTTCCTATAAAAAGTCTAGATTTTGAGTTTCTCAAAAAACAAAAACAAGCAAACAAAAACCTGGGTTGTGGGCTCCTCCGACCTGGAGACTCCCCTCTCTGGGTGGGAGTCCGAAGCTGAGGGAGACTAGGTGTCCTCAGGTATCCTCAATTGGACACATTCCTTTCAGGCTGCTGTAGACATAAATAGGCCAAGCCCAACTTGTCATTCTTGTCAATCCTGAGACCTGGACAAGGAACAGAGTACAATCCAGATGCAAAAGGATATAATTCTGCCATTTTGAGTTTTTGCTTATTTATCCATTTCACAATTGGTAAAGAGCACATGACAAATCTCTAATGCCAAAAGCTATTCTCAGCATAAATGGCCATATTTTAATCAGCACAATATTCAAACTGAAGCAAAATTATTATTTGTTAGAGTTTGGTCTGCTAGCAAACCTCAACAGGTTGTTAAGTTCTTTGAGAGCAGAGAAATCTTCGCTAGGCTGTCTGTCATCATCCACCCATGCTGTCACAGCCCTATAGGGTGACGAATACCTGGGAGAAGGGGAGGTGGGCTGAGTCTCTGAAGGGAAGAATCTAAGTTGGAGTAACTACTTGTTACCTTGGTTTTCATGCGTACATAAATGACATGTCACAGCATTGTTTAGGAACATACAAAAAGTGGGGACCACTGGGTGACTCAGTTAGCTAAGTGACTTTGTCTCAGGTCGTCATTTCAGGGTCCCGGTTTCAAGCCCCATGATGGCCCTGAGTCAGTTCCCCCACCCCCCCAGCTCAGTGGTGAGTCTGCTTGTCCCTCTCCCCTCTGTCCCTCTCCTTCTGCTCTCTCTCTCTCAAATCAGTAAATAAAATCTTTTTTTTAATAACAACTGACTTTTCTTTTAAGATTTTATTTATTTATTTGACAGACAGAGATCACAAGTAGGCATAGAGGCAGCCAGAGTGAGGAGGAAGCAGGCTCACTGCTGAGCAGAGAGCCCGACACGGGGCTCAATCCCAGGACCCCGAGATCATGACCCAAGCAGAAGGCAGAGGCTTTAACCCACTGAGCACCCAGGCGCCCTAGTAAATAAAATCTTAAAAAAAAAAAAAAATACAAAGGAAACCTAAATATTGAGGTCAATTCCAAAAATATTCAAATTACATTGCTATTTCACAAAATGGGTTTCAGAGGCCAAGTTACTTTAGTAACTGGCTGCATACATTTCATAGCCTGTGTTACATCAACTACCACTTTAGGAAAGAAATATTTAAACATTAAGGAATGAACTGTTTCTTCACCATAATTGATTTTCCTTATTCTTCCCCCCCCCCCCCGCCTTATTCTTTAAGAGGTTAAAATCATTAATACTTTTCATTTAGGGAAAAAAACAAATCTAACTTTCAGTGAATATAAATATTTTTAAGGATAAAACTGAAATTGCTTTGAAGTGGTTCATGAAAACAGAAATAAAAATCATAAATAAGCATTCAGAATCTGAAACAAATTTATTTTATGAAGCAAAATGCATGGAACCAAATATTTTTCCATAGCAATAAATATCATTTTCCTTAGGGAGTTTGGAAAATTCCCTCCAAAGTTCTGATTGATAAATTTTTTAAGAGAAAGACTGCTTTTTGAGGTAGTAAATCGCCTACTGACATATTCTCCACAAAGCTTCAGTGTTTAATACCAAGCTGCTGGGATACAAGTACAAAGACATCAATTATCCCAAAATAGATTGGGGCAGAGTCCAGTTCACTTATTAGTCCTTTAGGCTATGTCCACAGGGGACAGAAAGAAATAGAGATTTGGCAATCAGCTGGTTAATTTGATCACTGCAGACAACTGCGTTGTATAATTTAGGTCGGAAACATACCCTGACCTGGTATTCCTAATTTGGAACATTCATCAAATTAATCAAATAATCACCAATTCTCAGTTTCACTATACCCTGTAAACAGAGTCCTAGCATAATGATCAAGTTTTCATTTACAATTATAAACAAAATGTGCCACTATCTGGGCAACTGCACCTTTTCGATAGTGTCCCATTTTCTACGCAGCCCTTCCAAACCATCTTCATTCTCCCCAGTTATCAACCTAATTCACTTATCCTACTCCTTCCTGCACAGATGCTCTCACTTCCTAGCATACGTAGAAAATGGAGGCCATCAGCTAGAAACTCCCTCAGCTCCCCATTTCTCAACACAGATATGAACACTGTCTGTAATAGCACCTTCCTTAACTCCTATCTCAGCAGGAGAGCTTTCTTTTACAAAACTACCTCCTAGCACCTACTCCAGATCTCATCAGTACTACTTCTCAGGGACCTTGGTCCATCTTTTTACCTTCTACCTTTCTCTTTACACTGGTTGAGTCAACTTAATACATAAACAAATGAACTCTCTCTTAGGTGAAAAAGGTACCTTCATCCTCCACTGTTAAAGAGTATAAATTAGTAGAACCTCTTTGGAAAGCAATCTGACAATAGGTATCTGAGTGCCTTAAAAAGTTCAGTTCTTATGACTAGATTAAGTCCTCTTCTAGAAATCAGTTCTACAAAATATGGACCAAGTTTAATTTCAAAGGTATTTCTGTCAGCGTCATTACAAGGAGAAATGTGGAAAGAGAAACTAAATACTTAACAGTAAGAGATTTCTGAAGAGTTTCTAATGTTGGGGGGAAATATCAAGTGGCAAAGTTGTACAAATGAAATTGACAGCTTGTCAGTAGGATCGAGCCAGGGAGTGCAATGGGTGTATACCAGAGGATGAAGTGGGGTCCCCCCTATTGGAGCATCATGAGCTAAGTGTCTGTCTGCTTCACTGTCCCAGCCCTCAGCAACTAATGCAGTACACGAGGTGGACAGCTAACAAATATTTGTTGAATGAATGAGTGAGAGGTTTTATTTCTGTCTAATTAAATAACTCCATATGGAGAAATACCCAGGGAGCAGTGAGGGAAGAAAAGAGCCTAGCCAATTAGTTCTGACAACTCCACCCCGGTAATTAATGCAGGGACAGATGCTAAAGCCAGTCCTCTATAAGTGCAAAAGGCAGGATGTGAAATCTCTAACATGGTCTCTTTTTAACTTGGTTGACATGCATGGAAAAGACTGGAAGGGAATGGTTAAAAATAGCAGCAGTGTTTAGAGTGATAAGATTACACATGATCTTTCTGGCTTTTTCATACCCTCATGTACTGTCATACTATTCAGTAATGAATATGGAGTCTGCCTATAATTTGAAATTTTCCAAAATAAATGCTTGCGTTGACTCCACATTGCTCCATGGCTATAGGCCTCCTCTCCTTACAAGCAAGCATCCTCCAAATTCCAGGCCTTGCTTTGCTCCCCCGAGAGTCCCCTCTTGACATGCCACTGTACTAACATTGGTATTGCTCTCATCACCAAAGAACTCAAAGGTGTTCAATCCCCTCGTTACTTCTCTGTCTTCATCTCACTGAACATTTTGGCCTCAATTAATATGGCCGGCTCCTGCCCCATCTGCTTGAAACTTTTTTCTCCTTGGGAGACCCACTACTTCTTGATCTTTTATCCTTCACTTGCTCCTTTTCCCTCTCTTGCGCTCCAAATGATGGTCGTGTCATCCAACATTCTCTCTTTACCCATCTTCTCACTTACAGATTACCTTTTGGTGATGTCTTCACAGCCTGACTTCAGCCTCTCTGTGTGTTTATAACTCTCTGAACTCACTTCTCCATACTATTCTGAGCTCTGACTGATCTATATCCAAGTATGTGGCCCACCAAAGCGTACACAGAATATTGAATGTGTATCTCACAAATTGCCAGATCTAAAAAATGAAAACCTGCTCTTTTGCCTAGAACCTGGGTCTCTGTTCATTGCCTCTAATCCAAAGATCCAGGATCCTTGAAGATACAGTCTCCTTCACAGTTTCTTTCACTGTCAATACATACCAGTCACTAAACAGTTCACCAAGTGAACTCTTCTCTGCGCACCTCTTGTTCTCTCCTGTGTTCTTTTAACATCTGTTATGTTCCTATGGGTAAAGCATGGATTAATACATCTCTGCCCTCAAGGGACCACAGTCTAGTGAGAGAACAGACCAGTCATAATGGCAAGTTCTGCGGTATGGGCGTCTATAGGATGCTATGGGAATGAAGAACAACTGGGTGAATCAGAAGGAGTCTTTGGGTGAAGAACTCCTAAAGCACAAATTCTCCAATTCAGGCAGTGGTGGTAGGAATGAAGAAAAGGAAATGATGAGCCTGCGGATATTCTGGATGATGTTGGGGGAGTGGTCAGAGCTGACTCTCAAGTTTCTGGCTGCAGTAACTAGATGAATGGCCACAAACCCTCCCTACTGCCACCACCACCAACAGGGTCAAAGGATGTAAGAGAGAAGCAAGTGTGGGATGTAATGAGTAGTTGGAGCGTGGTAAGCTCCAGCTTACCGTGAGAAACCCGGCACCTATACATGAGTATTTTTTTTTTCATTTGGTAAATGAAGAAAACACAGAGCTGAACAGTATGCATAATATTCTACTGTTTGTGTTAGGAAAGGCGGGAAAAAAAGAAACTATATCCTTATTTGTCACTAAATATAAATTTGTGTTTGCTAATATAGGCATAAAGAATGTCTGGAAGGATACATAAAGAGCAGCGACTGCCTGTGGAGAAATGAAAGACAAGGATGGGAAAGACACTGCCTTTTATTTCTGGGTTTGAAGCATAAATCAATTACCAATTCAAAAGATACTTCAAGGGGACGATAGTAGTCAAAAGTCCCACAAAGACTGAAGACTACAGCTGGATAAAGGGGACACTGTGACTGTGGGGACAGGAGAGGGGGGAGTGGTGTGAGGAGAGAGGACCCACAGGGTTTGGAACAGGAGGACGGTGAGCCCTCTGCAGCAGATGAAGGAGTGAATCGGGGGAAAAAAGAGATTGTGGGGACAGCTGAGAAGGGCTGGTGAGAGGCAAGGAGGTGGCAGGGAGAGACTTAGAAGTTAGAAAGGGAGTCAGATATGGCTGTCTCTAAGCAATGTCCCTGAAGTCTCCCCCTCTCCTCAGGCTGACCTTCTTGTGGTCACTGTGCTTTCAGGGCTCCCAACCATCCCTCTGTGAGCTCCAACTCCACACTTCTGACACAGAGGTCCCTTCATGCCACAGTGCTGCTCACGGCACCCACTGCCTCTCCCCATTCATCACAGATCTTCGCTCCTCCAGCCAGTGCCAAAGGAGTGGAAGACCTAATATTCCCATTCTTTGGACACTGACACACTCTTCCTTACCTGGCGAAGTATTGGTCAGACACCACCCCTCTCAGAAGTCTTCCCTACCTACACCCAGGTGCTCTATTGCTTAGCAGCGATTTAAGGTCTCCTAGCTCTCTCCCTGGCTGAGTTGGATGTGGGACATATATTTTCCTCATTGACCTCTGACTCTTTAAGCTGGTTCTGGACATGCACATTTGTCCACTTTCCTGATCGGGGCCCTCTGCACAGATGACTTATGCTTGGTCTTCTAGTGTCTGAGTCTCCCCTCTCCCTCCTGGCCTTTGGCTCTGCAGCAGGAAAGAACCACTCTGGGAAAGTCCAGATCACAGTCCCAACCCCCTCCCAACCCAACACCAGATTCAAATGTTGCTAAAACATTTTAAAACAGAGGGCAAGACCTCTGAGGTTTGACTGCTTTGTGAACAATCAGGAGCTCCTGTCCAAGCTAATAAGCTCAGTATGTTTGAACATAAAACTAATGAGACCAAGATCACAGACTTTTCCTAAACAAGTCAGTCAGCTCTGACTTTGCCTAAGGGACTAAAAATTTTTTTAAGTTTCCCTGTATCTTCTCTTTGACTTCGATCTGAGGTAAATTTGCATTGAGAAATATAATATGTCCCTCTAAGAGCCAGGTGACTAAAGGAAATGGGTGGATTTTCTTAGCTTTGAGATCTTCTGTCAAACCATGTGAATCTATTACTTATTCCTCAAAAAAAATCATTTTAAAAATAAAAACTAAAAGTAAACATGCTCATCTTGATGGCAGTGTTAGAACTTGGAACCTAGATAACCAGGAGTTCCAATATGAGTCCTTGGTCACCATTGGCTCTGCCTTCCACCCTCTCTATTTCTTCCCTCTTTTCCTATCCCCGTCCCCCAGGCTCCCTGATTCCTTTCACCCATGTGTCTGCTGCTTTCCATAATATGGTAAGTTCCTAGTGCCTAGAAGAGTTGTTTTGCATTTGAATTGCACATGTTTTTCTTGATACATGCTTATTAATCTTCTTAAATCATTTTATCGATCCAGAAAATATATACCTTTAATCCTCGTCAAATGTCTTATAAATAGACCTCTTTGGTCATGAAGTTAACAGTATAAGAATATAGAAACAGGGCAGCAAAAATCATGAGATCATTAGATCTGGAACATAAAAGATATCAATTGTTCACTTAGTTAACAAGCATGCACTAGCCTCTCTCATGGGCATGATGATGAACTTGAGGGCCCTCTGTTTGATATCCATAGACTATATTTTAATCCTCCCCTTTAATATTTAATTCCACAAGGATTGCCACTTTTGTGGCAAGCACTGGGTTGGCACTAGAGATACAATGTCAAACAAGTCATGGTCCCTGTCAGAGTCAGGTTGTTTGGGGGAACTGGTAGACTAGTTACATCCCTGGGTACCTATTTGCCTAAGGAGATGTGTATACACAATGTCTTTTTCTCTAAAAGAGAGAATACTAGTAACTGCCAAGGACTGGAGAGGAAAAATGGAAGAAGACTGGCAAGGACAGGAAAAGTCACTTGATTTTAGTCCGTTACCCCACCCTACCCCATCCCCTCAATACATGGGCCCTGGTTTAGATCCACCATAATGAGGGAAATTTTGGAGTGAGAATTTGAAGAACATTTCTCATGAGAGTCACTCACTGGAACACGCAAGATATAAGCAGTGCACCTGTGGGGCCCAGGGGAAAAAGTGCTCAGGGAGCTGGGAGAGCATGGTTCTTCCCCAAACATTGACCAGACTCTCCGCCTCTGTGGAACCCTAAAATTCCATTAGAGGAACCTTTTCTCAATGAATTATGTTGTCACAGGGACCTGTAGTTGGGCCAGGGACAAGTGACATGACAGGTTGCCAGACTAGGAAAACATGCATGAACTTGTTCCCACTCTGCAACCTGGAAGAGATGTTGAGGAGTGCTGGAGTCCTGCGGTCATCAAAGGGGACATAAGAGGTTACCACAATTTGATCCATAATCTTAATAACTCTTCATTTATACTCAAAGGTAGACAGAGTTTGGGTCCATTTGGGTGAGATAAAAATTGTGCTCAAAGTTTCTTTCATAGAGTTTCACACTTTGACCCCATTTCTGTTCCCAGAATTACCAGACTTTTTAAAAAATAGCCAAAGTGTGATCTACTCAAATATAATCTTCTCAAGGACAAGCACTCCATCTTATTTCTCTCCAGATCTGCAGTTCCCACTCTAACACCTGTGTTCAAGTGCTGAATGTCTTAAATAATATCCAGGAGCATCAGTTCCATGGGAAAATATTATAGATTTACATCTAAAAGTTAACAAACAGCCATTTTTCATATTCAAAAGGATAACCTGTTTCTTACCTTGGTTACATATCTACTAATTGACTTTTATTAGTAAAAATCATGAAAATAAGTCCCCAACACAGGATTTTTGAAGCTAATGAGAATACTGACACCCACAAAGACAAATGAGTAGTAAAGAGAAGAGTGAGAGAAAGTCTGCTATAGGAATGAAAGTGATAAAGGGTCCTGTCCTAAACGTAATGGTTCCCCCATTAGTACTACACCCATTGCTACCATCCTGCTTTTATCACCTAGCCTTTGCCTGGACCAGAGGATCACAGGTGGGTAAGAGTTATAGACATTTGCCATAATCTTACCAATTTTCTTATCTTACAGTCTCCAAAGGTCCTCACAGCTTTAGACTCTAGTGCTCTGAAAATGAATAACTCTGTAGGTTAAAGAACTGATTTCTATGAAGGTCTTGCAGCACCTGGCTTAGGCTGCTGTGACATAAATGGGGTGACTTATAAGCAAGGTTTTTTTTTTCCCTCATAGTTCGGGAGGCTAGAAGCCAAGATCAAGGTGCCAGTATGGTGAGTTCCAGTGTGGACCCTCTTCTAGGTTGCAGACAGCTGACTTCTCATTGTCTTCCCACATGGCAGAAGAAGAGAGACACGGCTCTCCGGGGTGGCTTTGAAAAGGGCACTAATCCCATTCATGGGTGTTTGTCCCTTGTGATCTAATCACCTCCCAAAGGCCCCACCTTCTAGTACCATCCCACTGGGTGTTAGGATTTCCACATATGAATTTAGGGGGGACACAAACATTCATTTCATTGCAGGAACTATTTAAATGAAAAGATTCCTAAAAGCTTCTGAAATTCATACCTGAACAAAATTTTTCAGGTTTCAAAATAACATGATTTCCATAGTACTTTGTAGCAGCAGAACTGCAGGATCACAACAGTATGAATATTTTAATTTGTAGGAGCTATTGTGAGGAGGTCTCCAAAAAGTTTGTAACAATCTACATTACTGAAAGCAAGCTCTTATTTTATCTGACCCGTCCTATACATGGAGAAAAGAGAACACAATATTAAGTTAGTAGCTAGCAGACAAAATCAAAAGCATCAAAGTTATAAACACAAACATCTCTCCTCTTTGTCCCTCACGTCCCCCTTCCTCATGGCAAGAGACACACATGTCCAGCAAAGGCAACCATTGCCCCAGATGGCTTTCTAGATAAACAGAAGGAAGAAGGTGGAGAATGTGGGCATTTAGACTTACTAAAAACAAGTGCTAGGAGTAAGGCCTTAGAGATAAACCAAAAACTATGACAATTTTGCTGTCTATTCTCTAAAAATACCCATATGCTCCAAAATAAATGAATAAGGAAGGTCATGGAAGCTGAGTTTGTGATACCCCAAAATCACCTACAGGTTTTTCACTAGGAGAGTGATTAAATACATTCTTAGCAATGCTCTGCAGACATCAAAAGGCTAGAAGTGACCAAGAAAGATGTCTCTGATAGATTGTTAAGAAAAGCAAGTGACGGGACAATCTGAACAGGATGACCCATTTGGTTATAAGTACGACTGTGTGTGTTTGTATGTGCACATGCCTAGCATGACACACACCAAATTACTACCAGTGGTGTCACACATCCTCCTGGAGGAGGGTAGCAGGAATGGAGTGGAACAATGGCATGGGCTTTTCCTTTACCCTTTACCTCCATATATTTATGTAAGCTTTTGTATATCATTTACTCGTATAAATCTTTCATGACAACTAGTTACTGCTTCTGTAATTATTCAATAAAGTGCCATAAGAGGAGTCTCTAAGACACCTCATATACAGGGAAAGACGTTGTGGGTACCAAGGATACTTCCGTTTTCCCTAGGGACAGGGGCCAGCGATTTCTACAAGTGCCATCAGGTCAGCATCACAGGGCCTGGTGATTAAAACATGCTTCTGAGCTGCCATTGACCATATAATCTAGCTCTCAATGGGATTCAAATATATCACAGCTTGACTCAATTCCATTTTATAGGATATAATTTCACCCCAAGCCAGGAATCCAGGCCCCCTAGATAACAGATCTTTATTGGGCATCTGCCTCTGAGAGGCTGTGCCATGAGGCAGATGGAATTAATGCACCGGAATTAGTGGGAGATGAGAAAGCATTTTTTTCAAGTATATATTGATTTTGAATGACAATACCTCCCCCTCAAAAATCATCTAAATCGTACCATTATACACAGTGGAAATTCTCTCTCTTTACAATGTTCATTCAGAAAACTCAGGCTAAAAGCCTGGCCAAGGCCTGCCAACATCTGTCTGGGTCTCCTGGAATGTGACACCTGCTTACCATGGCTCCAAATGCACAACCAGCAGTGGTCAACTACTAAGGAACCCAACACAGCACCAGAAGCCACTACTGTAGTGTGCTCACGGACAGTATAAATCCACTAAGTTTTACTCTCATTTTGAAATCTAGAAAAGCTCTAAAGCGGAAAATTTTTTTCTAATTCATTTGCCCCTAAAATGAACCAGACCTGAATTCTGAACTGATAGAAGTAATTTACAGTCTTCATATTTATTTCACATACTGTAGATATTGAATATATTAAAAAATATTAGCATATCCATATTATGAAGTAGTCGTTATCCTGATTCCCGAGAGATATTTTATTCATTCAGAATATGCAGTATCGGGGGTATAGCTCAGTGGTAGAGCATTTGACTGCAGAATATGCAGTATACTACCTTTCTTTAAGAAAAAAAAAAATGCAAAACTTTTCTTTTAACTATGCATGTAAAAATGTATCTGACCCTAAGAGTTTCAAACAAGGAATAAGGACCTATATATGCTCTGATCAATGAAGCTTTGAAAGAAATGAGATTGAAGCTCTAATAATTAAAAGCAACATAGCTCTTAAAACACACACACACACACAGAGAACCTTATTAAGAGCTGATAAATCATAGCCTCATTATCCAGAGAAATAAAATGAGTCACTAGGAATAAGGAGAAGTGGAAATACGCCATGTCAAAACAGCTGGTAATAGGAAATTACTTTACTGCATTGGTATTGAGAGAGAGTGCCGTACATTTGCTAAATGATATAACACAGAGAATAATCTATTTATGGTGTAGGAAATAAGTATGATTTCTTCAAAGAAAATTTTTCCTGATTCTTCTAAATAGATATGATCTTACATTCTATCTTGGGAAAAAATTTTAAGGGGTCAGTAACAAAGACCACTGTAGTGATTCTGTAGGTACACAATCTAGTCAAACTGTAAAAACCACTGTGAAAAAGTAGAAAAGAACTGTTCTATAGATTTAACTCCATAAATCCATTGATTTTAGTCAATGAAGGGCCTACAGAAAACATTAGTTTCATCCAGTCTTTAAAACTTATAAAATCACCTTGTTTGTATAAAACTTCTAGAAGAAAACTTAAGAGAAAATCTTAGCAACCTTGAGGTGAACAAAGATTTATCAGCTATGACACCCAAAGCATCATCCATAATAGAAAAAATTAACAAATTTAGACTCATCAAAATTAAATACTTCTCCAAAAATCACCACTGAGGAAATGAAAAGACAAGCCAGAGATTAAGAAAAAACACTCACAAATCATTTATCTATATATGAATCATATGCATAAATATATATGGGTGTTTTGTATTCAGAATATATAAAGAACTCTTCCAATAATAAAAGGCAAACAGCCTGGTACAAAATAAACACAAGATTTGATGAAGCACTTTACCATAGAATATACATGAATGGCTAATAAACACATGAATATGTGCCCAATATCATTATTAATGGGAAAATACACATCAAGATGACAATGAGATAGCCCTACCAGACCAGTAGAAGAACTACAATCAAAATGACTGACAATACAAAGTGTTATTGATGAAGTGAAGAAACTGGGAACTTTACACATTGCTGGTAGGAATATAAAATGACCGCTTTAGAAAATAATTTGGCCTTTTTTTAGGAAAAAGTTTAAACGTACACTTAATCATAAGACCCAGGATTTCTACTCCTACATATTTACCCATGAGAAATAAAAGTATATGTCCACACAGAAATTTGTACACAAATGTTCATAGTATCCTTCTGTGTCATAGGCAAAAACTGAAAATAGCCCCACACTGGAAACAACCCCAGAGAATAAGTAAAATGTTTATCCAAGTACTGAATACTACTCAGCAGTAACTGATGCCTCCAACAACATGCCTAAACCTCAAAAAACATGTTGGTAAGGATAAGCAGACACCAAAGACTACATATTGTTGTTTCATTTTATGAAATTTAAGGCAAAAGTTGAGACAAAAATCATTATCAATAGTTGCCTCGAGATGGGGTAGGTGTGGTCAAAAGTCAAAGAGGTACAAAAGGGGATTTTGGAAGTTACTGGAAACTCCCTACAACTGGGATGCAGTGATAATGGTACCAGTGGATCCGTGTCTCAGAAAGCCCCGCACCATTAAAGTCCCGATCTTTGTTCCTATTTGATGCTCTCTCTTTCAGAAGGCAAATACACCAAGAATGTGTTTTAGGACCTAGGGGTTGAAATGACCCCAGGTGGTAATAAGTGACCAAGTGGCTACAGTTGGTACTTTCTGTGCTCACTGCAGCACTGTTCGCTCTAGAAAAGCTAGAAATAACCTAATGTTTATCAACAGAACAATGGTCAGACAAGAAAAAACTCATCCACATTATAAAAGACCAGGAAGATGCAGCTGTAAAAAAAGAATGAAAATATCCTTAAGATATGTTATTAAGGGGAGTGGGGGGAAGCAAAGTCATAGGACATTAATAAACAGCATAACATGTATCTGTTACGCACATATGTGCGCATAGACACTGAACTACATAAAGCTTCCCTCTGGGGAGACTGAGACGACGAGGGCAGAAGAGGATTTTCTTTTTTCATATGCTCTCCTGTAACATTCTATTTTTTTTTTTTTTTTTTTTTTTTTTTTCACAAAATCCATATACCACCTTAGTTGTTTAAAAACTTTAAACACTTTTGCTGGCCCGTGACTAATATCACCTCTCAGCAATACCTGCTCCTGGGGAAGCCATGTTTTCCTTAAAAGGAGACTAGAGTGAATTACTCTGAATCATGTTAGAAAAAAAAACACGTACTAGAATTGTCTAACAGCCAGCACTTTGATATACTGTTAGCTTAATAGTAATAATTACAACAGTCTTGATGCACATAGTTTTCTTCAATGACAGCCCTGTGATGTAATGTGGCCACCCCTACTTTGGATGCTCAAGAGGTCAAGACACCCGCCCAAGACCACCCAGGCAGGCAAAGTAGAAGTGAGGTCTATAACTTACAATCTGGTATTTTTATTTAGCTGCCTGCCTCATCAAGGATGACGATCTACATAATGGTGACCCTGAGGCACTACAGGATCCTAAAGGACTTATGAATCATCAAAGAAAGATTTAATTATATTTACTGTAGTTTGGGTTTTACCCATACTTTATTGTGTTATAATCCCTGGAAAAGTATTCAGCCACATATAACACACACCATCACCCTTGTTCAGAATAGTTGATTAACCAGAATGCCTCTGGCCAAGACTGAAACATGGAGAACGTACTCCAAGTTGATTCCCTTCATGATAGAAGTCTTAACTTTCCTCTCTAAGAGAAGGTACCTCTCTGCCCTAACTATCTTCCACCTTTAGCTCAGAAGGCCTTCAGTTCTCTCTTCCCCCAAAGACCAGGTCAGCCCCAACTTCCCACAGTGGGAGGGCAGAAGGCTCAGAAGGCGGCACGCTGAGCCACCACCGGCAGAGGCTCAGGGTGCTCCGGCCTTGAAGCTCCCCTCCCGGCTCCCATCCTACAGCCGGGGCTCTGATGCCAATCTCCTGGCCACCATACCTTCACTCTAGCCAGATATTCCCGCAGCCTAGAAATAGGAACATTCACAACAAAAAGGAAGTGGGTAAGTAATTGAAGGCCTGTAGCCATACTGCTTTGAGGAGCAAACGTGAGCCTTCGAACTTGGAAGTGGGCTGCTTCATGGCAACGCCTGACTAATCCAACAAGAGGACTGTAATTTGAGGGTGGATCCACACAGCTAACACAGGTTAAAACAGACCTCGGTTTTAAATGTGGCAACAAAAGATAAATCTCTAAGACTGGGAATCATGTAGTCTATGCTGAAAAATAAAGAGGCAGAATTGTGTATGAGGAGCCCATTTTGGAACCAAACAGGGAGCCCACTTTTGACTCCAGTTAGAAGCTACTTTATAGATGAGAAAGTAGAGGTGCAGAGAGCACTTAATCATCCAATTGCCTCTATAACATTAAGATAAGAATGATGCATACCTATGTTAATAGTATGATTAAAGATTGACCTACATAAAGTCCCTAGTACCATTCCTATCACATAGTGGCTGCTTACTAAAAGGTAATATTACTATCAGACTCTCATCTTGGTTCTGCCACAAAGATGAGAAAACATAGTAGATGATTCTTTAAGATCCCTCAAGGTCTAACACTTGGTGATTCTATTATTGAAATTAGCAAGCTGGCAGCATAACTTCGTTATCATGACAAGCCCACAGGACTCCATAGGTAAGGAATTCATTTCGGGGACTTATCCTGGGACATTTCCAGGTCTCCAGGACACCACTGTTTCTGCTGCCCACAGAGAACGAGAACAGATCCCAGATTGCCTCCTTAGTAAACCACCACCCAGGTATTAGGCCAGGTGTCCCCTGCAGAAGTCATTAACCACAACAATGAAATGAAAGAAGTACGATTCCTACCTCCTACATTATTTCTTCTTAAAAAAAATTTTTTTAACCCTCCATTGATAAAAATAACACATGTTCTTTGTGGGTTGGGAAGTGCAAAAAACCAAAGGAGGAAGCTATCAATTATAACCTCACATGCAGCTGTAAATACCTCCATTTACTTCAGATCTTTTATCTATACATATTCCTCTTTAGGTAAGTGAACTCATCATTGCATGTCAAACTGCCTGCTTTACTTAACATTTTAACAACAATCGATCCCCCTGGCCGGTGCCCAAGCTTGAAGCTTGTGGCTCCACATACCGGCAGATACACATTTTACTCCACCAGTCTCCTGAAAGCTTTGAGGGAAAAGAATTCCAGAGAAATCAGCAGTCACCTCTCATAAACTACTTGAACCCCATGATTTTCAGAGCCCAAGGTTATTCCCAAGACACAGTTCTCCTTTGGCCCTTAAGGAACACCCTCGGGGAGGGAGGGAGGCATAAAAGGGGAAAGGGGCTTAATTCCTCTCTCACCCCTGGGTTTCTGCATCAGAACTTCAGGCAATGGACATAAAAGACTGAATGGGTGTAAAGTGGGGATGGGAAGTTATGCCCATGGAGCAGCTGGAACAGAAAAACAAAGATCAGGGCACCTGAGTGGCTCAGTGGGTTAAAGCCTCTGCCTTCAGCTCGGATCATGATCCCAGGGTCCTGGGATCGAGCCCCACACTGGGCTCTCTGCTTGGCATGGAGCCTGCTTCCCTTCCTCTCTCTCTGCCTGCCTCTCTGCCTACTTGTGATCTCTGTCTGTCAAATAAATAAATAAAATATTTAAAAAAAAGAAAAACAAAGATCCTCCTCCCAGTACCTTCTGTCCATGCAGTGGCCACCTGAAATGAGTCAGGGCCCTATTTAACAACACTCACCTAGTGGTCCAGGTGACAGGCCATATGTACCCCTGAAAGCTTTGACCTCAGGAGGACCCCTCAAGCTGGGTGATCACAGGAGGTCGTAGTCAGGAGGTTTCTGTGGATTATAAAAAAGAAAAAGAGAGAGAGAGAAGGGAAAGAAGAGAAGGAGATGATGAGGGAGGGAGGAAGGATTAAACTATTTTAAAGGAGAATATGAAATAAATTAATGTAATTTAAAGTTTAATATTGTCAGTATCTTTGATAAACTTGTGGGTGGAAATCCCAGAAACCGTTTAGGGCTAAGTTTTAGTCAGGAATGATAGAGTTAGAATGGTGGTAGCACTATTGTCATTTTTTAAAAAATAATACCAAAGAATTACCTTTCCTTTCAAATAGGACATCTTGGTCCAAACATGAAGTCAAAACTCAGAACTACCCACCTGCCAGCCACTAATATTTGGTTAAAACTCCAGATGGAGAAGCATAGCCAAGAGGAGGATGCTGTTGGAATTCAGAGGTTTGCAACAAGAGGTAGGCTTTTATGCACCTGCCACTTCAAGGGAACTGAAAGTTTGGCAAAGAATCAGTGAGTTCGTATTGCACTGAAAGCGGGCCTGAATAATTCAGGGAGAAAAACTTCCAGTGCAGGACAGTGTGGCCACCTCTGCAGGCTGGTTGGGAACACCCTGTCAAGCCGTATACCAGACCCCTTACTTCTCACCCCTTCACTTGGTACTTGTTATACTTGGCCAAAGTGCAAATGATGGCATTACGAGAAAATGATTATTATTTCCCTTTTATTCTCTTTTCTCCAGGGTTTAGAAAATTTAGAATTAGACTTCCTCGCATGTTAATTCTCTAATGCATGTTATGTTGATCCTCATTTTCCGAAAGGGCCAGTGCAGGGATAAGCACCTATTGGAAAAGTCTCTTAAACTTGTTATTATTTTGCATCTACCATTTTATAGCAGCCTTGTATACTAAGATAGAGCCAAAAGTAAACTAGCATACAGGTATTTATCTCAGGTAGTAAAATGTGCGCTCACATAAATTATTCAAATAGCCACATTGAAAAAAAATCCATTAATTAATACATGTCTTACTTCCACCGATATAGTTCATTCCCTTTAAGGATAAAACTTCATCCTAGATACAGCTCTTACTCCAAATCTTTAGACTTGCCTTTCAACTTCAATTTTCAATTTGTTGTTGATGGGCGTTTGGTTTTCTTTCCTCTCTGATAATCCTCAGGAGTGATCACCTTGGAAGATCACAGTAATGAGGTAGTTGTGATGGGGACGGGGGTTTCTCTATGAGTCTCCTCAGTAAGTCAGGGCCCCTCATAATGACACCTGAAAAGATGGAGAAGACACTAAAGAACCCAAAATAAGCACAATGGTTATAATGGGCAGGATATTGAAGGTGCCAAAAAGCTCTAACCAAATCAAGGTATATCTCACCTTCTAATGTTTCTCCCTCCAACTACCTCAATGCTGTCCCTGGTTTTCTGTTGAGGCTTCTCTAACCCCTCTCTAATGACCTTCCCAGAAACCCCTTCTTCCTTTGGATCACTAGTGCTTTGTTCGTACTATTTTAAAATGTCACTGCCCTGTAGTAATGGTCATTAGTGTCCCATCATTTTACATAGATCATTCTTTTTTTTTTTTTAAGATTTTATTTATTTATTTGACAGAGAGAGAGATCACAAGCAGGAAGAGAGGCAGGCAGAGAGAGAGAGAAGGAAGCAGGCTCCCCGCTGAGCAGAGACCCCGATGCGGGGGCTCGATCCCAAGACCCTGGGATCATGACCTGAGCCGAAGGCAGTGGCTTAACCCACTGAGCTACCCAGGAGCCCCTACATAGATCATTCTACCTTTAAAATTAAGAAATTTCTCTCAATTCCAAAAAAATCCCCACAGGCCCTCAGAGCAGTGGCTGATGATGTGAGGCTTGGTACTTACTTGGTCTGAGAGTACTGACCCATTCTTAACCTCCAATGACCCTGCTGATCTATCCTTACCCCTGCCTGTATTTCCTTATTCCCACCTTCTAATCTCCAGTCCTAACACCTCTCTCCATCCCACACAGAAACATCATCCTATCTAATGCTCAACTCTCTCAAGTGCCTGGAACCACAAATGATATTGATTTGTTTTGTTTTTCGGTTTTATTTCATAATCCTCTCATTCACAAGGCTCAGGTATGGTGTCCAGGTGGGTTTAAATACTTTGTCCTTGGAAATACCACATCTTTCCAGTGAAAAACCCCACTGCTGAGTCTATAGTCTATCATGTAAAATGCCTTACTTTGGATGATTTTTCTCTCAGGAATGTAGGGTTCATCAGCAGTGCCCAACCCAACCCATCAGTTACAACCGTCAAGGTCTAGATCTCAACTGCCAAGAATGTTCAAATTCTTTCCCAGGGTGCTCCTGGGCACCCAGCCAATCAGGTGGTGAAATGTCAGTTTTGTCACCTGAGCATTCTATGGCAGTTAGGAAGGTTTCCATCCAGAGCCAAGGAGGAACCTTGGGCAAGGAGGGGCGTACTCCTCAGGCCAAGGAGTTAGAATCTTGGTGCTGACATATTCCAAACCTTCCGACCAAGAAATTCCTGAGAAATTAGGGTAAGTGGCTTTTCAGTGAGGACTCCAAAACTCATGTTGTACAGAGCAGCACTTGGCAGAACACTTTTTTTAATAAGAGGTTTGTTTCTTTTAAAAATTTCGGTTTAGTACTAGAAAGCTTTGCTGAAAACGTGCATTGACCAATTCTTATGAGCATTTTAGCTGCTTTTTAATGTCTGTCCTTGGGAGACAGTGTCAACTCTAACAACATATGTGCCTGTGTGGTCACGCGTGCCTCGCAGGTTGTCTTGAACAGCTTGGTGCCTCTCCCCAAGACCCCGCCTCTCCCCATGGACTGTAAGTTCTAACAATAACCAGTCTCCCATATATTATTGCTGAATAATTCCTTCTTGGTGGCTTTATAATAACATTTTTAAAAGAATCTGTATTGTTCTGTTGGCTCTTTTGAGATTCCTAGTATCTCATTACATCAGGGTAGTCTTTGTTTCCTCAAGGTAAAAAAACAAAAAACAAAAAAACAAAAAACAGAAACCCACATATTACTGGCCTTTTTATTTAGCTGTCACAATACCAGCAGTGGGAGAGTCAGTATGTGGAGGAAACAATAGTAACATGGATCACTTCACATTAAAAAGTGGTACCTAATTATTGTTTTTAGGGGCAGTTAATGAGTGGTACTTGTAGGTGATTAAACACATTTGGGTTTGGAAGACCAGTGGGGTGAGAAGCAAGCATCTCTGATCGGTAACAGTGTGGGGAGAGAGAGACTTTGAATACTGCATCTGCTTTAAGAGTCCCAGCCCACCCCACCCACAGTGCCTTCTCATGGGGCATAACAATGGGCTGAAGATGACTGGGAAGCCACCCAGCCAACAGAGCCCATTCACAAAGGACATCCTGAGTTTGCTATGTATCATCACAGATTCAGCTCAGCAGCCACTGAGAACAAAAAATAGCGAGTGTATTTACAGCTGGTGATGCTAAATAGAAGGGCCCTGAAAATGTCAAAGTTCAGGGGTTCTTACTCTACACCCTGTATTGCACCAGAGAGCAAGGACATGAAGATAAATAATAACCCTCCCAGCCCTCAGGGAATTCCACCTTGCAGCAAAGATGGACCCACCTACACTGCTATAGATTAAATGTTTGTGTTCTCCAAAAATCAAATATTAAATCCTAACCTCTAGGGTGATGGTATTAGAAGGTAGTGCATTTAGAAGGTGGTGAGGTCACAAGGACAGAATCCTTATGAATGGGATTAGTGCCCTTATAAAAGAGACCCCAGAATTAAGGAGTCCACTTGTCATGATGAGTACCGGGTGATACCCAGAAGTGTCGAATCACTATATTGTACTCCTGAAACTAATATAACACTAGATATTAACTAGCAGGAATCAAAATAAAAACTTAAAGGAAAAAAAAAAAGAAAAAAGGATGATGCAGAGAACACCTTATGAGGATACAATGAAAAGTCTGCAACCCTTGCTGGACCATGCTGGCAACCTGATCTTGAACTTTCAGCTCCCAAGACTGTGAGAAATAAATGTTTGCTGTTTATAGACCACCCAGTCTGTGGTATTTTGTTATAGCAGCTTAAATGAACTAAAATATCCACTTAACCAAAAATGTACTATGATGTGTTAAAACAAAGATATGAACAAAGTACTGTGGGAGCACAAGGATGAGAATGACTAAGTCTGGCCAGTTTGGAGACACAGAAGGGGAGGGAGGTAAAGACTCAGTAGAGGAAGGGTCATTTGAGTTGGTCTTTCAAAGAGGAAGAAGTTGGGCAGGTAAAGGCTGGACGCTCTGGTGGAAGAAACATAACAAAACAGCAATGAGGTATTAAAGTGTGTAAGTGACAGAGACCAGATTGGCAAAGCATGAGCCAACATGAGCAACAGCAATGCATTCAGTGCTTTCTCGAAGATGTCTCTTTTTTTAATGGTTTAAGTTGCTGAACCTTTCCCTGGTTCAGTCAGAGCTTGAAAATCAAGTTCGTACTGTGTCAAAACTGCCTGTTCCCAGCTTTTCTTCCTAAGTCTTTTGCTCAAACTATGAACACCAATTTAAAGAGCAACTCTGGAAATGTAATTACGTGAAAAGAAAGCAGTTCCAGAAATAAGGGATGCTTTCTCATTGGAATCCACAATTTAGCAGATATCCTCAGCCACTGTTTCATTTATTCTTTCTTTGTTTTAAATTTAATTTTATTTTCTTCAGTGTTCCAAAATTCATTGTTTATGCACCACACCCAGGGCTCCATGCAATACATGCCCTTCATAATACCCACCACCAGGCTCATCCAATCCCTCCTCCTCCCCCCAAAACCCTCAGTTTCTCAGAGTCCAGTGTCCCATGGTTTGCCTCCCCCTCTGATTTCCCCCAATTCACTTCTCTCCATCTCCCAATATCCTCCATGTTATTCCTTATGCTCCACAAATAAGTGAAACCATATGATAATTGACTCTCTCTGCTTGACTTATTTCACTCAGCATAATCTCCTCCAGTCCCGTCCCTGTTGATAACAAAAGTTGGGCATTCATCCTTTCTGATGGAGGCATAATTCTCCATTGTACATATGGACCATATCTTCTTGATTCATTCTTCCATTGAAGGGCATCTTGGTTCTTTCTGCAGTTTGGCAACAGTGGCCATTGCTGCTATGAACATTGGGGTACAGATGGTCCTTCTTTTCACTACATCTGTATCTTTGGGTAAATACCCAGTAGTGCAATTTCAGGGTCATAGAGAAGCTCTATTTTTTATTTCTTAAGGAATCTCCACACTGTTCTCTGAAGTGGCTGCACCAACTTGCATTCCCACCAACATAAGAGTGTTCCCCTTTTTCTACATCCTCTCCAACACTTCATGTCTACTGTCTTGTTAATTTTGGCCATTCTAACTGGTGTAAGGTGGTATCTAAATGTGGTTTTGATTTGAATCTCCCTGATGGCTAATGATGATGAACATTTTTTCATGTGTCTGTTAGCTATTTGTATGTCTTCTTTGGAGAAGTGTCTGTTCATGTCTCCTGCCCATTTTTTGACGTGATTATCTGTTTTGTGTGTGTTGAGTTTGAGAAGTTCTTTATAGATCTTGGATATCAGCACTTTGTCTGTAGTGTCATTTGCAAATATCTTCTCCCATTCTGTGGGTTGCCTCATTGTTTTGTTGACTGTTCCCTCTGCTGTGCAGAAGCTTTTTATCTTGATGAAGTCCCAAAAGTTCATTTTTGCTTTTGTTTCCTTTGCCTTTGAGACATAATCTTAAAAGAAGTTGGTGTGGCTGATGTTGAAGAGGTTACTGCCTATGTTCTCCTGTAGGATTCTGATGGATTCCTGCCTTACGTTGAGGTCTTTTATCCATTTAAAGTTTATCTTTGTGTATGGTGTAAGAGAATGATCAAGTTTCATTCTTCTACACATAGCTGTCCAATTTTCTCAGCACCATTTATTGAAGAGACTGTCTTTGTTCCAGAGTATATTTTTTCCTGCTTTATTGAAGATTAATTGACCATAAAGTTGAGGGTCCATATCTGGGCTCTCTTCTCTGTTCCATTGGTCTACGTGTCTGTTTTTGTGCCAGTACCATGCTGTCTTAGTGATCACAGCTTTGTAATAAAACTTGAAATCAGGCAACATGATGTCTCCAGTTTTGTTTTTCTTTTTCAACATTTTCTTAGCAATTCAGGGTCTCCTGGTTCCATGAAAATTTTTGGATTTTTTGTTACAGTTCTTTGAAAAAACCGGTGGAATTTTGATCAGGATGGCATGAAGTATAGATTGCTCTGGGCAGTATAGACATTTTAACAATGTTTATTCTTCCAATCCATGAGCATGGAATGATCTTCCATATTTTTGTGTCTTCTTCAATTTCTTTCATGAGTGTTTCATTTATTCTATTGGCACGATCCTAAGCCCTGAGTTTAAAAAGATGAATTTGTTAGTCTTCCCTTCTAGGAGCCCAAAAATTAGTGACCAAAAAATGAAGTGGATGAAAAGTAAGACATGGTTTTACTCTGATGATACTGAGAGGACAGAGCTGGTTAATGATGATGTTTTCACCCGTCTGGGGCAAAAGAAGCAAACCTCAACTTTTTCCTTCATACTCTTATCTCATCCTTTGCAATTGCTACATGCCCTCTTACCGCTCAAGTTTGCAATTCTAGGGTGACACTCGTCAGAGAATGTGTCTTAATTTTCATAAAAGTAAATGTATTTGATTTTTTTTGGTAGTTGAGTTACTGAAAGGGTTAGATGGTAGTTACGTTATGTAAATGCCTTTACTCATATGTCAATTCTATACTGGTCCCAAAAAGATATTTTACCAGTTAAGTACAAAAAATATGAACAGTATGAAAACTTTCAGTCTATATCATGCCAAACAAAACATTTTGCTGGCTATTTTTTAATGTGTTTGCTAATTGTTTGAGAAATATTTAAATTCAACCATGAAAGTAGATCCTTGTTGAATGCAGATATAACAGATTAGGAATTAATTATTAACAAACTAGAAAGAAAAACTGCAAACCAAGATTTTAAAACACTGAGTATAGTGCCCACAAAAAAAGGAAAAAAAATTATAAAACACCATCATGTTTAGGGATGCCTGGGTGGCTTAGTTGGTTTAGCGTCTGCCTTCAGCTCAGGTCATGATCCCAGGGCTCTGGGATCAAGTCCAGCATCAGGCTTCCTGCTCAGCCGGAGCCTGCTTGTTCCTCTGCCCACTACTACCCCAGCTTGTGCTCTCTCTCGCTCTCCCTGACAAATAAGTAAAAATAATTCTTTAGGGGCGCCTGGGTGGCTCAGTGGGTTAAGCCTCTACCTTCGGCTCAGGTCATGATCCCAGGGGCCTGGGATCGAGTCCCGCATAGGGCTCTTTGCTCAGCAGGGAGCCTGCTTCTCCTCATCTCTCTCTCTGTCTGTCTCTCTGCCTATTTGTGATCTCTCTCTCTGTCAAATAAATAAATAAAATCTTAAAAAAAAATAATTCTTTAAAACACTATGTTTAGATATGTGTCTAATATGTATTTTTCATGTAATATTCTACACACACATATAAGGAGGAGAAGAACTGGATGGAAAATATATATATATCCCAAGAAGTAGAATTATGGAAAGGTTTATTTTTCTTTTTACTTATCTGCTTTTTATCATTTTTCTATGATGAATCTATATTGCTCTTAAAAATTATATAAAAGAAAAGTATGTGCTGATTTTTTAAGAAGGCACTATAAAGATTTTCTTATTTATTTATTTATTTATTTGGCACAGAGAGAGAGAGAGAGAGCACAAGATGGGGAGTGGCGGGCAGAAGATGGGGAAGCAGGCTCCCCACAGAGCAGGGGGAGCCCGATGTGGGACTCGATCCCAGGACCCCGGAATCATGACCTGAGCCAAAGGCAGTCGCTTAACTGACTGAGCCACCCAGGTGCCCTAAAGATTTTCTTTTAATTAAAATTTTATCTCCCTGATTTCTCTTTCAGGTCTCTGGACTAAGCAAATAGTAACCAAGATTAAACCTGCTGAAAGAGGGGCCCCTGGGTGGCTCAGTTGGTTGAGCGACTGCCTTCGGCTCGGATCATGATCCTGGAGTCCCGGGATCGAGTCCTGCTCAGTGGGGAGTCTGCTTCTCCCTCTGACCTCTCCTCTCACACTCTCTCTGTCTCTCTTTCAAATAAATTAAAAAAAATCTTAAAAAAAAAAAACTGCTGAAAGATGTGGTCAACATGATTTAGTGAGCACCCACTGTGTGCCAGATACTGCATGGAGCATGGAGCACCAACAGTGCACGAGGCCAGTCCGCAGAAGCTCCAGCTCCATATCGGTGGTCCCTTACCTCCAACAGGAAGACGTAGAGACACCAACCTTTTTTTTTTAACCCCCTTAAAAGTCACCTTCCTCCCCACAGGTAAGCCTATGGCTCAGGATCCGCAGGGTGGAAGGCAGAAACCTCCAACTTTAAAGTTACCCAGGTCACAAAATGGGAGCAGTTAACTCTTGCTGAACATATACTAATTTTTTTTTTAAGTGAAATAATCCAGGAGTGCCTGTGTGGCTCAGTCAGTTAAGCGTCAGACTCGTGATTTCTGCTCCGGTCATAATCCCAGGTTTCCTGGGATCCAGCCCCACATGGGGCACCATGCTCAGTGGGGAGTCTACGTCAGGATTCTCACTCTCCCTCTGTTCCCCCCAAAACAAATAAATAAATCTTCAAAAAAATAATCTAAAAAACAATAGAAGTAAAAAAAATCCTTAGGAAGCACAAACTGCCAGCATCACCTGATTTTGTCTCTTAGCTTCATGGTGCACAGACACACATGAAAAACTTTCTCCCCAGGCTTGAGCTAAGGGGGTTGTGAGCAGACCCAACTGTGCTGGGTCCAAACAGATTAATTTTCAGTACTAAGAAGAATTTATAGAGAAGCAACCATGTTGCTACAACGGACAAATACAATAAACATATGATTTCTATCCTAAAGCTTTATGAACAAAAAACTGTAGTTAGAATGTATGCTTTTGGGGTATATGTAAGGGAATGTGTGTGTGTGTGTGTGTGTGTGTGTTTGTGTGTGTGTGTTTGATTTGCACACTAATGTAATAAAAGAAATACAGAGTTTAAACTTTTTAGACAGGTTCAGTTGACCACCCTAAGAAGTTTAAACTCTTCTTGCAAGACTTGTACCAAGAGAAATATCACTGAGTTAATTCTTACTCTTTAAAAACAACTAACTAATGGGGCACTTGGGTGGCTCAGTGTCTGCCTTTGGCTCAGGTCATAATCCCAGAGTCCTGGGATTGAGTCCCCTGCACAGGCTCCTGGCTCCTGGCTCAGTGGGGAGTCTGCTTCTCTCTTTGCCCCTCTCCTCCCCCCACCACCCTGTTCTCTCTCTCTCTCTCTCTCTCTCTCTCTCTCTCCCTCTCTCACTAAAATAAATAAATATTAAGAGGAAAAAAAAAAACTAACTACAAAATGCAATGTGCTCTCTTGGATTTAAACCGGAGAGAGAAAAAGGACATTAGTGGGAAAAAAACAGTCTGGAGCTGTGTTACCAGGAATATACAACACTGATCTCTTCATTATATCAAATGTAAGTGGTGATGTAAGATGTTAATATTAGAGGAAACTAGGTGAACAGTATCTAAGAGCCCTCTATCTTTGCAACTTCTGTGCAAATCTGACATGACTCCAAAATTTAAATTTTATTAAAAACTAACCATAAACAAATAAATAAATAAAAGTTACCCAGGTGATTCTAAAGTGGTTAGCCTGGAATCAACCTCAGAGTGCCACTAGTGAGGCTGTTTGTTCCTATTTCTTTATAATCCTGAAAACCAAGTAATGGTTCAATAATAAGAAAAAATTTTACTGATGTCAAGATAGTTCATATAATAACATTTTATACAGACATTCAAAAACCTATTTTCAATTACTATTAAAGGTCTGGGGGAATTCTCATAATGAAATGGTATTGGGGGAAAAAAAATAGTAAGAAAGTTTTATATTCATTATATTTTTTATTCATTCATTAATATTATACAAAATATATACAGAGAGGAAAAAAAATAAAAGATTGGAAGAAAATTGGTCAAAACAAGAACATCAATATCTATTATCTTATCATGACATATTTTTATTTTCTATCTTCTATTTTTAACTTCTCTGAGTTCTCTATAAAATGAATGTGTATTGCTCTAATAATCACAGAAAAAAAGAAAAATCACTTCTTGAAAAAACTACCAGCCAGGAATTATCATTCCTCCCTAATCACCAAACTCGCGAAAAGCAGGAGACTGTGGCAGCAGAAATACAGGCCTCTGTCTCCAGTGTGGGCCTAGAGTATGCACAATCCCTTGGCTTCTGGGAGGCAGGACTTTATGAAATAAGTTTGATGATCCTCATTTTACAGATGAAGAGATAAAGGCTCAGAAAGCTCCATTCACTTGTTAATCAAAAAATTCTTACAAAGCCCATTAGACAGGCATTCAAGTGTGACCAGGTCTCACCCTCTCCCCACCCAGATCCCAGGGACTAGTGATTCGTCATTCAGGAATTCACTCACAGCCAGAAAGTGGCAGAGCCAGACTGTGAATCCAGTTCTTTCTGGTTTCAAATTCAGACTTTTTTTTGGCTGGAGCAGGACTCTCCCTAGCTATGTCAAGGTACACTAGACCACTTCAGGTGGTCATGGAGGCACGGAGCCTCCTAGGTAGGCAGAAAAGCTTATAGCTACACTGTTGAGGTTCTCTTACCCTCTGCTTATCTTTACAATCCCTCCATGCCATCACTGCACTCATTTACAGACCTAGAGAGAGCAGATCTCCACCTCTCAGTGGAGAGTAGAGGGGAGCTCATGAGCAAAAAGAATAGGATCGTGTCACGTATACACTTCCGCCATGTCACTTCCGTTTCAAAAACTTTTCAAGCATTCTGCCAGTGCCTCCTGACATGGCCATTCAAGGCCCTGCAGGACCTGTGCCAGGCCTCCTCTCCACTCCTCCTGCCATGCCTCCTCTCTCTGCGGGCCTTGCTCTTCACTGGGCTACACGTCTGTGTCGGCTCCATGGCTTTGGGCAGCTTAATATCATTAAACTCCATTCCCATACGTGTAAAAGGAAAATAATATTATCTCATCAGAATCTGTTAAGAGTTAAATAAAATGCTTGCCAGTGAGCACTTAGTAAAGTCCCAAATTAAAAGGATTTCTAATGTTAATTTATTGCTATTATTATGGTTGTTATTGTTGTGAATCCTCTGCTTTGTGATTTTTTTTCCTCCCATATTTTTATTTGTACTTGTTCCTTTCTGAATTGCCTTTTATATTCCTCTTCTTCTTCCTCCTCATAACTTAAATCTAAGCCATTCAAATTCCAGATCCTTCCTGGAAGTCCTTCGGGGCAGTCCTAGCCCATGCAAACTTTGCCTTCTCCAAACCCTTTTTGGACTGATAGCAATTCTATTTTGTACCGATAATTGCAGAATAATCTAGTAGTGAAATGTTCAGTCTCTGGTGTCAAAATACCCTAATTTTTTTTTTTTTTAAGATTATTTATTTATTTATTTATTTGACAAAGAGAGATCACAAGTAGACAGAGAGACAGGCAGAGAGAGAGAGAGAGAGAGAGGGAAGCAGGCTCCCCGCTGAGCAGAGAGCCCGATGCGGGACTCGATCCCAGGACCCTGAGATCATGATCTGAGCCAAAGGCAGCGGCCCAACCCACTGAGCCACCTAGGTGCCCCAAAATACCCTATTTTAAGTCTCTGCTCTACTATTCACTAGCTGCAGGCAAACTACTTCGCCCAGACTTGGTGTCCCAACCCAGCCAGCCATTCTAGAAAAACACCAACAGACTCAGAGCTCTTACTCCCGCCCACTTCTGCTGGACATTGTGGTTGGGCTGTCCTAGTCTAATCCCCGAGCCCTACTGTAGGTCACAAGGCATTTTTAGGGATTGCACTGCCCAGATATTTTAGGAAGAGTTAGATATTCAGAGGCTTCCAATCCCCAAGCAGAAACAGCCACAAGGCCTTGGAAATCTTGCAGTCAAAAGTCAATCACAAATTCACGCTGCAAGGTCCTAAATTGAAAACCATTAGGGCATGATAAAATAGTCTCAATCTGCAGTACAACAAAGGCCTATAGGCTTTAATTACATTAGAGGACAGTCTTGTTGACCAAAGAAAGCAAAATTATTTAAAAATGTTTTGTCTGAAAAAGCCTTGGTCTCATAAGGGAGTCATTCATATCCCCGGTTAAGACATATATGTCTATGTCTTGCCTAAAGTTCCGTGCACATAGTAGATATACAATGTATGCTAGTAATTGATTTATCAATTAAAAGATGAGTTTTTTGGGAAAAGGATAGCAAAGTTGACACTTTCACCTACTAATTCTACTTGTAGAAATTTCAGCTAAGAATACATTAACACACTTATGGGGAGGGTGGGAGGAATTGAAAGTTTCACTATAATAGAAAAAAAAAAAAGACAGACTCAACGTACATCGACAAAGGAATGAGTAATCAAGTTATGGTAACTATACACCAATGCAGCCATCAAAAAATGCAAAGACTCAAATGAATACTGACTTGGAAAACTCGCCAAGACAAATTTAAAGTCGGAAAAAAGCAAATTTTAAAAAAAAAAAGTGGACATATTTCTTTTTATGTTTATTTTTCACACCTCCAAAGAAGTTATATTTGTATGTATTCGGGTATGTATATTTGTATGTAAAAGTAGTGAGAGGAAATTCAAAAGATACAGAACAGACTTCTGTCACTTACCTCTAAGGGAGGGGGAAGGACAGGGCATGACTGTGTCTGGGAGGGGAGGGCTGGAAGGGTTAGGATACAAGTATATCTTGCATCTTTGACAGTAAGACTGTATTTGTATATTACTTATATCATTAAGACAAAAAACAGACTGTCAGAGGGGAGATAAACAATTTAAATTTTGTTAGCAATGATTATTCTACAAATTATGCAATCAAAAAGATATTTGCCAAAGTCTGCCCACCAGATTAAAAAAACTAATTATTTCAGATCTCTTATTCTCCTCTCCCCCCACCTGCTGTGTGTGTGTGTGTGTGTGTGTGTGAGAGAGAGAGAGAGAGAGAGAGAGAGTGTGTGTGTGGTTTAAAGATTGCTTTCCTTCACGTCATTATGTTTATACCGCCACTTTACTCTGCCTTATCTGAGAATAAATTCATTTGCTAATGTGTTTTTAAAAATTAGAAAGTTTTCTTACTTAAAAGGCACCAATCAACGAGATTGACTTTGTTAACAAATGTGCTGAGCAAAATCTGATTTGGGTGGAATGGCAGGCCAGGAAGTGAAAAACTAACATCGCGTGGCATTTCAGAACCTGACAGTAGTCACTTAACAGATTTTCCTTTATCTTTCTAAAGGAGAGCCTTTGAGGACAGAAGTTGCCTAATTGTCTCAGGACACCCAGGTGAAGCCAGGCTGCGTTCACCTGCCCCCCTCCTCATTGTTCCCTTGAACACTCACATGCCCAACACCTCAGCAGTTTACCTGTAGCAGGCTTAGGGAGCTAGCCCCAGGGGGTGGGGGGGTCTGTTTCTCCAAGTCAGCATGCCGCATCATGCTCTGAGACCCTAAAGAGGCTTTGTGGTATCTTAACTTTCAGACAGACAAGCTACTAGGGTAAACAGGAGGGGAGAGCCACGCCAGGCCACACACCTAAAAGACATCTACATTTCGACCATTAGCCCAGGTCAGATGGTTGAAGATGGACCGAAATAAATAGTCCTGGGCCATCAGAAGTCCCTCTTTCCGTTCTTAAACGGGTTTCTCTCGTTTTCCGCTCCCGCAAAAACACCAGTAATCAGATACCAACAGTCTCAGAGACCTCAGAAATTCAGGGGCCACAGCAAAGTTCCCAGACGAGGAATGGTGCAGGACATCCAGGAGGAAATATGGCGCCAACCAAAAAACATCCAGCTGGTTCACAGAATAGCAAATGATAAAGATCAGGAGATGTGTTCCAGAGAGCAGGAGACAGTAAGACTATCAAAAGGACATTTGAGAGGTTTTTGTTGAGGTTAGTTTTACGGAGCATTTTCTTCTGTCAGATGGGTTCTAAACATCAAAATAGGAGTTTGAGTCCAAAATTGAGGAAGAGGTTAGTGATATACACGATGGAGATATACGTTTGTGTCTCCAGTGCAAGAGAAGGTTGGCAATTACCTAGATAAATCAGGTTTGAAAATCTGAGTAAGGCAGTCTTACTGATTACAGACTTCTAAAGCTAGACCTCCTTTTAAATCTGTGTCTTGGATTAGATTTCTCAGTGAGAGATAATTTGCTCAATTGTGCACTGTCCAAAATAAACCAGAGCACAGAGGAGAGGGAGTGGATTTTGCTTTTCCTCTCTTGGGATCTTTTCAGGGCAAAGAGAAGTCAGATTGGGGGACTGGTCAGCATCAGCTCTCCCTCACCCCCAAACAGAAATCTCTGTATGTCCCCTCTTGACGAAATCTGGGGCCAACTCTCTCAACATTCTTTCTGTGACAAACGCTAAGAGAACATGCTGGCCTTTTCCTGTAACAATTCCTACACTAAACCTCCCTTTTAAGTGTAAGATCTGGAATGAAACTGGGAACGTGAATCTGAGAACACTGGGCTATTGGATTTCCATTTCAGTCTGTTTCTGGCTTGATTTGATTAAAGTCCACTCAGACTATATATGCGCCGTCTTACTTTCTCATTCTTCCACCACAGTTTAATCCTTAATTTCCTCTACTGCTGGAATGCTTCATGCTGAATGATTGGATTAAACTCCAGCACTTGGGGATGTACCTAAGTCCGCTTGGTGGTCCAAGTCTCCTTTAATTGATAAGTGGCTTTTCCACATGTATGGATATTAAATGTGGCCTCCTCCTTACTTTCTTTAGTTCATATGAGCTGTTTCCAAAGGAGACAAAATTTTGCAGAAGGGCTTACCCCTTTCTCGGGTGGGGAGGAGGATGCTGGCAGCACAGAACTTACACTCACCTTTTTTTTTTCTCTTTGGTTCAAAACAAACATTGCATTTATTCTTTGTCTCTAGCTTTCATGGACTTTTTGTCTTTTCTCTCCTTTAGATCTGGGTATGTTCACAACACCTGTCTCTCTGGGAAGCACATATCCCGTTTCTTCAGCTCACCAGAAGTAGACATATATATTATTTCCCTGAGGGTTAGAGAAAGCTATCAGAACTTGGCAACATATAAAGTAAATACCCACTAATTGCAATACATTCATTTAAATCAGGTCTTTATCCTCCTTAGGCATTGTAGTAGGTGGCTTCCTTTGAAGTCTTGTTGAATTTGTCCAAAATTACCTTGCCCCAGGCAGACGGCTGTTTGGAACATTTGTTCTGAACCAATCCCCAAAGCAGTAAATCTTAGCGTTGGTAACGGCTCACATGCCACAAAGAGGAAATGTCCTGGGTAGGGCATGGATCCAGGCTTAGATCCCCCATTATACACAAAGAAAAGAAAGAGAAAGGGAGAGATAACTGCACAACTCTCAGGGATATAATGCTATTGTACAACTCTGATGATGTTATAAACCACAAACCCTGTACATTATTGAAATACATAACCAAAAGCCGACTGGTGAATGTTTTCCCTCTTTTTTCTGCTGCATCCATACACGCATGCACCTCTCATTTTAAAATAATTGTGTCAGTGCTGTTCATCTGTTTGCTTGCTTGCTTGCTTGCTTTAAACACAGGTAGCTTAAACCCCTCATTATTTTAAACTCAACCTGGGAATTTTATTGTACCTCTATGAGAGAATCATGCTCTACGGGCATGAAGATATCAGACCTGTCATAGACTCTCACCATCCCCACAAATGCCAACAATCACACTCCGAGATCTTTGGACTTAACTCAGGGCTTTGTTTAGGCTGTGTCACATACTTCTACCATGTACATAAAACAGCTTCCAAGTCTTTTCAGTCTGTTACTAGGCTTCACATCAATTATATCAGAAATTGCTCAGCAGTAAGCTAAGGAGCTATCTGACTTAGAGCAAATGACTCCCTAGTTAATTGTCATGGATACAGCCTTAAGTCATGGCCTCTTGAGTAAGGGGAGAATTGGAATCAGGTTGTGAAACAGTCATACATCATATGATTTAAGTGCCAAATGAAAGTGCATCATGGGACACTTAGGGTAATGATAACTCATTGGGACAATGCTCCAGTGATATCCCCATCTGGGGGTAAATGAGAGATGAAGGAGAGAGGACTATAGTTATGAACCTCATCACAGTATCACACCAAAGGAGTTAACTATGCTTTATCAAAACAAGGGAGGAAAACAAGGACAGTGAAAGGGGAACAAAAAGGCTGGTGACTTTACTCATGAAAAAGGACAAAATTCCCAGGATGGCGGTGAAAGGAGATGGTAAGGGAAGGGATGACAGCTGTGCAGGAGGCCAGATTACAGCACGCAGCAGACTCTGGGAGTAAAGACTCAGAGTTAGACTTGATGGAATACTGGGTGTGCTTAAATACATTGAGAACAAATTGAGATGGGGAGTGCGTGAATATCAGTTGCTGTTAAATACCTAGAAAAAGTAAGCAAACAAAAAAAAAAGTGGGATAATGAGAACGAAAAGCTTCAAAGAAAACAAAAAGCTATGAAAGATGCTATAAAAAGAAATAAGGGATATCTTTACCTCCTACGATGGTGTAATCTCCGTGATATGTTGTTAAGTTCAATGCTTCTGCTTCCCTAAAATACTCATTTGATTATATTAAAAATAAAACAAGGGGAAGGGCAGGTGGGTGGTGGGTAGCAAGAACTTAAAAATCAAAAAATGAAACAAGTGAAAAACAAATCATAAAATTAAAAAAAATTTAAGGGTTACCTATAGAATCAGAGACCTAATAGCTACATTTTTTAATATATTTTCCCTTACAGATTTGACTTTGAAACCAAGTTAATATTTTACATAATTACTAAACAAAATAAAATTTTAAAATGCAATCCCTGAAAAATCAAAAGTAAAGCAAAACAAATGAACTTCACTGCATGGCCAACTGATAGCATAACCTGACGGAGAAGAACCGCTCCAAATGACTTTTACAACAGTCATTTGACCATATGTTCTTAGTAGGAAACACTAAAAGTAACGGTATTCTCTCATCATAACTGTTTTCAGTAATTATATTAGTAGTAGTGGTGTTGGTATTGTTATTCTGAGAATGTTATATAATTATGTTGGTATACTTGAGAAATGAAATTTTCAGTGCAAATAAAAAGAGGTACTTACCTCTATAAATAGAGTTAGATCGTAAGCTCAATGAAGTTCAGAAAAACCTTTGAATATGAATTGAAAATATCAGCACTTTTTGGGGCGCCTGGGTGGCTCAGTCGGTTAAGAGGTGAACTGTTGGTTTCGCTCTGGTCGTGACCTCAGGGTCCTGGGATGGAGCCCCACCTCAGGCTCCACACTCAGTGGGGAGTCGGCCAGAGATCCTCTCCTTCCCTCTCCCTCTGCCTGCTCATGTGCGTGCATGCTCTCTCTCTCTCTCTGTCTCTCTCTCAAATAAATAAATAATTTTTTTAAGTATGACATCTTTATTATTATTATTTTTATTATTAACATATAATGTATTATTTGTTTCAGGGGTGCAGGTCTGTGATTCATCAGTCTTACACAATTCACAGCACTCGCCATAGCACATTCTCTCCCCAATGTCCATCAACCAGAATAAATAAATCTTTTTTTTAAAAAAGAAGGAAAGGAAAGAAAATATCAATGCTTTTTTCCCTTCTCATGGAATATCTTTTTCCATCTTTTCCCTTTCATTCTGTCTGTGTCTTTAGGTCTGAAGTAAGTCACTTGTGGGCAACACATAAATAGGTCTTGTTTTTTTTATCCTTTCTGCTACCTTTGTCTTTTGATTAGAGCATTTAGACCATTCATGTTAAAAGTAACTATTGATAGAAAATATCAGTAAAAAAATTTACCATGTAAATAAATGTTTATACACACACACATATATTTCCTAAATCTGTTCACTGAAAAGTGAAAAACCCTGTAGCAATAAGCACCATGAGTACCCAGACATACTCTCTAAACACCATTTCCCAAAAAAAAAAAAAAAAAAATGGACCAGTGCTCTTTGAAGAGACGTCCAATTCCAGGTGTGAGGTGGGAAATGTCCATAATGATCCCAGAACGTCTTACACACGAGAAAGCAAAGAAACTATCAAAGATTATTGAGGTTATATCAAAAGGATGTGGGAGCCAACTCAACTTCACCAGCTAAAGAAGAGATCATTTGAGCATCAATAAAGATAATAACTGCAATGGATACAAACATATCAAATATGATATTAGCACAGTTCCATAAATGGAGTAATTAAGACAATTATTCAGAAGCTCATTTACTAATGTCTCTCTCAAAACTTTGTAATGCCCACTGACTCATTTGATAATGAATAATATGTCAGCTTATTTTATTTTCAATATAGTCTCACTTTGGATGCCTCTTAGAAATGATTTGTATCTTAAAAATAGAATCAATATCTACACATAGTAAAAAAAAAAATCAAACCATGCCAAAAGGTATAAATAAAAGTAATTCTTTCCTTATACCACAGTTCTAACCTCCCATAATTATCCCCAATCACCCAAAAAGTAACTATTATATTTCTTATAGAACATTAAGAAAAAGTATGCTTATCTAAGCATACACACTATTTATAGACATCTTTTTCTTTCAAAAAAAATGCACAGGTAAGCTAATTCTAGATCTATTATTCTGCTTTTATTTAATCCCAGAAATGTATCTTGAGGTTCTTTATATACCAATACATGCAGAGCTACCTAATTCTTTTTCATGTGTGTACAGTATCCCATTCATTATATGGATGTCCCATAATTTATTTACCTATTTCCACATAGATGAGTAGCTAGCCTTATTCCAGTTTTATTCTATCTATTTGGTATTACGATCTAACTCTATTTATAGCTGATTTGATTATGAACTCTTTATCGGGATATGAAGACTTTGGCATGTTTCTCTGCATCACACACTGTAAGCACTCGAAAATAATGTGTGCAAAGACTCCTTGAGAAATGCCCATAACCAGTTGGGTACTACAGATTTCCACACTTTCACTTTTGAGGTCAGTGAATAGATGCTAATAATTCACCATTGTTCCTCGGGTAAGCGAGGAGCTCTTTACAAGGCCATAGACCATTTCGACACTTTATAAATCAGAACTGATACTTGAAATTACACTCAGAGGTGAAGAAACAGTCACCATTGTGAAGGAGCAGCATAGGCAACTTTGTGCCCTGAAGATCTGGGTTGATTTTGTCCCCATGGCTCTTGTTTCTCCTTAGGGTCATTAGATAGTGTTTGAAGGTGAAAGATAACATTGTGATCGAACAGCACACTGTGTACCAATAACAAGGCGACTGTAGTCTCCCATGCTTTCCTCTTCTACATCATCGGAGAGCATCACTATGGTCGGCGTAAGAGATTTGTCAAGCTTCGGCAACAACCAAATTCAACGAAGCTCCGAATATGGAGCATATGTCAGATGTGGATACCCCCCTGGCACATTAAAGGCTAATTCCCAGGACATTAAGTAAGTAAATAATGCAACAGACTTAATTTTAAGAATAAAACAATTTCATCAGATAAGACAGATTCTGCTTACTTTTGAAGTAAAAGGTAAAAGCATTAAAGGTCAATTCAGAGGTCTTTAAAATGATATGATTAAATCAGAGGAAATATTAGGATCCAATTCCGTGGTCATTTGTAAGGTTATTTCTTTGAAATTTAAGTGGATCTCTCTTCACACTCACTCACGCTCACACACACACAAACAAGCACACACACAGGTGTGAGAAGCCCAATCACTCCAGGATTAGCTGTTCCTCAGAAAGCTCAGTAATGATCTGAAATCCGAAGCCCTACTTGAACTTTTCTACTAATTCAGTAATTACTGCTGTGCCTGAAATTGGCCCCTTTCCTGCAATTACTCAACATGCACTTTCAGTCAAAGAGTTTAACACCTGAATTTAGATTCTAATTAGCACCTAAGGTAGAATTTTTTGTTTAAAGCTTATTAAAATGGGGACTTTTCCCAGCATAAGATTTCACTAGTGTACACAGGTAAACACATGTTTTATGGATCAATCTGTTTCTGGTTATCTCAAAAGCAACAGAGGGTAGAGGTGAAACCAAGAGCAACATATCACCATTTAAGATGCTAACATCAGAATAAATCAAATTCAAGCAATATCTGGAGTTGTCCATCTAGACAGACCCTCAATACAAAGATCACTGTTTGTAAATCCCCATTTAAGTAAATGATTTATGTCAAAGGGAGATAAATAAATGGAGATAAAATTAAAAATTAACATTGGTGTCAGTGGCTTTCGCAGCTACTTGTCTATTTCCTTCCCCCAGTTAGGTACCAATTTTAAAAGATAGCAGTAGCAAAAACTCAGAATTATGTAGAAGTGGGTGGGCTTGAGTTCTTCAGGCAGCAATTAGTATGAGTTTAACTCCAACCAGCAGTGTGTCTTCAAGTTAACTAGGTATCCTCTGCCACATCCCTGTGGTTACCCAGTTACTACTGCTTGGACACCTCCCGCCATGTGAAATTCATGTTCTTATTTCCTAAGACAGCTCACTTTCTCACCAGGCACCCCTGAAAACATGGAATCCATAAACAATAACTTATAAGAACACTGGATATGAAGGACTTCTCATGATTCAGTTGACTCATAATGAGCTTTCAATACATGCTACTGCTGAACAATTTCTCTCCTACCTTGTACTTATGCAATTGACATTTTTAAATCTATGTTCAAGAACTTATATTTATCTCTTTTGAATTTTCCTCTACTTCGGTTCAGCTCCTTGCTCAACCAAGCAAGATGATTTGAGTTGTCTGTGCCCTCTGGTTTCTTGTCGTCTACAAATGCAATAAGCATCCTTTCTTTGTTCCTGTTCAAGGATAAGCTTGAAGATGTTTACAGGGTCCCTCAGCATCAAACCTGACCCACCTAACACTGCAATACAGAAATGAAATTCTTGAGACTCGTTAGCTATTCTGAGAGTCACATCATATTCAGAACCAAATTAAGTAGAAGAAGTGAAACAATGCTGTGTCTTCAAAAACAAAGGCAAGAGGGTCAAAGGGCGGGAAGTGGTAAAAACCACTTGTATTAGTTTCCTAGGTCTGCCATAACAAAGAACTACAGACTGTGTAGCTGGATTGGTTTCCTCTGATGCCTTTCTCCTTGACTTGTATGGAGATGTTCTTCTCCCTTTGTCTTCACATGGTCTTTCCTTTGTACATGTATGTACCATAGTCTCCTACTTTTATAAGGACATCGGTCATATTGGATTAGGGTCCTTCCCCCAATAAATGACCCCAATTTATCTTAATTATTTTTTTAAATTATCTTTTAAAAATTTTTTTAATTTTCTTTTTAAATTTTATCTCTTCAAATACAATCACATTCTGGGGATTAGGGCTACAATACAATACAGTGAATTTGGGGGGGAACACAATTCAGCCCATCACACCACTGAAGAGACTTTTCTCTCCATACTCTGAGTTATAGGTCGCCTCTGTTCCTTCAGTATCAGTTTCTGCAAATGTTTGTGTTAAATCTCACTATATTTACAAACTTATTTATTTAGTGCACAGTCTTTTCATATTTATTTTTAGGGCCTTATATCAGTACTTCAGAATCTGCCTTCAAATGGATAGAATCCTAATAATGTTTAACCTCTTTAAATGTCACAGCTGTTTCATAAAAGGTATCCTTTGCTGATGGACTTATTTACTGCAATAACTCAGATTTTAATATGAACTTTAATGAACATAAATATGTCAACATATACAAATTTATGAAATTACAACATATATATTTATATTCCTGCCACTATATCCAATCTTTCTTAGAGCGATTTCAATATGAATATGGAGGTAGATGGCCTTGGTTATCTTGAGCCAGATGTCACCAAGGAAATTTGGTTAACTGAACTCCCAGTGAGATCAGTTATATACCATGGACTGGACTTTCAACTCAACTATTTATCTCCTTTAAATGTGTAAGCTCTGTGTTATACTCCCAGCCCTCAAAAAAGGCTCAAAGCCCATAGAAGTAAGACTACAGGAATATCTTAGGTTAATGTATGTCAGTCACATTCAGTCACTAATATACTTTCCATGTCCTAAAATTCTTAGAATCTAGAAATCATTAGCATGTAGTAGATACTTACAAGTTCGTGAAGGAATCAAGTGGTTTTTTAAAAAGCACTAATGGGGCGCCTGGGTGGCTCAGTCAGTTAAGCAGCTCAGGCCATGATCTCAGGGTCCTGGGATCAGGGCCCTATGTCAGGCTTCCTGCTCAGTGGAAAGTCTGCCTCTCCCTCTGCCTCTGCTCCTCCTCCTGCTTATGCACTTTCTCTTGCTCTCTTTCATGTAAACAAAATCTTTAAAAAAAACAAATAAGTAAAAAATAAATTCAAAAAGCACTAGTATAATTCCCTTTTTACCATATCATAAACTATAATGTTACTTTATAGTCACTATTCACCTCAATCACTTAAACAAAAACTCTTACCATGATATAAAATTACTCCAGTTATACCATGTAATCAAGGTAATAATATATTAAATAAAGCAAAAATCTAGATTGAAGACAGCCACTAGACTCAAGAAGTATCTTGATTGCTAAGCGGGCCAGCTCCTTTAATAAGTAACTAAAAGATGTATGTTCTTATCCCACTCCTTCCCAGTATGCTCAGTTACTCCAACCAACTTCCAAAGGGCTGAGCTTCTCTAAGACCAGGTATATAGGACTATACCTAACAGATAATAAATCAGTAATCCAGGAGGAAAATGCTAAGTAAAAAAATAACATGAAGGGTGGTGTGTTATTTTTTAATAGCATCCGTTTTTTCTATAAAATAAAAAAACTTCATAGCACATTCTCTCCACGCCCTGGAAAACAAGAGAATTCATGTAAAATGAAAGAAATCCCTTTAAAAATGTTTTACTAGTTTTCTCCAATATCAGAATAGGAGGTTTTTTTTTTTCTTTTTAAGATTTTTTTGTTGTTGTTGTTTATTTGAGAGAAAGAAAATGAGTGGGTTGGAGGAGTAGAAGGAGAGTGAGAAGCCGGTTCCCTGCTGAGCACGGAGCCCAACATGCAGGGCTCTATCCCAGGACCCTGAGATCATAACTTGAGCCGAAGGTAGATGCTTAATCAATTGAGCCACGCAGGCACCCCAGAATAGAAATTTTATCCATAGCTTCAATTAACCTTACCCCAAGGAAACAGCATATTGATGGAGGACACGGACTCCGGTGTTAGGCTGCCTGGAAGAAATTCTAGCCCTTCCACTTGCTCACTATTAGCTTGGAAAAGTTACTTAAGCCTCACTGTCCTCACCTGCAACATGAATATTATATTAGTATCTACCGCTTAAGACTTGGAAGATTAACTGAAGTCAGCCCTTAGGGTGATGTCCAGCATATAATAAGCACTCTAAAAAACTTTGCCATTATTATTTTTGGTTAATAGCCTTAGGAGTCACAAAACTCTGTGAGTTGGCTATTATTATCTCTATTTATACATGAGAAAATCAAGATTTGCCCAAGGCCAAGCACCTACTAGAAGATGGAATTGAAATTTCTGCCTCATTCCTGTGTCTGTTGTCACTTCTGCTGTAAATGTAATCATATATGGAAATCGCTTGTCTCCCAAAGGCCAAGAGCTCATTGCAGTGAGGGGTCGGAGAGAATGTCCTCTAGAGAATACAGTCATTACACAGTTATTTTCCCATGGTAATGAATATGGCAAATTCGGGCACAGTTTGGGCAAACACCTGAAGTGGGGGCAGGCAGGACACCAAGTGGGGGATTAGAGGCATCGGGCAGTTCCTGAAGTCAGGGCATCAATGGCATTGGGATTCTGAGCCATCTGTCCACAAACAGCAGGATGCCAGCAAGTGACAAGTCAGGTTAAGGCAGTAGTCTTTGAGGGCAGAGGCTTTGTCTTCTCCAACTTTGTGACATGCCCAATAGAGCATAATAAATACTCAATAATAACTGTTTGTTAAATTGAGTTGTCTTGAACTAAATTGAATTGGCCAGCCATCCTCACTCGTATTGCTTAAGAAGCATAAAAGGCCCCACCCCTGCCCTCACATCCACACATGCCAAAATAATTCATTTATTCATTTGTTCATCAGATATTAATTGAGTACTTGCCATTGGAATACTCGATAATAAGCAAGACAGACAGGGGCCTGCTATCATGAAGCGTAGGGTCTGATGATGGAGGAAACGGATAATTAGGCAAGTAATTATGTATAGTTCAATGAGTGTTGTGAGAGGAAAGCATGACAGGCTACAGGAGCACATGGTACGGAGACCTAAATAAAGTGGGGGGGGCATGGTGGCAGGGGGTCACAGGGTGCAGGGCCCACAGAGATGAGGCTGGAGGGCCAACAAGGGCCTTTATGTCTTGATAAAGAGTTTGGACTCTTGCAAGTGACAATCGGTAGGGATTTTTATGCTCCTAAACGTTTTTAAGCTGGGAAGTGACATGTTCGAACTCGCATTTTTAAAAGATCAGTCTGGCTCCATTATAGAGAATGAAGAATGGACTGGACAAGAACAGCCTGGAAGGAGAAGATCATGCTGCTGTAGTAGTCGAGGCAAGAGATAGTGGTGCCCTAGGTTAGGGGAAGGAGAAAAGTGGAAAGATTAGATATATAGATATATCAGATTTGCAAGTGGGAGAAGTGTATGGAAGTCTACAGAGAACAAAGATGAGCTGAGAGTTTTGGCTAGGGAAAATGTGATGAATTTGGTTCCATTTATTTGAGATATGAAAAGAGGATGAGGCCAGTTTGATATGCTAACTTTGCAATGTCTGTGGAACATCCAAGTTAGCAGATGCTCATAGGAGTCTGAAGCCCAGGAGTAAAGATGAAGATATCACATGCTGATATGCCATAAACGATAGCATAGAAGTAGCCATTGATCAAGTGAGACCAAAGAAAAACAAAGAAGTGAGCACGGGGAAGGATATTGAGGTATACTATTATTTAATGTAGTAGACTCCAACTTCTAACGTGCATCTGAATCAAGGCGCAAATTGTTAAAAATACAGGGTGCCAGTCTATGAGTTTCTGCCCTGAAACCTGAGCGTTTGCATTTTGCTGGATGCTTCCGACACAGACAGGCTGTGGACCACACCATTAGAAACGCTTGTGTTACAGATGGCCAGGGGAAGAGAAACACAATGTAATCTGAGGAAAAGCAGTCAGAGTAGAAAGAGTACAACTAGAATATGAGGTCTGGTGGCAAAGAAGACAGCTTCCACAAGGGAAGAGCGGTCAGCTACATCATTCTCTCCACTAGCTTTCCCAAGATGGTTACCCCTAATGTCACAGCACCGAAGGCCCCTGTCAAAACGGAAATGTTTCGTTACCTAAAATGAATCACCCATTTTTGGTCCCTACAGATCCAGTTTTTTATCTAAAATCCTTGCTGCCATATGTGTTTCATATGTATCCAATTGGGGGGATATTAGAAGGTTGCATACACCATATACTACTTAAGCCTACAGCAGGGCCTGAGATATCATCTAATTATCAAATACAAAAGTATTTTCACAGCAAAGTGTATAAATCTTCACACCACGTGAAATCAAGAACCTCATATCAGTTCAAGCCAGGTGGTAACAAATGATCCTACACTGGGACTAGTTTTACCTAAACTGAGTTACCAAAAGAATTTCAGACCACCTCTCTTGCAGCACTTCATGGTAACTCACAATAGCCAACCCTTCCAAGGCATCCTCCTCCAAGTAAACGTCAGCTCTTTTCTCAGATACAGCACCATATGTATTGCAACATTGGTACATTTCATAACTGTTTGGCGGGGGTACAACTGTGCTGCCATTTTACTAGACTTCTATCTTTCTGTGTGTCACCAACAAAGTTTTTGAGTGTCGTCCCTTGAATCTCATTTTCTCGTAAGTACTATGGTTCCTATTGTGCAGTTCTGCAGAACATGTGTATTCTCAGAAATGCATATATCACGTTACAACAGAACTGACTGTACCTCTAACATTCAGCAGGGTCTTAAGAGGAGATACAGAATAAATGAATCTTGATGGAAAGAAGGGTAAAAACTAATCTTAAGGGTCAACTATGATACCCTCACTCATGTTGAAGATGTGTGTGACATATAATAGAATAATCAGAAAAGCAAATGTTATTATCTCTGAGGAATGGGTGAAGAGTAATCGTTGTCTTTATTCTTTACCCAATATTCCAGGTTTTCTGCAGTTAGTATCTACTATCTTTATAATCATAACTACATAAACTCTTGGCTTTTGTTTTTGTTTTATTCGTTTCTTGTTTCTTTTGAAATCTGGATCCCCACTAAACAGTCTAGGCTTAGATAGGAAATAACAGTTACGGTACCCACTTTGGAATTTACTGGATGCCTAAGTTGGGAGTAGGGATGCATCTGAAAATCAAGCTCTCCATTCTCCATAACTTTGCCCTAGGCTAGCCCTGCCCAATTCTTAACCCTCCAGCCCATCCAGGCTCCCATGGCACAAATTTCTGTTCCTCCTCTCAAGTGGATGAGAGTTGGGTATACTTCCTTCCAGATACAGCCAACTATTGAACCAATTGCTAAAAGGGTATTGTGTATGTCAAAACCAAATACCAATCTCCAGGTCTTAGATCCTATCCTCTTTCTTAGAAAATCCAGCCTTAATCCAGTTTGCATTTTTCCGCAAAAGCAGCTTATTCACTAATGGAACAGTCAGATTCCTCTACTTGTTCATTTGTTCACACAGAAAAAGCTGTCTGGGAGACCACCTGTATGGGAAGGGCAGTTGAATAAGGGTTGTTTTTTCTAAAAACAGATTTTCAGGATAATTCTCAGGATTTCACACATGTCAAAGTCTCACTTCTTTATATGCCTACAGAATAGTTCCCTTGTATTCTATGGAAGTCCCACCAAATGGAGGACAGAAATAAAATGTGCATTAGTACCTGAAGCTAGGAAGTAGCACTTCTCCCTCCCCCACCTGACACACAGACACCAACATTTCACACATTCTCTAGAATTTGCCTACTCAGAATCTGCATGGGGCCCAGTTTTAAAGTGATTTTTTTTTAAGATTTTATTTATTTATTTGACTGACAGATCACAAGTAGGCAGAGGGGCAGGCAGAGAAAGAGGAAGGGAAGCAGGCTCCCTGCTGAGCAGAGAGCCCGATGTGGGGCTGGATCCCAGGATCCTGGGATCATAACCTGAGCTGAAGGCAGAGGCTTTAACCCACTGAGCCACCCAGGTGTGGGGCCCAGTTTTAAACGAGTTTCTCAGACATAACTCCCAGTGATGTTCAAGGGCATTTGATCAAGAAAGGAACTAGTAAATCACACTGCAAAGACAAAATGTATTAGGCAGTTAATTTACAAACAAGAGTGGTTTCTGCAAAGTAGCTAAAGGCTCCCTTCTCAGATTAGACTTTCAAAATTCCTAAGTAGTGTTTAAGAAGCACCATGTGTTTTACTTGATAATGTTTTATTTCGTCTCCTTTACCACCCTGTCTAACAGTGAAGTTGTAAACAAGCTGCTTTATTACATAAATGACTTAGACTATGAAAGACTACCTATAGAAAACAAAAAAAAAAAAAGTCTGTTTTAAACAGAAAAAAATTCTTTTACCAGCCTCTTTAACTAAGATGTCCCAAACTTAATTAAGCACTTGACTTCTTAGCCCAGGCCATGTCCACATTATGGCAAGCCAAATTTTGGAGTTGAAATTAACTAAAGCACTTGGAAATAAGTATCGCTTTCTTTATGTGAGAAGTGTATGAAAATGTTTGTTTCATAACAATGACTTCTATGCCTCTAAGGAGGTTCAAGGAAAAACCTTGTCTATGCAGATAGTTAAGAGTTCCTAGTTAAGTAACACAGTCTGAACGGGGGATGGTGGTGAAGGAGGAAGTCAAGAGAGATTCACGGTGTTGTAGATATATGCACGGTGCACTCAGAAGTGTTTATCCTGTCTTCCATATGCTCTTCTTGCTCATGTTCTTATCAATTCAGCAAGTGGCATGACACATTTAAGAATATCAAGTTAATTTTACTTGCTTTACTCTGGTCTGAAGGGGTTATTGAGTTATTGTTTTGATTAAATTGGTCATTTGTTTCAAACAACTTGTGTGGCTAATCTGATTTTTCCCTGAGTTAACCAATTTTGAGGGGTTTTAACCATTAGAACAGTAAGTCTAAACACACTTAGCCTCTGAATAGGTAACCCTGACTATGCCATCATGTTCCCCAGACTACCCAGGTCTCCTAGGAAAAACAAGGAAATAATCAAACCAATCCAAAGAACTTCCAGACTTCTGGGGAATGCTGGGGTCAATCCTGATGAGCTCCTGCTCGTTTTTCTCCCAGTACTGGAGAGATGATTCAGTAGCAAGAAGATGATTCACAATTGTCTCACAAGCAGTTATAAAAATACTGCTGTGTGCCTAAGTAAATTTCAAGTAGACCCAGACTCCGTATTTTATTAATATAAGGCAAAACCAGTTTTTAAGCTTCTTCTCATTGTCAAAAACGATTCTGAAGTCCATTCACTATGGTCTCTTCTATCGTGAAAAGCGACAACAGCATGACCACTCACTGGAAAAGAGCCAAGCATGAAGAGAAAATGAGAGCTGTGCTCTCCTGAGTGCCCACTCTGCGCTTCCGTGCCTGCTGTATACCTTGTTTTACAGACAACGGAACAAGGGCCCGCAAATACTCCATCTTGCCTGAGGTCACATGGCCCCAAGCTACAGACGCAGGATTCAAGGAGAGGAAAGTCTAGTGCAAAAGTGTTTCCACTACACTTTGGTAGATATGTTTATCCACCAAAAATGTACCTTCACGACTCTAAATGAAGAGCACCTCTCACCCAGGCTTCTTCACCCTTCAGGAGGCAGTTGCAAGGTAGCCCCATGCTTGGGACCTGGGCTTTGGTTGCAGTTAACCTGCCATTTATTGATATGTGACCTGGGGCAAGTCATGTCAACTCTCTGAGCCTTGGGACTTATATGCTGAAAAACACAGACTGGACATTACATATGTTAAAAGGTGTTTACAAAAGTTAAATGTGATAATGATCATAAGGTCCTAGTACATATTAAGTATTTTGTGAGAGACCATTACTATCAACTGTTATTATTTTGCTGACTTGACCAATTTAATTTTTTTTTTAAGATTTATTTATTTGTTTCAGAGAGAGAGTGAATGGTGGGGAAGGGCAGAGGGAAAAGGAGAGAGAAACTCCAAGCAGATTCCAAGTTCAGGGTGGACCCTGACATAGGGCTGAGGGCTGGATCTCCTGACCCCAAGACCATGACCTGAGCACTCAACCGACTGTGCCCGCCAGGCACACCGAGCTGCGGTATTTTAACCAAATGACTGCAGAGGGTTCACTTGCCTCTTCTCTTCTTCCTCCTCATCTTCCTCTCTCTCTGTGTCTCATTTCCTTTTATATTTTTATCTTCGAAATTTACATTTTTAAATTTTTTATTATTTTTTAAAGATTTTATTTATTTATTTATTTAATAAGTAAGATAGAATAAGATATATTTAATAAATAAGAGAGAGAGAGGGAGAGCGTACAAGCAGAGGGAACAGCAGGCAGAGGGAGAGGGAGGAGCAGGCTCCCCACTGAACAAGGAGTCCGATGGGGGACTTAATCCCAGGACCCTCGGATCACGACCCGAGCTGTAGGCAGGCACTTAACTGACTGAGCCACCCAGGCATCCCTGAAACTTTGCATGTTTTTATTATAGAAAATTTCAAACATAAAAAATTATGGACAATAAAAACCCTCAAATATCCATCACTGAGCTCCAACAATTATTAATGTGGACTAATCTCCTAAAGGTTAACACTAAATTAAAAAAAAAAAAAATCCTCTTCAGTGTACTTGTTAAGTAGGACCACCTGAGCTTCTCTTAATAAAATCTCAAATACCCCCAGAATTGGTTTTGAACATATCAATACAGCTCACAGTTTACTTTCCTTGAGCTTATTTTAAAAAGAGAGAGACCAATCTTTTTGGAAGCATGGTTTCTAGTGTTACAAGCTGCAAACATTTTACAAAAGATATATGATCCACCAAATTCTCAAACTCAGCATAGAATCGAGGCGAGCATATGAATTTGAGTAGAGACTGAGATTTGTAAAGTTTACAAATCCTCTAGGAAGTTTTTTCCCAAACCTGGTCCTAGGGTTGGAATCTAAACAAAATACAAAGAAAATGAGTTAAACCATGCTTTATTCCCCAATTAGAAGAATTCCCAAGAGCTCTATCATTGAGAATTGGGCCTTTCTCTTCAAATGCAGGCCTCCAAAGTCTACGTTGTTGGTACAGAACCACTGGAGTTATTGCAAACCACATCTCCTGGACTCTGAAAATGATTTCTTAGTAATGGCAAACTAATTATGTGATTACTAAACTCCCTTCATGTGCCATTAGTCATAGGAAGCTGGAAAATATGCCTGTTTTCAAGGCAAATTACTCATTTTGAATTGTGCCTCAAAATGTAGATTCTCATCTGTAGGTCTAAACTGAAAAATCCAAGCCAAATTTTCAATTAAAACTTCTAAACAGCCATCCTTAGCCAGGCCAGCAAATGGTCTGTGATGACTTGGAGAATCTTTTAAATGGAGACAGAAATGAAAAGACTGGAGTCTTCTGCATATTTTCTTCCTTCCCTGCAAACACTTTGGGGGAATTAAAATCACAACCACTTTTCTTCCCATAACTCAGAAAACACAGCATAACTATTTTTTCCCCTGACAAATCCGTGTTTCACCAAGCTTTTGGTTCCACTTGTCTGATAATGACAACTGGCCTCATTTTCAAATCCAGATGCACCGGCCCATCCTCCCAATGCTGCTATTGCCCTAGAACTAGGAAGACTACAGTAGAGTTAGGAATGGGGCCGGGGAGAGTCTTATCCACAGCAGCAGGGGGAAAAAAGACCCACATGTGGTGTAAGACCCACATTCCCAAAAACAGGAGGTGGGGGGAGGGGGCGGGGAGAGAACATGGCTGTGAGAGCCGAGAGAGAAAGACTCCAAAACTTGCTAGATTAAGAACTCCTTCGGGCACAAACCGCATCCCATTCATTTTTGTAACCACAGTGCTTGGCACACAGTAGGAATGCGATGAATGTTTGGTAAATTCAATTTAATTGAAATGAGAAGAAACAGATTGACCCAATGTGGCTTGCAGTGTCTCTAAACATAATTAATTCTGGAGATTCTCAAAATCATCTGAGAGTTGCTTGCAGGCTCAGTAATAATTTTCATCTAATGACAGCTCCTAAGACCAGATATGAATTTCATTAAAAGAGTCAGCATGCCAGCAACTAGAATATGAGCAAAATGTTAAAGATCTGTATATCACCAGGGTCAGGGGACAGAACAGGATATAGGTTAATTACGCTCTATCAAGCTTTTGCTATATGGAATTTGTTTCTAAGAATAGGAACAGATCTGTTTTCGATCTGAGTCAATGTGATAAGGAGTGGTGTTCTACAAGCATGCGTGCAGCTAAGGGCTTGAGCTGCTAACTGCCAGGACTCCCGGCCTGGACAGTCTGGGCTCTGCGGGCCAACTCTGGGGCCAAACTGAAATGAAGTGCTCAAACCGGGCTTTGACCCCCTTTAAAACAACTCTACGAGGCTGTCTCAGTTCTTCTGTGATGTTTGCTGTTTTAAGTCCCCAGTAACACTCAAGTTCAATCTTGTTTCAGCACCAAACTTCGCATTCAGGTGTGGCCTCAGCAAGGCTGATCACCATTACACACTTTCCCTGACCTTGCTCCAACTTTCCTGTAAACGGGTTTGGTATGAAAAAAACTGCAGAAAGGTAACCTGATCCCAACTCCAGCTTTGTGGTGGCTGCTAAGTTGCTCTATTGTGTCTCGAGGAATGCTTTCGGCTACCACTTACATGGAGTCAAAGGAAAGGGTGTGACACTGCAGGTCTAAGAGACAAGGTTGTGAATGGCATCTTCTTTTCGTAAGCCGAAGATGAGTGCTATACCAATAAACAGCTGGGCTGCCCATTGTCCCATGTCTACATATCAGGAAGTTTTGGTAGTAGAGACAATGTGAAATGCTAGAGACAAAAATAATTACTTGAATCGGTACAAGTTCCCCTGGCTGTGTTGATTTAAGATGTTCTATAAACCACTGTACCAAGTCAGAGCTTGATTTCTTTTGGTTGTGTTTGCTTTCTTCCCAAGTGAGCAAATAAAGAAAGTACAAGACCGGAAACTAGAGAGTACATAAACTAGGTAGGTGGGATTCGATGAGTTAAACCTTTAAGCCTCACAGAAAGCTAGACTTTGGGGGGCCAAGAAATGGCTCGCCAGAGACTTAAACTCCATGCTTCCATCGCTAGGATGACAGCTAATTAAATATCAGTCTTTGCAATATCGTACATCAGCTACTCTGCACGAGAAAGCAAAGCCAGATGTTGTTAAATATGATGTCTCTATGTCCTAATGCTGTTTAGTTAACATACAGTTCTTTCACAATAAAAAAAATTAACGTACATTATATTCAGTATTTGAAGAGTGACCCTTGAGCAAAGCCATGTGGTACAGATGAAAAACCATTTTATTCGAATTGAGATGGATTTGGGTTCAAGTCCCAGCTCTGTCACCTCCTAGCTCTATGAAATCGGAGAACTCTTTTACTCCTCTGAACTGCAATGTCCTCCCATGTAACATGGTGAGTGAGAACACCTGCTATTTCACAGAGTTGTGATGGGGATTAAAATGGTAAGAAGTGCCTGACACCTACTAGCCACTCAGCATGTGACAGCTATTGCTGTCATTAACTGAGAATGTAGGTTAATTATATTAACCATTGCTAACATTAACTAAGGAACTTCCTTCATCCCACTACTGTTATAAAGAAAAAGCCAGCATCATGCTGCAAGGGTGTCTTTTTCAAAGACAAGCTAATTCTAGACAACCATATATTTTTAAAATGCTAATTGAGAAGCACTGTACTGATATGAAAGAGTATTTTTATGAAGTGTACAATTGGGTGAAAAGGGCCAGGAGCTGGGAGACGGGCGCTGTGACAGCCTTGAGAAGTAGCACGATCTTAGACAAGGCTCCTGTACCTCAGTCTCCCCATCTCAGTCAAACTGAGATGATAACACCATCCTGGCCTACCCCATGCAGTGGTTGTGAGGATCAAATGAAAAAACACACAAGAAAGACCTTTGAAAGTTAAAAGATCTGTATTCACAGATGATGGATGTTATTATAATTCCATAGTTTGAAATTATACATATTAATATCTACTCTGGGTTCAGTTGTGCTTTTGAATCATGGCCTCCCTAACCTACAGCCCCAAAACAAAACAAAGCAAAACCAAAAAGATCTCGATTGGTTAAAAAACAAAAACAAAAACCAAAAAAAAGATAAATTGCTAAAAGCTAAATCCTACTCCAAATATGTTTTTATAAAAGATTCCAGATAATGCAGTATGTACTGGGTCTCTGGAGGTTCCAGGGAAATTGCAAATATATCACCAAATCTGTTATATCAAACAGACAAGCAAGTATCACAGGAAACAACAGCCCTCTGGCTTTTCTAGAATCTTAACTAATAGAACTCTTCATTTATTCAGCATACACAGTCTCCTTGTTTCATTTACTTATTTCTTATGAATGAATGAGTCAGAAATGGAAGGTCCTGGCAGACAGGGATCCTGGGACATGCCTTCACATATGGCTGGTGAATAATTGATTTAAAATAATCACTGTAAATGACACACATTCATTGCTGGTGTCAGGTTCATTGTTACTAGCCTTTGGAAAGCAATATGGCAAAATCTATTAAGAGCCATAAAAATGCCCATATATTTTCACCCAGTCATCACACCCCTGGGAATTTATTCTGAGAAAATAATTCATGTACAAAGATGTTCACGGTGGTTTCATATGTAAAAGTGAAATCACTTAAATGTTCAACTGTGGTTATAACAAAGAAATAATAATTATAAAGATACTGCAGCAACCCAGGATTGTAATAACAATAAAATGTAAAATTACAAGTGCAGAATATAAGATGGTATTCTAGCATGACTTCAAGTCTGTAAAAATTTGGTGTGTGAATAATGACCAGAAATAATATGCAAAAATAAAAATGTGTTAAGAAAGCCAGATCTATTTTTTTAATCTTTTCCTGACTATGCTATTTTTCACAATTAAAAGAAATAAACATTGGGGCACCTGAGTGGCTCAGTCGGTTAAGTATCTGACTCTTGATTCTGGCTCAGATCATGATCACAGGGTCCGGACATCAAGCCCCACACTGGGCTCCATACTCAGCTGGGACTCTGCTTGAGACCCTCTCTTCCCTTCGCCCTCTGCTTCCCCCGCGCCCCCACCCCACACTTAAACACTTACTCAGACACGCTCTCTCAAACAAAATATTTTTTTTTAATAATATTGGTCAAAATACTGTCATTTAAATAAAGCTAGAAGGTTTTCAAAACACTGGCATTATCTTGTTTGATTTTCATAAAACTCTGAAGAGGTGGTGAGGACAGATTTATCACCACTTGACAAGTGAAGAAACTGAGGCCAAGAGAGACTTAAGTCTTATATAGAGTTCCTCTTAGGAAGTGGCTGTCGAGAGCTTGTGGCAAGTCTACCTGATGCCCTTGCTCCAGCGTCTTTTCGCCGACATACCTGCTTTTTGCTCACCCTGAGGAGACGGGTTGCTCCAACCTAGACTCATCAGGACATCTGGGTCAAGTGCTTTAACCCAACCCAGCCTTTGAGGTGTCCTGGTTTTCTTTAAAAGCTCATTTGCCTTCTCACTCACTTCTGGACCTCACCTCTTCAACAAGACCTGACCCCCCAAATCTACACAGATTTTTTTTCCAGTGCCCTAAATTCTATGGACTGAGAGCAAGTTTATGGGAAATCACAGCACTCTTTGACTCTGCGTTACAGACCATCTTGTATCAGAAAAATATTAGTATGAATATTGATTTAAACTCTGAAAAAACAACCAACTTACTTATATCTATTCATAAGGCTCACAAATGGGCTGGAAGTAATAAAGAATCACCTTAAAAAAAAGGTAAAATTGGACACATGAATTCCAGAATGAGCTTTCCCCCCCAAATATGAGATTCTGGTAAAACCTGAGCAGATCAAATACATCTCCAGTAAATCCAGCTCTGTGTGGTAAGTGCTGCTGGGGAGAGCAACATTTTCCTGAACGGCCACAAAGAAAACATCATTAAAATGAATTTCTGCACATTCCAAATCTCCAGCTCTCCTCAGGACCCAGGAGAGACCACAGATATGATTCTCCTTGCAGAAACAAATGAAAGAGGGAAGGAGAGAGAACTGGAGGAAAGGGGACAGGGAAATGGAGAAAAGAAGATGGAAAGAAGAAAAAACATAGTGCAAACAGATGAAACATGCCTGAGAATTACTTTTATGGGAACATGGTTGACAAATTATTAGCACTTTGACTTGGGGAACGTTATCTGTAAAATGCTCAGCATATGGTAACAGTTTAATAAATAGGAGATGAGACTAGGTTTCTCTATATAGAAGTATTCTGGCTAGTAAATATATATACTGCATATGAGAATAGTATAATAAATGAAGGAGGAAAGATAGCATCCAAGTACCACCAATTTATGGCCACTGATGAGTTAATGAATTAGATGAATTAAAGATTGCCAACAACTGCTAACCTCACAAAAGAGAGAGTGGCACTGATGAAGGAACCAACAGCTTGGAGAAATAACCTTGTCAAAAGAAAAATCTAATCTGAATCCAGTCAAGCCTCTAAATCTGAATACTAATTTAAAAGAAATACAGACAGAAGGTACGGGAATCTGCTAAGTACACTACAGGGATACATTCCACAAAATCCAGACTGGACAATGGTCTTGTTTCTTCAACAAATAAATCACATCACATGAGGAGAGAGAGAGAAAGAAGGAGACCTAGAGATTAAAAGATACTTCAAGAACATATCCATAGGGACTCCTGGGTAGCTCAGTCGGTTGGGTATCTGCCCTCAGTTCAGGTCATGATCCCAGGATTCTGGGATTGAGCCCCTCGTCCACCTCCCTATTCAGCAGGGAGTCTGCTTCTCCCTCTCCCACTGTGCTTTCTCTCTCCCTCTCTCTCAAATAAATAAATAAAATCTTTCTTAAAAATCAACAAATCATAATGTGACCTCATTTGGACACTTATTTTTTAAATGTATTTATTTATTTTAGAGAGAGTGTGTGCAAGAGAAGGGAGGGGCAGAGGGAAGACAGAGAGAGACAGAGTCTCAAGCAGACTCCTCACTGAGCAGGGAGTCCAATGCAGAGCTCGATCTCACTGCCCTGAGATCACGACCTGAGCCAAAACCAAGAGTCAGGAGCTTAACCCATTCCACCTCCCAGGCACTCTTGGACACTGATTTAAATAAACTATAAAAACAATAGGAAATGCATGAGATAATTGAGAATTGAAAACACTGATGAGGTGTTTGATGATATTAAAGAATTATTGTGAATTTTTTTAATATTACAATAGTACTTTGTGTTTTTGTTAATAGCCTTTTCAGAGACACATGCTTAACTGTTTGTGGATTAAATGATAGGCTATGCTTGTGGATTCAAAATAATATGAAAATGGGGGATTGAGATGAATTAAGAATGATCCGAGTTGAAGCTAAGTGGTGATGAGTACATGGGAGTTCATCATACTATTCATTTGTATGTTTTAAAATCTTCCTTAATAAAGAGGGTTCTTTAAATAAATAGTATCAAAAATGTTAGTTCTCTTTCTCTAATTAGTAAAGTAAAAGTTTAAGATGGAAGCATTTTAAGAGAATAGCGTAGATGCATAACTAAAGAAGCAAAAGGTCTCTTTGGTAGGCTACAGAGTAGAGAATGATGAATGAAATAACCTTTGCTTTTCTTAAAGTTACATGTTGTGTCTCTTTGCTTAAAAGATATGAAAAAGAGAATTAAATACGATGAAAGGAAGGAGGAAAGAAGGAAGAGAGTATAAAGATCAGCTAAGGAGGATATAGTACAAACTAATAGCGGGCTTTGAATAGGCCACTGGAAAACAGTCAAATAAAGCTATAGGATTGGGTTTATAATAAATCTGTTGTACCAATAATTGAATAAGCATCAGACATATCTGGGTTCTCAAGCAAGTTTCAGACCTGATGACTGAAGTCTTCTGAGCTTCAGTTTCCTCCTCTGTGAAAGGAAGGACAACCCGAGTCTGCGTGAAGATGAGACGAGGAATGTGAAATGCCTGGCCCATGGCATGGGCCATGGTCCATGAGTAGATGATGGTCTCCTTCTTCATCTAGGGAAGCCCAAGGCCCTGTGACTCAAGTAAATAATAGAAAGACCAAAGATGTCAGATTAGGGATCATTTGGCTTATGGACTCCAAGAAGTCCTGCATTCATGGTTCTGTGGCTTACCTAAAACATTACAGCTTATTCATGAGCTCTGACGCCCAAGTATCCGTTCACCTCCTGCAAGTCCACAGGATTAAGAGTTGCCAGAGCTCATGAGCAACCCCAGAACACCTCTACATGCTAACATGGACTAGCATGACCTCAAACAGTTAGCCTAGAATTTTTTGCATCCTCAGAAGGTTCATCAGCAAAAAATATTTGACTAAAACATTTCCTTTCTGTGATGAAGTCAGTTTCACCTGGACTTAGGAAACCTCATACCCATGCCCTGCCAATATTTCCACTTACCATAACATGAGAAATGAGCCTGGGTGCCAGGTTCCAACATACGCAGGCCTAAAGGCTATGGCTTTGTAGGGGAATTTCTGGGTGCTTCCTATCATTTGATCCTTCCACAAGGATCAAATGAATCATGAATTTTGTTCTTCTTGTTTAAACTGAGGCCAAGGGCCAGGCACAAGTGGGAAGCTCCAAGAGACCACATAATTTGTTTTGTTCCTTTTCTTATATTATTATCATTATGACGTTTACCAAAGTAACACACATTCTCTGTATCTTAAAATCCAGGGATAAAAATATATGTTTATAAAAAATAAAAAATTTAAAAAAAAAAGAAAGAAAATTAAATCCCTTGCCATGCTGCCACCCATAGATAATTAACGCTAACTTTGAACATCTCGAAGTACACTTTCCAATCTTACTATATGAATCAATCTTTTTCTCTTCTTTACCTTCCCTTCCCCTCCCCACACCAAGGGATACAGCTGTACTACAGTTTTCTACTCTGGTTTGTTTTTTTTTTTTCCACATAAAAAATCTTGAAATTCCCATTTTCTTCTACATCATTTTTACTAGCAATGTACTACTCCATCATGTGGCTACATTATAATTTATTTAGTAATCCCCCATATTGGATACTAGGTTGCTTCAATTTTTTTCTAACATAATCCGATTCCTTAAAATAATTTTAAAAAGTTATTAGGGAGAGTTTGGGGAATTTCTTTTTTAGTAATTCCAGACCAAACCTGTTATCCAAATAGACTAAATGCAACTAAGAAAGCCTAGATCTAAAGTTCAAAACCTCTTTGAACTCTGGCGACTCTATTCATGGGCCTCAGAAGGCCTGCACCTGTGTCCCACCCCCCACCCTCCCAGCTCGGCCAGAATTCCCAAGGTTAATGGTGCCACGCGATGGAGCAGGAAGCTTTGTTTCTCCAGAATCCCGTTGATCTTGGGTTCAAGCAATGTCATGTTTGCAAAGCCTGAGTCAGAACCTCCACCACCCACTGAATGAAAAGCACTTTTACTCTAGCTTTGTTTCAAGTTTTGCCGCAGAAATAAAAGCAGCATAAGGGAGGGTAAGAGAAACTATCAAACATCAGGCATCTTTTCATTTCCAATTGGGTGGCTGAGGCTACATCTCCTTTTGCTTCTGGAGTTCTCAGCACCATTTCCCACCAGCCACTGGAGCTGCTCCAACTCTCACGCAATCCTAGACATCCAGTGTTGTGCCCTAGATTGTTTTGTCCAGAAGGAAATACCTCTTGAACAAAACCAGCAAACCAGGAAGCAACTGTGAAAGTAAGTCAGACCTGGTGGGGGTAGAAAGTCATTCTCAGAATTCTGGCTTCTCCCAGTGTTGATTTTTCTGTACAAACAATGTCAAGCACAAAAGCAGGCAGCAAGGATTCATTCTAAGGACAGAAAAAAATACGTGCATGTGTGTGTGTGTGTGTGTCTATGTGTGTGTAAATATACACGCATTTCTTTACAAATATTTTGGAAACATGAGGCCTGAAGGCATAGCTAGAGTCTTAAGGGGAAGAAAGAGAATAAGAAAGACCTAGGGACAGAGGGAGAGAGGGCAGGTCACAAAAGGACAATTATTAAGGTGGGGGTAGAAAAAGAGAATTCTCTTCTAAACCTGGATTATCTCTCTGCTTTTGAGTGTTTGCAATAAATACACTTTTTTTTTTTCCTCCAAGCAAATTAGTTACCAGAAAAATATCCTGCCTCCCAGCCCCTTGCCTGACAGTACCTGTCAAAAAGATAAGATCTTTCAATGAATTAAAGAAGGTGAAAGGCCAATCCCTCCTAGGCATCTCACTGTGATTTACATCAGTATAATTATATCTTCTATTGCTCTGGGAAATTGACTATACCTACAGGGAAATGCTACTAGTACATAGGAAGTTTCTTTTTTAATTACTACAGAATACAGACCTGCAACTTTATTTCTGGGCCAATCTCACACTGTGCTTCTGTGCTGGGGTGCGTGGGGAATGCGGTCCATAAACAGGGAGAACTTTGTTCTTAATGAATAAAACCTCAAGATCGAAGTGGGTTTAGTACTAAAGAGACAAGGAAACCAAACCAAAGGATTACTATGAATGCGGGTAATTATTGAATCCTGTGTGTGTGTGTGTGTGTGTGTGTGTGTGCGCGCACGCGCGTGCACGCACACACTTGCACACTCTGGGAGGGCGTTGTGTCTTCAATCCCACAGATCTTTCTGTATGTTATATTTCCTTACACAGGACCGCTTCCCAAGCCAATGGTGCTCTTACAGTTGTCCTTTAAATCACACTTAATTTGCACTTTCAATGAATACCAGCATACATGAGGTTTTGCTTCTTTACATCATGTTTACTTTTCCATTCTTTTCTTTTTATTTAAATTCAATTAGCCAGAATATAGTACATCATTAGTTTTTGATGTCGTGTTCAATGATTCATTAGTTGTGTATAACACTCAGTGCTCATCAGGTCATGTTACTTTTCAATTCTATGAACCCTAGAATGTTATCTTTTATGTGTGCATCACACATGCACACGTATGTGCACAAATAGGCAGCTATACACACATAAATATGTGTTTATATACACAATAAAATATTTTTATTTAGCCAAAGGTGTGACTCTGTTCATCTTTCACTGAAGGAGTGAACCAACTTTAATTATTAACTGGTTCTTACCAATGTAAACATTAATCTCATGTGACATATTAATTTTTAATTAATATTTATTAAATTTAATTAATTTAATTAATTTATTTATTTAAGTAATCTCTACATTGAGTGTAGAAAGGCTCAAACTCACAAAGACTCACATGCTTTTCCAACTGAGGCAGCCAGATGCCCGTGATGTATTAATTTTAAAACATAGTCACTTGCTGCTTACTGCCAGGGTTAAATTAAGTACTAAAAAACAACAATAACACAATGTAATTAATACTAACTCAGTGGCTCTTTTCTCATAAATGGTCCAATTTTATCAAACAGGAATGACCCTTAGAATCTGATTTAATAGCCTCACTGAGTTAGTTTAGGAACTGATCTGATACAATTTGTATACCTAAGCTAAATTAAACTACCAATTTAAACATTGATATATTTTCATACCAGATCATCTCCATGGCATCATTCGATGAACTTTTCAAAGAATTCAGTACATCAGAGCCTTAAACTTGGGAACTTTTTCGGAGTAAATTCCTAATTTGTCTCAGCCACAAATTCAGCACTGTAACACTGAACTCACCCCCGATCTCTTGCCATCAAACATGATTCGATCTCTGGGTTGTTTATACCGAACATCACAAACTGTCAGAGATAATGCAAAATGACAGCAATCTGGAATATATGAGCTAAATGTGTGTGTTTATGACTAGAAATCATCTTGTTCAACACCCTTATTTACAGGTTAGAAAACTGAGGATTGAAGACGTTATATAACGAGCCCAATTTCAAAGGTAACATAATAGTAAAACCAGGACGTCCCTCAAGCCTCTTGAATCTCCAACCAATTTCCACATTATCTCCTCTGATGGACTATTTCACACACCAGGCTTTCTATGGAAAGTTATCCAAAGCATCACTCTACACTTAGCAACAGGTTTCTTAAAGAAATTTCAGCGTCCCTTAATGGGAGATACATTCTGGCAGACTGTATTTTCCAAAGACAGTGGCACTACTATCTCCCATCCCACATGCTCCCTACCATGTATTAACGTTCCTCCCAGTAAGAGACAGAATTTACATTCCATGCCCTTAAATCTGGGCTTTTATCTATTGTGGAAGTGATGCTATGTAACTTCTGACACTAATCCAAAGCAGTGATACAGCTTCCCCCTGGTTCTTTTAGAGTATTTCCCCTGGCACCTAGCTCCCATGCTGTGAGGAAGCCTATGCATCCAGACACAGTGGCCCCATGGCGACTTGGTGGCTCATAGACCCAGCCGAGTTACCAGCTAACAGCCAGCATCAGTCGCCAGATCGGTGACAGAAGGAGCCTTCAGCCATGATTCCTGCACCCTGTCATCAAGTCACCCTCATTTCTGGATTCACCCATTTCTGGCTAGAACTACAGCGTCTGCTGCTTACAGTATACTGGGAAAGAGATTGGGAAGAAGCTAGAAACCAGAGGAAGGACAGTCCAAACTTTTTCCTACTCCTTCCTCACCTGAGTTCTGCACTACTGAGGGAAGGGTCAGCAGAAGCCCACTTGGGCCCCCCTCCTCTTCCTGTGTCCATCGATTTTCTTATGCCTTTTCTTCTACGAGCTACCTTTTCTCTCCTTCAAGACTCAGTTCAAAAGCCCTCCCCTTCCAAAGAGATTCCCTTGAGCCCTGGGAATTTCAGTCATATGCACCAGTTAAGATTATATCAGCTACCGATTACAGACGAGGCCCAAGGATGAGCCACATTTGTCACACTCCAAAGTCAGCGGGATTACTACTCTGGATTATATGGATATTGTTTTTACAAATGCTATTGTAGCCACCATAGCTTTATTTGTTTCCATTAGTGGTGTCTATTGAAGCAGCAGTCAACTTAAACCCCAACATTGTTTTTCCCTAATATGGAATTCTACCTAAGACTTGTGTGCAGGGCTCCTGGGTGGCTCAGTGGGTTAAAGCCTCTGCCTTCGGCTCAGGTCATGATCCCAGGGTCCTGGAATCGAGTCCCACATTGGGCTTTCTGCTCAGCAGGGAGCCTGCTTCCCTCTCTCTCTGCCTACTTGTGATCTCTCTCTGTCAAATAAAATCTTTTTTAAAAAGATGTTTAAAGACTTGTGTGCAAACTCAGAAATTTCCCTTTGAGCTTCCTGACAGCAGGGACACACCTGTCGATCTCTTTAGTATATACAGAAGGGGCACGCGAGCTGCCTTGTTCTTGCAGGTGCTCCAGAGAGCTTTATCTTGGGAGATTTTCCCCGGTCCAATACTCCCACTAATCAAATTATTTTGAATCTTGAACCAATCATGGCTCTCTTAACCTTTTATATTTTATATTCACAAATTTCCCAAGCACACCTGCTATGATTTCACATAAATCATTTATTTTTCTAAGGCCCCAAATAGAATAAGGTCAGAAAGAGAAACTCTGGTACAATAATTTTTGATTTCAGTATCTTTTAATATACCTAACAATACCATTGTTTGGCTCAATTTCACCCCTATCAGTCAAAATCATATTATGGTAAGCATGTTTATAAGGATGAAATTGTTCTTAAGTTAATTTATGTACCTATTCATTGGTTCATTCATTTATAAACATGTGTTTGACATTTATATATTCCAGGCACTGTACTAAGCACTAGAAACAGAAAAATAAATAGAACTATTTAAGAAACACTAGACAAAAGGACTAGGCCAGGAGTGCAGCTTTATTTCTATTAGCAGAAAAATTGGAGACAGCATAAATGCCACCAATATAGAAATAGTTAAATAAGTTTTAAATAAGTTATAATACAATCTTAGCATCCTGTGCAACAGTAAAGAAAAATGAAATACATTTATGATTTAATGATGCAAGATTTTTTAAGACATTATACAATTTTTTTTAAAAAGTTGCCAATAGATAGGACACAAAACTACATAAATAATTTTTTTCTTAAATAATTGGGTGGCTCAGTTGGTTAAGCACCTGCCTTTCGGCTTAGGTCATTATCCTGGATCCCCAGGATAGAACCCCACATCAAGCTCCCTGCTCAGTTGAAAGCCTGCTTCTCCCTCTCCCTCGGCTCCTCCCCTCCACTTATTCTCTCTCTGAAATAAATAAATAAAATCTTTTTTTTTAATTATATGTTTTTAACCATAAAAAAGAATGAACTCTTGCAATTTGCAACACGACAGATGGAGCGAAAGAATATTATGCTGGATGAAATGTCAGTCAGAAAAAGACAAATGCCATATGATCCCACTTATATGTGAAATTTAAGAAACACAAAACAAGCAAAGAAAAAAGAGAGAGAGTGAGAGAGAAAAGCCACGAAACAGACTCTCAACTAGGGAGAACAAACTGGTGGTTAACCAGAGGGAACCTGGGTGGGGGATGGGTTAAATAGGTCAGGGGGATTAAGGAGGGCACTTGTTATGATGAGCACCGGTGATGTATGGAAATACTGAGTAAACATACTGTACACCTGAAACTAACATAACACTATATGTTTACTGAAATTAAAATTCCCCTACAAAACCATGACCTTTAGGCCTGAGTGTTTTAGAACTTGGCACTCAGGCTCATTTCCCACATTATGTTAAATGGAGACATTGGCAAGGCATGGGTTTGAGGTTTCCTAAGTCCAGGTGAAACTGACTTCATCACAGAAAAGCAATGTTTTAGTCAAATATATTTTTGCTGATGAACCTTCTGAAGATGCAGGTTTTAGCCCAAATGTTTGAGGTTGTGCTAGTCCAGGTTAGCACATAAAGACGTACAAAGATGTCAGATTAAGGATCACTCGATTTAGGGACACCAAGGAGTCTTGCATTCATGATTCTGTGGGTTATCTAAAACACTGCTGCTCATTCATGGGCTCTGAAGCCCAACTGTCCATTCAGATCCTCCAAGTCCACAGAGTGAAGAGTTGCCGAAGCTCATGAGCAACCTTAGAACGTCTGTCCATCTGGATTGAAAGTTGTAGTCTGGGAACCTGTATCGTTATCTGTATTGTCTGCATATTTTTAGAACTCTTGGGGCACTTGGGTGGCTCAGTCAGTTAAGCATCGAGTCTTAATTTCCGCTCAGGTCAAGATCTCAAGGGTCGTGAAATCAAGCCCCATGTTGGGCTCCACACTGGGCGTGGAACCCGCTTAAGATTCTCTCTCTCTCTCCATCTTTCTCTCCCTCTGCCCCTCCCCCCACCTCCCGTGTTGTCTTTCCCTCTCTAAAAAAAAATAAAGAGAATTACTTCACATAGTACTGGTATTGTTTTAAATGAATTTTCACAATTAAAAATGTTTTTAAAATAACTGTCCTACAGTCTAAGTGCTAAAGTGGGGATAGGAACAAGGTACTATGTGACCCAAAGGAAGGCAAAAATAATCTATTCTGTTAAGTTTCCCATCCACTAAATATACCTTTTCCCCCCTGAAATAAAATACTGTATCTCAAGTGTTATAGATACCCAGAGACTTAGACTAAAAAATGACTCTGGAGTAGAGGTGGGGGTGAGGTGGGTAGGGGGGCTGGGGGATGGATATTGGGGAGGGTGTGTGCTATGGTGAGTGCTGTGAATTGTGGAAGAGTGATGAATCACAGACCTATGCCCCGGAAACAAATAACACATCAAATGTTTAATTAATTAATTAATTTAAAAAATGACTCTGGAAATCTATGACAGCTTTGGAATGCTGGTTAATTTGCAGAAGTTGAAACGAAAATTATGAAGCATGCAGGTTGATCAGTTATTCCTGCCAGTGGCTCTCTCTGGTGTCAGCATTGCCTGTCTCATCAAACAGGTGAGGAAACAGGAAAAGGAAAAAGGAGTGTCTTGCCCAGAATACCTCAAGAGTCAGTGGCAGGAGCAGAATTTCAAATCCAAAGGACCCACTGGAATTCATCCTGTGTTCAAATCTAGAGCCAGAGGACAATAGATGATGGTTTAGAAGCATCTCCAATTTTCAGAAAACACAAGGCAACATGGCTGACCCCACCCCTTAGAGTTCTGTACAGGGCAATGGAGCTCATGCCTGTAAGATAACCTGTGCAGTTTGGCCTCTCTTCCATAGCAAAGTCACAGAAAGAGGCAGGTTTCCAGACACATTCCGAGACTGATTCTCCAAGCTCACTCTTCTGCTGCACATAAACATAAACTCAGGCACTACACAGTGTGAACCACTCTGTCTTAGAGGGTCCCTTTACGGAACAATATGGCTGTCCTCATCTCAAGCTAGAAGAAGATCCCGTGATTTGAATGAATCTCTTCACATCTCTTCCATGATAAAGAAAAAAGTCCATTTTATGCCCCACTTAGCTTCAAGTAAAAAGTACCCAGAAATGTCTGTGCATGTGACATTTAAATTCACTGATAAATCTGAAGGTTGTGTCACCCTCATTTATTCCCAACAGGTGAGTCAAGAGCGCTCACTGGCAAGATGTAATGCTGAGTAACTTGGCTTTTTTTTCTTCCCAATTTAACGGAGACCTGTAATGTTATTTGATGCAGTTTTCTGTATTTAATTAATTTAACATTCCAGATTTTTAATTTGCATTTAATTTAACATTTCAGCTTTTTAATTTACCAGATATTGTTTATCAAATATTCATTTCAGAGACTTTCACCGTATATACAGTGCATACCCCTCTTTAATTAGTGTGTGGTAAATTAATTCTTCTATCCTTGCTCTTTCATCAGATATTGGATTAAGGAAGTTGCACTGTTTCCACACAGCACATACACTCGTTTATTAAACCGAGGTGGTAAATTTCCCCGTGTATGTGCATTGCTAGTCTGCTTTCAGGTTTAACCTGATAAAAACCGTTGTGGTTAAAACCAGAAATCTGTTATTATTTAAAACCTGCTGCTTGGTTTGACAATGGAAGTGTTACATTTTGTATGCTCTCCAGCCATTGATCCGGTTGTGCTCTTATCTTACTCCTTATCTACTCCTATCCCAACCCTCTACCCAAACCAGAACCTCCTTTCTAGGTCTCCGTTCATCCATATCATCCTCCTCTCCCACCCCCCACCCCCACCCTCGGGGTACTTGTTAAGATGAGATTACACTTGTCAATGCTCTCTGTTAACTTTTCTCAATGACTCGGACTCTCCCAAGTTACAATTTTAAGTCTCTCATCCCTAAGTTTTACACCTTCCCTCTTACTCCTCCCGATCTCCAGGCAAATCATAACCCCTCCGAAAATGATGCTATATTCAAATTTTGCCAATAGGGACCATTGTGGAAGGAGGAATCTGATCTCTTCTATGACACTGTAAGTTACTTGAGAACACATTTTCTTCAACTCTGCACCTTAAAAATGGCACCCTAGCATACTGCCTCGCACAAACTGGCAAACAGGACATGTTCGCTGGATGTCTGAACAGATGGGTGAATAGACGGGTGATTGGATGGTTGGCTGCATGCCTGGGTAGCAAGAGAGCTACTGTCTGCCTGGCACCAACTGGCTTTTTGAACTGTAGTCTTATTTAAACGTTTCTCCTAATGAGGAAGGATATCCATTTAACGGATGAGGACACCAAAGCTCAGAGATTTAAGTAAAGATTTGCTCATGATCTCACAGCTTAGAAGGAGCTGAGCCCAAATCTGAACCCGGATCTGTCCAATCCTCCTATACCTACTGCACAGGGGCAGGACTGGCTACATAATTTGTGGGACTGCTATGCTCTGAATGGGTCTCCCCGCCACCATCACCATTCCCCCCCCACACCACCACCACATTCATATGTTGAAATCCTAATGCCCAATGTGATGGCACTAGAAAGTGGAAACTTCGGGAGATGATTAAGTTGTAAGGGCCCTCATGGTGGCATCGATACCCTTGTTATAAAAGACGTCCCAGAGAAATTCCTCTCCCCTCCCATCACATGAGGACACAATCAGAAGTCTGCAACCCACAAGAGGGTCCTCACCTGACCATCTCAGACTTCAAGCTTCCAGAACCGTGAAAGATAAGTTTCTGTTGTTTATAAGCCATCCTGAACAGACTAAGACAGGCCCCCAGTGCAAAAGTAAAACCCCTGTTGAAGTTTATTAATGACTTCAAGACAGAGACTGCAGAGCATGTAACGCGGGGTGAGGCCCTTCTCAGCACAGAGTCTGTGGGGCATTACACATCACAGGCCCATGAAATCAGCCCTGTGCCTGGAGCCTGGCCATAGTCATGACCCATATTCCAGTTCTAGCTTCTCACTCTCAGGCTCCCCATTAGAACCACTGGGTTCCTACACTCCGAGAAAATGTTCCAGCCTATTATCAGAGGCAGAAACGGACCACGAAGTGTGAGCCTCGCTCAGATGCTTGTGTTAAGTTAAACACCTCCTAAATAGACTGGGAATGCCTTGAGGTCAAAGAATACCTCAAAATACAATTCTGTCACATTCTTTATGCCTAGCACCACCACCGTCACCCTCTTTCCCTGACCAGGGGTGGCGGGTAGGCCAGGGGAATAGTGTACTTTGCTCTATAATACCTCACTGACCAACTGAACAAAGCAAACTCTAAGACTAGGTTTCCTGATCCTGCTCCTCTGATGAGACAAATGAAACACGTGGGCAGCAAGGCCAGACACTGGTTAACAGTCCAGCGTATGAGCCTGAGAGCCAAAGTTGAGCGTGGGACCTCAGAAAGAATTCTTCTCTTTGAACTTCCATGAGCCAGTCTCAGGGCCAGTTTGGTGTGAGCCAAATCTCAGGGGTCCTAATGTGAAACTCAGCACCTCATATGGCCACAGCTAAATGACTGCTTCTCTCTACCCCTCTGGCTTTCCGATGTGGCTACTATTCTTCTCAAAAGAAAGATAATGACATGTTGATGGGTTTTTAAAGAAGTCCTTAAGACAACAATTCCAGAGGTGACAGCCATGGATAAAATATCTCAAAGCAGAGACAAGACGGTCTTCGGACACCCTGTGGCACAGCACAGAGTGATATTGGCAACTCTGCTTGTGATCCAGGGAAGTGTGTTAAAAACCAACAAATAAGAGACGCGCCCGGTGGGCTCAGACGGTGGAGCGTGCGAGTCTTGATCTCCGGATTGGGAGTTTCAGCACACGTTGGGCATTAGAGATTACTTTAAAAATAAATAAATAAATAAATAAAAGAATTGTAAAACCAGGCTGAGGTCATTCAAGATAAGAGTAGGCAGCAGGTTGGGGCAAACACTTACTCTTTAACTACTGAAAGCCCCATTTGCGTGTGCTTGAGGGCAGAGCTCACAGCTGTCTTGCTCCTTGGAGATGCCTCAGGGTCTAAGGCAGCTGCTTAATAAATGTGGAAGGACAGAAGGAAAGATTCTCCAAGGGGACAGGAGACTTGAGTTTAGAAGAGCACAAGCATAGGTTTCATTCTTTGGTCACTTCTACGTCTTTCCAAAAGTAGATGATGACATTTGTATACAGGCTTTATTGGCTCAAACTCTCGTGGTTTTTACCGCACTTAACTTCATCTCTTAGGAACTTGGGGGTCGTGGCTGTTACCTCAAGTCCAGAAGCGGGCACTTGATTGTCCCTTTATCATCTCCTTCTGGCCAACAGAATAGCCACAGTGTCCCTGGACGTGCCCTGCCTGAAGCAGCACCAGGGCAGAGGGGGCTGTTAGCCAGGAGGTCTGACTGGTACTTGCTGGAAGGCATTCTTTTTAAATAAACTTGTCATTTGGATTAATTTTAGATTCAAAGAAAAGTGACAAAGATAGTACAGTGAGTTCTCATTATACTCTTCACCTAGTTTCCCATGATGTTAACATCTTGCGTAACCATGGTGCATTTGTCAAAACTAAGATGTTAACATCGGTACGTTACTATGAACTAAAATACAGACTTGATTCGCATTTCACCAGCTTTTCCCCTTATGTTCTTTTTATTAAAATAATAATAATAATAATAATAAAATATTTTTGGGTATAGTTTTGGATTTCCAGAATAATCAAGCAGGTAACATATGTCCCACACACCCATCCCATCCCCACCCTACACCCCCAACACAGGGTCCCTATTGTTAACATCTTGCATGAGTGTAGTACATTTGTTAAAATGATGAGCCAATACTGATACACTATTATTAGCTAAAATTCGTAGCTTGCATTAAGGTTCATTCGTTGTGTTGTGCGGTTCCGAGTTTTGACGGATGCCTAACGACATGTATCCACCATTACAGTATGATAGAGAGCAATTTCGGGGCCCTAAAGATTTATCCCTCTCTTTCTCCCCCAGAGCCCCTGACAATCGATGATTTTTTTAAAATCTATTTATTTATTTATTTATCTGAGAGAAGGAGAGAGAGGACCAGAGAGAGAATGTGAGAACCAACCAGAAAGGAGCAGAGGCAAAGGGATAAGCAAGACTGCACGCTGAGCAGGGAGCCCGATGTGGAACTCAATCGCCCCCACCCTGAGATCCTGAGATTATGACCTGAGCCAAAATCAAGAGTTGGCCGCTTAGCCCAGTTGAGTCACCAAGCACCCCTGTCAGTCATCTTTTTACTGTCTCTCTAGGTCTGCCTTCTGTAAAATCTCATCTGCTTGGAATCATACAGGTTGTAATCTTTAGATAGACTTCTCTCACTTAGCAGTATGTATTTTAAGATTTGTCCATGTCTTCATGGCTTGACTAATGAGTGTCCTTTTTCTATTCCAGGATCTAAATCAAGGTCAGTGTGGAGGCTCATTTAGTGCGGAGGTATTTTTTTTTAATTTAAGCATAAATGACATACAACATTATGTTAGTTTCAGGTGTACAACAGAATGATTTGACATTTCGATGCACTGCATATGGAAGAATTTTTAATACTTCCTTTTCTATGATCAGAATTCTTTCCAAAGCAGGAGATTCAGTTTAGTGTCTTTGGGTGATTTTTTTTTTCTTAAAAAAGATTAAAACTTAATATTATATTCATTTCTTTAGTAAATATTGAGATTTTATTATGTGCCAGGCACTGTCTTAAGCAAGGAAAACACAGATTTGAAAGAGCTATAAGAGATCCTTGCTCCCACAGAGTTTAAAAACAGCCCTAAAATTAGTATTAATGGCTATGCATTATTTCACCTTATCAATTTAAAGTAGACTATCCCCAAATTTTTCCTATTTTTAATAACACTGTGATAAATGCAAATCTTTGGCCATCATTTGCTATGTCCTAGGAGGCAGTCTTAAAATTTTAAAAGACAGGCCCATTTTTGAAGTATTTGTTATAAGGGGTTCTATTCCTCACCAGAAAGGACATAGCGATTAACGCTTCCTCCAACCGTGAAAGTTCCTATCTCAGCCTTACTATGACTGCTTTCTCCCTTTCTTTTCTCCTCCCTGCTCTCTGTAGTAGCCCTCAGTCTCTTAGCCCTCTTCCAATACAAGCAATCTAAGCAGTCAGCTTCTAGTTCCAAGCTGGCCTCTTGGCTCTAGATTGATTCCTACGATCTACTTCCCACCAAAAATGCTTTCTCTGTGTGTGTGCTGCACACATATCTCACTTTTGAATATTCCTTTCCATTAGGGGCCTGCACTGAACTTTCTTATGCCCCGGTTCCTTGCTGTAAAACTGGCATACTTTCACAACGAAGGCTAATCTTTATGTGGGGTTTGCATGTTTACAACCATTTGCTCCCAGATAACCAAGCTGTATTTCCATGACAGCAAAAGGTGATGCCAGACTATGAAAAGTAGAGAAACTGAGAGCAATTTTCAATGATTCATCTCAAAACTCATTCTTTTTAACCCCCTAATATTTCACCTTTTTTTTTTATGAGCACAGACCTAAGATCTAGACCCCATTTTGAAAAGCACAGTCTTAATTATCCTAATGAAAACTGTGATACGTACTAGTTATAATATGATCATTGGAAGCAGGCAGACCTGGGTTTAAAAATCAGTGCAACTATTTGCTAATTGTGTGACCTTGAACAAGCGACTCTTCAAGCCCAGATCCCTTATCTCTAAAATTGGGGCACTAATATTAGATAACCCTTGAAAAGAGTTTACCATGTGCCAGACACCATTGATTTGATCCTCATTACAATCTAATGAGGTAAATTTAATTATTATCATTCGCATTTTGTGCAGAAGCAAACTAAGGCAGAGTCAGGGCAGTTACAGTAGGAGTGGGTAAAAGGGAGTATAAATTTATTATGGGGCATGCACACTATATAATAGATCCTTAATATAGGTTGTTTCATTTAATCCTCCTGTCTGCAGGAGGTGACCTGTCTGCAGTCACACGGCTGGTAAGAAGCAAATCTGGGGGATGCCTGAGTGGCTCAGTCAGTTGGGTGACTGCCTTTGGCTCAGGTCATAATCCCTCCATCCTGAGATGGAGCCCTGCATCAGGCCTTCTGCTCAGCAAGAAGTCTGCTCTTGTGCTCTCGCTTTCTCTCTCTCTCAAATAAATAAATAAAATCTTTTTAAAAAGAAAAAATAAGAGGAAGAAGAAACAAAGCTGGAATTCAAATCTAGGAAAACTGGCATCTTTCTTGACCCTTACATGCATACTGGACGAGATAACCAGGAAGATTAAATGAAACAACCTATATTAAGGATCTATTATATAGTGTGCATGCCCCATAATAAATTTATACTCCCTTTTACCCACTCCTACTGTAACATTGTTCTCTTCATGGTTTTGAATACTCCAATCTCAGCTGAACAGGTGTAGTACAACCAGACCATTCTGTCTGTGGAACAGACACAGGGCAGCACATTCAGGGAGTTCAGAGCAGGTGGGCATTCCTAGAGGGAGGCATGAGCACAGAGAGGTGAAGCCGTTGTGATGGATGGGAATGAGGTCCTAGAAGACGCCGAGTGTCCATGGGGAGGCAGTATAATGTAAGGTAAAGATTATGGGCTTTGGAGTCAGCTGGGTTCGAATCCCAGCTCTGTCTACAGAGTAGCCTGGAGAATTAAATGAGATGTAGTGAGAGGGATACTCACCATACCTTGTCTTCTTAAAGTCATGCACTCTTGTTGAATCACTATATTGTAAACCTGAGACTAATATAACACTGTATGTTGACCATAATGAAATTACAATTAAAAACTCAATAAATAAATAAACATTCATCCACACTCACATGATTGGACACTACCCGGCAACCTAGATAGAAATATAAGACTAACCTCAGAACGAACAATTTAAAAATATGTAGATCCTTCTTCAATTTAGTGTCCAAATGGATTGTCTCAGACTGCAGACACCAAGCTACAGGAAGGTGTGCTGGAGTCTGAGAATATGGCAGACGTTTGGGGGTAAGAGTGGTAGTTGATGGTGTGTCTATCCCTAAAGCAGTGCACTTGTTCAGGCTTCACAAAAACCTGGATGAAATAACCCTCAGAATTCTGAGCTATTTATTGCTCAGACTCCATATCCAAGTAGCCTTCTGAGTAACACCTAGATCCCCTAGAGAGTGTCCAGGTAGAATGGACAGAAATAGTCCTGGCCCTAGAGGAGCAGTTGGGCGGCTCAGTCAGTTAAGCGTAAGACTCCTGTTTCAACTCAAGTCATGATCTCAGGGTTGTGGGTTCGACCCTCATCAGGCTCCGTGCTTAGAGGGGAGTCTGCTTGAGATTTTCTCCCTCTCCCTCTGCCCCTACCCCTGCCTCTCCCCCCATCCTAATTAATTAATTAATTAATTAATTAAATTGGAAGGAAGGGAAAAAAGAGAGAGAGAGAGAGAGAAGAAAGAGAGAAAGGAAGGAAGGAAGAAGGGAAGAGAAAAAAAAATTGATCCCTGGCCCTAGAAGAAGAGATCTCCATTACAAATATGTATAAATCGATCTTACGTGAAACAGAAGGTCTTGCTGTCCAGAAGGTAGAATAATCCTTATTCTCTTCGCATCACTTTGATTCTATCATCAGGAAAATTTTGAAAAGTGCATCTTGAATCTCGGACTTCCTGAGCACCTACTATGTGCTAGAGATGAGCTCGGCACAGTGAGGAATTCAAATTTGAAATAATATAGTCCTCATTGAAACTACTTAATATCTGGTAGAGATAATGAAGCAAATACACCAAGAGCTAAAATAAGGCACAAATTGAACAAAATGCTGCCTCATTATCACCTTGAAAAACCCCCAGGGCCAAGTCTAGGCCTCCTAGTTCTATTCAACTTGAGGAGGTGATAATGAGGAGAAAATGTTCTTGCCCATTAAAGAGTTCTTAAAGTGGAGACCGAGGCTAGCTGCTAAATAAATGGTAGAATTTTACCTTTCAAGTTACATAGGTAATACCTGTTACCTTTTATGATGCATACTTTACAGAGTCTATTTCTACAGAAGGAGGGAAAAAAGAGAAATGCATACATCGGGGAACAGAAGCATAATTTATAGATGAAGAAAGGGCAAGAAAAGCTGATGGCAAAGGCCATCCATCCTCAAAGTGAAAAATCAGTGAATCAACATGTACAACTCTGTGGCTGCCAAATGAAACCAGAGCTGCTATGGCTGGTGACAACAGCGGTCCACACCCTGTCCCCTGTACCTGGACCATGCCCTCCCGAGACATGACCTACCCCCCTCATCTATACCTGTAATACCTTCCCCTGCCTTCTCAGCCCAGACTCAAGTAGTGCCTCTGCAGTAAGCCTCTCCCGGCTCCACTAGTAAAGGGATCCCTTCTTCCTCTAATTTCTCAAAGACCTTGTCTCAAGGGCGGAAGGGCATTTTTCACATTTTGTCCTGCAAGTGGCTGTGACCTAGCAAAAAGAGTATCAGGAATTGATGCAGGAAACCTGGGTTGGAACCTGGATCTTGCCACCAACTAACTGTAGAACTGTGGGAAAGTTATAGTTCCACATTCCCATGAATGAAGAAACTGTGTTTGCTTCAAAGGATGACTCGGAGGTCTAGATAAGATCGTCTGGGACATCGAGGAGCCCCCTGAATGCTGCATTCAGGACAGCAGGGGGATATGCACGTCAACAAAGAGGGTTTCAAGAGGGAAGAGTCCCATTCGTAAGGAAGAGAAGGAGGAAGGTAACTTGATGGATCTAGTACTTACTTGTGATTTTAGTGGCAGGAGAACATTCTAGAAGCAAAATTAAAATAGTTGATGTCTCTTATATTTATGGTGGTGGCCAGAAGGAGTTACAGACCTGGGAAAAGTATAAGGAAATGTGTTCTTAAACTAAGTCACATTTTAATTTGAATATAGAGTAGAAGTTCCACGTTAGATAAATAAGAATAACCTCGACATGGATCCCAAGTGGAATCTCTACTTGGGTCTATTCTGTAGACAAGACAGCCGAGTCTCCCACCAAGGTTCTGTTAGAACCAAACGGGGCACTTGAGGACCAGCAGTGACTGCCTCAAAGCAATCCAGAGGGTTGGGAATAGTGCAGTGGGGAAAATCAGGGCACCCGGGTTTCAACGTGCTGTCAGTAATGTTCATGAAGCAGCCTCAGGAGGGTCTCTGGGTCTTAGTTTCTTCATCTCTGTCATGAAACAGACCTCGGAGTCCCTCTCAGAACCTTTCTGGCTCTGTGCTTATCAAATTAAAAAGTTCAAGAGAGCAGCGATGGGCCAAGGTGAAAGCCATTCGGCTCAATGCCCCACCTTGAAGCTCTACGTTATGAAATCTTCATTCTCCTCAAGGTGTTCGGCAAACCCTGTGCTGGTTACTAGGGCTAGACCAGCTCATCCAGGAGCTGCATACCCATCAGGATGACCAAAAGAGAAAAACAGCCAAAGAATCAGAAGATGCTCAACTGAAAGGAATTTATGGGTTATCTAGTTCTAGTCCTTTCCTGTACAGAGGCAGAAACAAAACATCAAAAGGATCAGAAATCCTTTTCCCAAGAATACACGGCTAGAGGAAGATACAAGAAGGGAGTGTACAGCAGAAAGAGCCCTGGACTGGGAGTCCTTGCTGTAGGAGGACCCAATTGTACCCCCTGGGGTCAGCGGCCACATCTCTCCAGGCTTCAGCCTCTCCTGCAGAATTATGCAGCTCACTCACTGCTGCTTCTGCCCCAGACCTCTCTGTGGTTATGAAGTTGGGCCTAGTACCCCAGCCTCCTGATCCCCTGCCCTGGGTCCTTTCTGTCCTGCTAGGAAGAAAATAAAGTATGCCATGGAAACATACCCAGTTGTAAAATCCTGGGAAGACAAGAGGAATGGTAAAGCGGGCTTGTCTTGGAGCCCATCAGCATCAGGAGACTCATGGGAGAATGTTTCTGCATTTCTCAAAATATCTTTTACCCGGACATGGGAATACCTGTATTCATTTACTCATTCATTACCTCAAAGGTATAATTTTTGAGGGTAGGGAATAAAATTATTTGATAGTGTTCAAATTCAGAAAACCAAAAGGTGAAGGCAGGCAGAGACTGCGTACAATACAGCTGATGAAGTTTTAGCTCGAGTCCTTCCCTGGCAGTGGCTCCTTTCAAGATTCACATGGTCATACACGCAGTCATACAATTGTAAAATATTGGCAGAAAGGAAAGATTTTTGCATTCTTCTTCTTAAAGAGGTAAGCCTCAGGCCCCTGGTATCCAGGTGTATTCGGAGGTTGAATTTCTTCTGTTCTCTCCTCCATTCCTTCCTCCTAGGGCTGAAAGATAGGAAAGTTTTTGTTTTTGTTTCGTTTTAGTGAAAAGAAATGTGCAGCTTAAGAGAAGTCCAAGTCTGAGGAATTAAAAAGGAGAGCTGTAAAGAGCAAACTCTGAGTGAACCAACACAATGCCCTTGCATGAGATGGGTGGAAATTGTTTGTCGATGTCATGAAGTGTGCCAAAAGTATCTTGAGTTTAGGGGCACCTTAGTGGCTCAGTGGGGTAAGCATCTACCTTCAGCTCAGGTCATGATCTCTGGGTCCTGGGATCGAGTCCCACATCAGGCTTCCTGCTCAGCAGAGCCTGCTTCTCTCTCTCCCTCTGCCCCTCTCCACTACTCACTCTCTCTCAAATAAATAAATAAAATATTTTTAAAAAGAAAGAAAGAAAAGAAAATATCTTGAATTTAAAACACAGACTTCCTTTCATCTCATAAACTTCGGCCATTTTTTTAAAGATTTTATTTATTTGTTTGTCACAAAGAGAAAGAGAGCATAAGCAGGGAGAACAGCAGGCAGAGGGAGAAGCAGGCTCCCCGCTGAGCAGGGAACCTGATGTGGGGCTTGATCCCAGGATCCAGAGATCATGACCTGAGCTGAAAGCAGACACTTACCCAACGGAACCAGCCAAGTGTCCCAATTTTAGCCCTTGTAATTGATTTGGCACAATGCTGACAACTCAAAAAATGTGTCAAACAACCTGTTTGGCCAATTCTAAAAAAAATTTTTTTTAATTCTAACTTACTTCTCTCATTCTCCTGTACTAGTTAAGTCAAGTCAAAATAAACCCATTTGCTGACATGGTCCCAAATTCACTTGTGATTTTTAAAGTTACTGCTTAGAGAACCTCACACTTTAGAACAGAAGAGACCAATTTGAACTTCCAAATTTTATTAAATAGAATCTTCCAACTGGAGATCTTTCCTTAATAGTGGGTGAAAACGTTTTTTACAGGAGGGGCATCTTATTGTGTTCACTAGGTATGCCACATAAATGCCCTATCCTTGTGACTAGTCTGTCCCCTTTACAGACCCATATGTGTCTGATGAGGAAATAGGGTGTGGCAAATTACAACTTTTAAGGGTAACTGAATTATGTAACTGTTACCAGATGTCTCTCCCTATTTCAACCCCAAATGTTACATAGGGCTCCCCAGATTTCCACGCTCTACATTTAGAATAGAAGTCTCTCTGCAGGGACAGCAGGCATTGAGCATCCTTTGCCCTAAGGGGAAACAAAATCCTCAAATATTTATGAGTCAGTAATGAAGCCGTGAAGGTTCTCGTACAGAGTTCATACACAATGACATTTCGGGTATGGAGAGTGCTTGCTCCTTTCTTGCTGGGGATAGACGTTTGTCAGTCCAGGTGGAAGAGATCGGCCCAAAGCCAGGATGATTCAGTATAACATTACTTTCTTTTCAAGATTGTAAAACGCAGTGTTTCCCAAACTTGGCAGATAAGAATTATCTGAGGCAGTTGTTACAAAGCAGATTTCCGGGGCTTAGGTGGAGTCCAGGAATCTGCATTTTTAGCAAGCTCCCAGGTGATTCTTATCACTGTCATAAAGGCAAGGCTGAGAACGTCTCCCAGAGACATCACATTATTGGAATAAATACAGCAGCCACGGGGAAATGTACTTTAACCTGTGCGCAGCTGGGAAGCCACTGGGATTCATGGCTTAGAATTTCATCTTCAAGCCAAGATGTTAAACATATCAATGAATGTGTGTTCCTTATTATCACCCATAATGGTTTCCTTCTCCACGTCTTAGGGGAATGCCATATGCCCAGAGTTCCTGGCAGCAGAAAACCAAAATATTAACAGAATAAATTACTTCAAATTAGACATGTGCTGCTGAACTATTCTAAGGTATTTAGAATATTAACAAACTTGGACCTGGCTGAGGATCATCAATAACATTGTCCTCAGAACATATTCTTCGAATAAAAACCTTCCGAGTTTCCTATCAACTGGCGGAGCACTAGCATCTTCATCATCCTGCAAAGAATGCAAGGGATTGGTTTCGCCAGCTCTTAAGCTTTCTCTGTGATACCTGCAGTCAGGAGCAGCTCACCTCGGGGACAGAGCCAGAACCCATGGCTGCCTCCAGCCCCCTGCCTGCCCGAGGAGGTGGTGCCACTTCCAACCTGACCCAGATAGCGGAAGAATGGAAGGAAGGCAGAGGCGCCTCTGTCTCTACCTGGGAGATAGAAAAGATCCACTTCCTCCACTCCAGGGACGCCCTCCAACCAAGAAGGCCCGCCAAGATCCAAGGTCAAGCCCGTCACACACATGAATGATAGAAAAAATTATGAATAAAATATAAACCTGTAAGAAAGTCCTCCTTACTATCAAGGACAGGGCTCTCTCGCATACCATTAATATGTTACGGTTCTGCTTCCCAAATGCAAGTGTCATCGTTTTAAAATACTATTGTTATTGTTAATTTTTTTAAAGATTATATATTCACATGTTCAAAACAAACATGACCTAAGGGGGAAAATCTCACTTCTACTTTGTCTTTCTTCTACCTAGTTCCCTTCCTCCTGCCTGACACTACCACTGTATTTAGTTTCTCATATATTCTCCCAGAATTTATACAAAAACAAGCAAGTGTAAGTACATCTTCCTATTTGCCCACTTTTTACACAAAAAATAACATTCTAGGCTTACTGTTTTGAATTTTGCTTTCTTTCACCCCCAAAAATGTGCCTTCGTACCCTTTTCCAAATCGGTACCCAGAGAGCTGCTTGATTCTTGTTTAGAGCTGTGTAGTATTCTATAAATTTGTAGTGAAACCAATCATTTTTAGTCTATTTTCGTGATACTGAAAGAAACAGCTTTGTTTCATATACCTAAAAGTTAAGTAAGCACAGACATACCACAAGGGTCGATGAAGTTGTGTGTGAAGAATTTCTGGAGATTCTCAGAGGGCGGTGATTTGAGAAATATATTCTGTTCCACATAATCACAAAATGTTATTTAATATATCATGTTCTACAGTAAGAGCAACCAGAAAGCATCTGAGAGGAATTAGGAAAGAATTTGGACCCAAATCTGAGTTAATTATGGTAATGAAAGGAAACACAGGAGAAGTGGAAGACCAGCTTTGTTTCCATCACATTCCTTCAGCTCTGTCAGATCCTCTCAGTTCTTGGAGGGTGGAGGCTTGTTCAAATAAGGACTGAAGTGGTCTAATTAGGTGGGAAGGGAAGCAACTGAGTAAAGGAAAGGCCTGAAGGAAGACAAGGAGGGCCAGGAGAGCCATGTCTGAATGTGTTTATTCTCTGAGACTAACCTATTCCCTACGAAGTGTTTTCACCGTCATATTTCCTCCAGGCTGTGATTTTACAAAAGGAAGACTTCCGACTCACAACTCCATGTCTTTGGCCACAACAGTATTTAAAGGTCTATCCCATTGTTTTTCACCAAGTCTGGAACGGTTGAGTCATGTAAATGTTGGTAACATCCCCTTTTTAGTGTTGTCCTCTCAGAAGAGATCAAAAAAGATCATTTTGGGCCAACAATTTATGAATACATCAGTGAGTTCCTTTCAAAGTCATTTTAAACTTTAAAAAGCTCCAAAAATTTCTTAAAAGTTGGAACAATTTTTTTTTTAAGATATTATTTATTTATTTATTTGACAGAGAGGGACCATGAGTGGAGAGGAGGGGCAAAGGGAGAGGGAGGTGCAGACTCCCTACTGAGAAGGGAACCCCATGTGGGGCTGGATCCCCGGACTCCAGAATCATGACCTGAGCCAAAAGCAGGCACTTAACTGACTGAGCTACCCAAGTGCCCCCAAAGTTGGGACAATTTAAACAGGATCCCCACCTTTGCTCCCTAGATGGTGTTTAGTGACCTGGGATGTTCACTCAAGTCAGCCCAAAGTAAAAGAGCACATTCACACACTAAGGGTGACAATGTAAACTGGCATCACCTTTCTGGAGGGCAGTTGGCACTATATAGAGAAATCTTTAAAATTTTTTCACATTTTTAGACTTAGAAGTTGCATTTCTGAAAGTCAATACTGAAGAAATTTTGTACTTTTGCTACAGGGATGAAAAGCTATAGGAAACTGGATTTAGCAGTTATTATCAAATATTTTTATCCCAAGGCCCCCTTCCACTCTTAAAAATTATCGAGTACACCACAGAGCAGTCGTCTACATGGATGGTATCTATTAATATTTGCCAGATTAGAAATTTGAACAGAGAAATTGAACTAGAAACTCCAACGATCACTCAAGGGCTTTTCGTCCAGATGTTCACGGCTGCCTTAGTATGCAGCAGGAGGGACTGTGACTGCTCTCGTTCATCACACAGAATATTAACAGGACACCTACCCAAGGGTTGGAATTTAATAAAACTAATCATTTATCACTTAAACAATTGGCTGAATGATGATGGACATAAATTATTTTGTTCTTCTTTTTTTTTTTTTTTTAGTTATAAACTATTCACTAAGTATTGATTATCACTGCATTCTGCAAAATTGAGCAAGGAAAGAGACAAGACTTAAGGGAAAATGGGTTTGGGACACAACACTCAAAAACCTTCGTCAGTGATGCAGCTAAAAAAAAAAAAAAGGAACTTCATTAAAAAAAAAAAAAAAAAAACAGCACAGTTTGACCCAAGTTCAATGGCATTTTATAACTCTGGCACTTTAGCTCGAAAGAGACCTGCCGTTTCTGTGGAAGCTGGTGTCTCCCGGGCTGCCAGGCTGCCAGCACGTTCCCAGGCCCATCACCCTGTGTGATAGAGGCACAAAACAACAGGTAGAAAATAGAAAGAGTAAGGTGAAATAAGGAAAAGAAAATGAACAGAGAATAGAGAGGAACAATATGAAGTAGGCTGAGAGGAAAGAGGGAAAAATTAAAGACAGGGAAGGCACTGGCCTGGCCAGGGTGCCAAGGGCACAAGGGCACTAGAGTGTCAGGGGAGGGAAGTTGTGGAAGGAGGGTCATCTGAATGGAGACAGAGAACTGTACCACCGACACTGGTGGCCTTGGCTCCTGTCCCTGTGCTGGTATGTGCACATGGGTGCAGGGTCAGGTACACTTGTGTGTGTGTGTGTGTGTGTGTGTGTGTGTGTTCACGTGGTGTTTCTCCTGGAAGAAATGGTACATATGCAGACTTATGCTCCCTTGTGCACTTGGTGTTGGAACAAATTTACATTTTCCAAACAAATGTTATACCAGAACTGACAGCATTTAGTTGATCTTCATAAGGCTGGAAACATGTACACCGTGGTGACATTGGTTATATCTCCATAGGATTATAAGTGATTTAAAAATATTTTCTTTCCACTAATGCATACTTAAGTTTCCTTTAAGTAATGTGTATTGATTTATAATCAGAAATTGGAAAAAAGGTTTTTAAATTTAAAAATCCAGCTAAAAATTGTGAACTGATTTTGAAAAACAGCTAAAGGGTACCTGGGTAGTTCAGTGGATTAAGCATCTGCCTTCCACTCAAGTCATGATCTCAGGGTCTTGTAATCAAGCCCAGTGTCAAGCTCTCAAATAAATAAATAAAATATTTTTTTAAATTTTAAAAACAGCTAAAAGCTATGATCCTCTCCCTGAGTCAACCAAAAATGTTAGTTACCAACTGATCTGAGAATCACCCTGGAGCTCTATTCGCCACCGTCTAGCTCAAAGTCTCAAGGCATGAAACTACCAGGCACCTAAAAACTTGTCTTGCCCTGCCTCCTCATTTTAGGAAATGGAGGCCTCAGGAGGTGAAATGACCTGCCCAAGGTCTCGTAACTGGTTGGTGACAAAGCTGGACCAAAATTACAAAGTTTCCCAGCTTCCAATTATTTATTCTTTTTACTCCTCACTTGTTTTTTTGTTTGTTTGCTTGCTTTTAAATAAAAACAGTCACTGAAGTCTTGTGGAATTGGGATTGATTTACACAATACAGAATCAACAAATCATTTCAGTCCAAAGAAATCTAACAAAACAAGACAAAACAAAACAAACTGTCAACTAGGTGAAAAATAAAACCATGCCAACTTCTGATTTCACACTGTATAGACAAAACAACTAGTAATTACGTGGATGTTTCCCTTTCCAACTGGTTGCTTTGGCGTTAGGTTCTCGTGGCCTCTGTGTTAGAGAAACCAAACACAGGGGAGGTAGGAGGAAGAGGAAGGGAAATCTTTTCTAAAGGCAAATTAAACTCTTCAAAACCCTGCTACCCATATAAATAACTTAATTTGGACATCAGATTTAACTGCACTTGCCAGGAGCAGTCAATACTCTAGGCTACATTAGAAAACAGATCCATTGAGAAGCCAGCTCAGCATGGCCTGTAGACCAGATATTCACAAATTCCGGGCAGTCAAGAATCTTCAGTCGACAATCTAACAGAAATGAAATAGCAAACATGGCGCACGTTTAAGCCTCTTCAAAGAAAAATCCGAGTGGTATCTCAATGACGCCAAGGTGGTTTCACTTACCTACCTTAAATTGATTACCTATTATCAACTGTAGACAAATTTCAATGTGTTTTTAATATGCAGCAGATTTTGTCGACAACTCTTTGGGCCTCAGCCTCAGTAACTATATCAGGAAATAAGTATTAAAATTTGAATTAGAAAGGATGGAAAACCTGGCTGGGCCCAACCCTGGGTAGTCTCAAGACCCTGATGGGAACTAATGAAAGAGGCTGGTTTCCAGCCTTCACCAATTAAGTAATCAGCTGCTTTTGGTTACCCTAACAACTGACACAGACCATATTATCAGGCAAACAGGCTGCAACAATTCAGGATCCAGAGCCGACTGGAGCGACACTCATTCCCAGTAGAGTCACTCACTACCTTCTTGTTTTAGAGAGAAGGAAGTCAGAATGATTTTTAAGGAATCCAGGACTTGGGGCACCTGGTTGCCTTAGTTAAGTGTCTGCCTTCGGCTCAGGTCATGATCCCACGGTCCTGTTATTGAGCCCTATATCCGGCTCCCTACTCCCTCTGTCTCTCTCTCTGTCAAATAAATAAAGAAAATCTTAAAAAAATAATAAAAAATTAATAAGAAGTCCAAGACTTGGCAGTCCTTTGCTGAGGTGCTCTCTTTAACATAACACATACAGAGAAAAACAGCCCAGGATCCCGTGGTGAAAAGGTCTAGGCTTTCCAGCCTCACCAAACGTCAGGGTGTCTGATGACAAAGGAACCTGCTTTTCCCTTCAGTAATATTTACTGATGCTTTTATTGTTGTTTTGTTTTATTTTCTGAGTAATTTTATTTATGGTAATGCTCAGAATGGTTCATTCTTTTAATTAAAAAAAAAAACACAAAATACTACTATTAATAATAATGAAGAAAGTTAAGTTTATAGCCAAATCCCACCACCTGTCAAAACATCAGGTTATACACGTTAAATATATACAATTTTTATTTGTTGAGTACTACTCAATAAAGCTGGAAAAGGTGAACAAATGGAAGTATAAATAAAAGAATTCAATGACCAAAGGAACCCAAATCCTTTTTTTATTTGTTTGTTTGAAGATTTATTTTTAAGTCTATCCCACAACATGGGGCTCAAACTCACAATCCCAAAATCAAGAGGTATACCCTCCACCAACTGAGCCCAGCCAGGCACCTCCCCCCAATCTTTTTTGCTATGGATATATACTTTTGCATAATTGGGATGCAATTTTATAGCCTGATTTTTTCACTTTGCAACCATATGCTCATAATTTCCCCGAACTTTGTAAGTTATTTAGAAACATTGTTTCAAATGGTTATATAACATGTTATATACATAGTATACTCCCAGTTTTTTTTTTTCTCATTTTTCCAGGATTAGACATTCAAGGTGGCTTCAAATTTCCATTATTACAAATACCTAAGAAACAAGCATATTTGAGTGTACATTGTTGACCACATATCTTCTTTGTATAATAATAGATTTATTAATTTAAATTAATCATCATCAAAACCCAGTGAAGTAAGTACCAATGAGGAAATGCAATGGAGAGAAGGGAGTAATTTGATCCAGTTCACACTCAGTAAGTAGAAAAGCACAGATCTGAAATGAGACAATCACCTTGTCTTAGAAGAGCATGCCATTTTTTAAGGATTTTTGGTAATGATTGCTAAGCTATTCAATTACCTCTGAGAAAGAACATACCAATTTATATTCTCTAAAGAACTGACTGACTGAGATGTTATGATTTAAAGGCTTCCATTTCTCAAATATACCAATGTTATGATATTTAAAATAGAAAAATCTTTTTATGCCATCATGAAGGAAATGTCAGGCAAGTAGTACCAGATGGCATGGTATCCATAAACCTATTCAACAAAAACCTGCTTATAAAATCCTGCAGGGGAGGAGAGCGGGATCCACCAATAAAGCCTGCATTTCCACTTAGGAAGATGCTGCCATGCTCTAACGTGCATACCGTCGAGTGCTCAAACAATGGTTTTTCACTTAAAAATGCCAAATTAATGGACATAGGGAAAATATACTAAATATTCTAAAGCACATCCAAACAGCTATAAAAGTGGGCCTACGTGATAGAAAGGATAAACAAGTTGTCATATTTATGTAATAAAATACTTTGCAGCAGTAATAATAGATGAATGGCATTAACATTTTGAGATGATAAAGCTAAGCACAAATGTGTACACTGAAATTCCATGTACATAAGGGTCAAAATTAGGTGAAAATTTTGGAAGCAAGTTTAGTTCCTACTTTGCGGAGGTTTAGAAAGGGTTTGGTGACAGAGAACTGAAGGTAGGCTTCTGAAGTGCTGGTAATATTTTATTTTTGCTCAGGATGCTATTTACGTAGAGACTTGTTTTGTGATAACTCACTGAGCTCTGCCCTCATGACACGTGCACTTTTCTGATTATGTGTCCTATTTCAACTTTTCGAAACTGGGCCCAAGTTAAAATACATGTAGAAGTAAAGCAAATGATCATGCAAGTAGACAGCCTCTTGAAAAAGAACTGAAACATATCACCACTTTAATAAAAACACACAACAAAATATCATATTAAGGAAGCCGGTTGCTAGAATTTGGAGGGATGAACTTTAAGGTTTTATTTATTTAACAGAGAGAGAGACATCATAAGAGAGAGACATCATAAGCAGGGGAGTTGCAGGCAGAGAAAGAGGAAGAAGCAGGCTCCCAGCTAAGCAGGGAGCCAGACACAGGGCTCCACTCCAACACCCTGAAATCATGACCTGAGGTGAAGGCAGACTCTTAAATCACTGAGCCACCCAAGTGGGGATGGCCCTAGAGGGATGAATTAAAAGCAAAATTTTATTTGAGAATGGCTTTCACCCAAAGTGACTTTGTAGTGAGGGGGGGGGGGTGTTCGTTTTGAGAGAAAGATTTTTTTTTATCTTTTTTTTAAAGATTTTATTTATTTATTTGACAGGGAGCAAGAGAGCACAAGTAGGCAGAGCAGCAGGCTGAGGAAGAGGGAGAAGCAGGCTCTCCACTAAACACGGAGCCCTATGTGGGGCTCAATCCCAGGAGCCTGAGATCATGACCTGAGCCAAAGGCAGCTGCTTAACGGACTAAGCCACCCAGGCACCCCTGAGAGAAAGATTTTTAGTTACAAATGTAATTGTCTGAATAGAGTAATATTTTCTATTTCTTCCTGTACCAGTTTTGTTAAGTGCCCTCTTTTAAGGAATTTGTCTATTTCATCTAACTTGTTGAGTTTATTGTTATTAAGTTGTCTATAACATTCCTTTACTATTCTATTATCCTTTTAATGTCTATATTTCATATATTTAGTAATATCACGTCTTTTTATTCCTGATAATGGTGGTTTCTAATTTTTTCTTGCTGCATCTAGCTAGAGTTTTGTCAATCATATAGACATTTTTCAAAGAAAATTTTCAATTTTCAAAGGAAGCATCAACATCTTTTATAGTACATTTCATTGATTTTTGTTATTTGTAGTAAATTTAATAATTACTAAATTAATTTTAGTATTAAATTTAATTACTTTAAAAAAAACACAGTAATTTATTTTTTTTAAGATTTTATTTATTTATTTGAGGGAGAATGAATAGGAGAGCATGAGCAAGGAGAAGGTCAGAGGGAGAAGCAGACTCCCCAAGGAGCTGGGAGCCCAATGCGGGACTTGATCTGGAAGTCCGGGATCATGACCTGAGCTGAAGGCAGTTGCTCAACCAACTGAGCCACCCAGGCACCCATTTTTTTAAACACTATAATTTAGAAGAAACAGAAATGGTCACACTCGGTTTACAATAGAATACTATGCAGCCATCAAAAGAAATGAAATCTTGCCATTTGCAATGATATAGATGGAACTAGAGGGTATTATGCCAAGTGAAATAAGTCAATCAGAGAAGGCAATTATCATGTGATCTCTCTGATATGAGGACTTTGAGAGACAGGGTGGGAGGTCGTGGGGGTAGGGAGAGGAAAAATGAAACAAGATGGGATCAGGATGGAGATAAACCATAAGAGACTCTTAATGTCATGAAACATTTTGAGAGTTGCTGAGGAGTGAGGGGGGTGGGGATAGGGTGACTGAGTTATGGATACTGGGGATAGTGTATACTATGGTGAGTGCTATGAATTATGTAAGCCTGATGATTCATAGACCTGTACCCCTGAGCAAATAACACATTATATAATAATTTTTAATTATTCAATTATTATATGATGCCATAAACTTTTTAATAATTTTATTTATTATATAATTATATAATTTATATATTCATATAAAATTATATAAAAATAAATATATTTTATATTATTCATATAAATTTATATGAAAATAAACATATTTTATATAATTTAAATAAATATATAATATTTATAATAAATATATAAAAATAAATATATTTTATATGATTTATATATTCATATAAATTTATATAAAAATAAATATATTTTATATATTTAAAATTTATTATATGTGTATAAAATAATTAATTTTAATAATTTTTAAAGATTATTATATGATGCCTTTAAAAAAAATTCACTTTAGGAGCACCTGGGTGGCTCAGTCAGTTAAGTATCTGACTTTTGGTTTCAGCTCAGGTCATGATCTTGGGGTCATGGAATCGAGCCCCCTGTCAGGGTCTGCTTGAGATTGTTTCTCCCTCCCTCTCTGTCACTCCCCCTGCTCTCACACACACTCTGGCTCTCTCTCTTCAAAATAAATGAATAAGTAAAATCTTTTTTTTTTAAATTCACTTTAAATACTTAGACACAGATAGGTGTGAAGTAAGAGGATGGAAAAGATAGAAAGCATAAGAATTTGGAAATATCTGTATTAATATCAGACAGAGTAAATTTTAGAACAAGGAATATATCAAGATAAAGAGAGACATTCCATAACAGAATATCAGTTCATCAAGAAAACATAACAATACTGAATGTATAATACACTCATGAGCAAAGCTTCAAAATTCATGAAGCAAAAACTTTGAGTATAAAGAGAAAAACAAATTCATATAATTGGCAATTTCAACACTCCTGCATTAATAGTTGATAGAACAAGTAGACAAGAAATCAGAAAGGAGGGTTGCCTGGGTGGTTCATTTGGCTAAGCATCTGACTCTTGATTTCAGCTCAGGTTGGGATCTCAGGATTGTGTGATCCGATGGTGGTGGGCTCCTTGCTGGGCATGAAGCCTGCTTGAGATTCTCTTTCTCTCTCTGTCCCACCCCCATCCAAAAAAAAGAAAAAAGAAAGAAATCAGAAAAGATACATAAGACTAGAACAAATACTACCAACAAGCTAGACCTATTGACATTTATAGAACACTCCATTTAGTGATATAAAAATGACTTTTGAGATATTCTTAGAGTTGTCCTCATGGAGGATAAAGATAATCACACACTAAAAGATCTCAGCAGAAAAAAACTACAGACCAAAAATTAAACAAACGAACAAACAAAAAACTACATATCTGGGTTGGGAAACATGGTTTTCAAACATTGCTGTACATTAGAATTATCTGGGAAATTTTTAAAACTCTGATGCTTGGGACACTCTCCAGACCAATTTAATCAGAATCAGGTGACAGAGGTGGTGATGGCATCAACCTAACAGGGCTAGTTCTGGGTGAAATTATTAGATAGTAAATTTCTCTTGGGAGACATGGACTTCCCCTTTCTCTTGCTCTACTTCCTGTGGAGTCGTCTCACTGCATCTCACCCCATTAAGAGATAAATACCTTAAAATGTTTTCCTACTCTGTTCACTTCAAAGCCTCCTCTTGAAAAAGAATCATCTTTGTTATTTGCTTCTCTATACACATATGTGCCAAAATTCCTTACCTTCAGAATTAACCCTTATTTTTCTTTAAGATTTTATTTATTTATTTGACAGACAGAGATCACAAGCAGGCAGAGAAGCAGGCAGAGAGAGAGGAGGAAGCAGGCTCCCCGCTGAGCAGAGAGCCCGACCCGGGGCTCCATCTCAGGACCCTGAGATCATGACCTGAGCCGAAGGCAGAGGCTTCAACCCACTGAGCCACCCAGGTGTCACAACCCTTATTTTAAATCATTATCCTCAATTAAAAGAATTTCAACCATTTACTTACAAATGCACTTAACATAAGAAAAAGTATTTTGGGTTTTGGGTTTTGCTTGTTGCTATAAGACCCTTTTAAGGTATAAGAAAAGTGATCAGATAGGTAGCACCTACTTGCAGAATTATAAAATTACGAAGTTAGAAAGACTCTGAGTTGGGATTCCTGGCTGACTCAGTCGGTGGAGCCTGGGACTTCATCTCAGGGTTGTGAGTTCAAACCCCACTTTGGGTGTAGGGATTACTTAGAAATAATGTAAAAAAAAAAAAAGATAAAGAATCTAAACTAAAACTTAATTTATCTCTTTCCTCATCCCAGTTTTAGTCAGGCTTAATTAAAATAAAGATTTGCATTTCTTACATAATCATTGCACATAATGATTTTAAAAATTATGGAGCAAAATAGAAATTGTTAATGATGTCTTATAAAAATAATGCTTAATAATATCTGTAGTAAGATGACTGAAGAGTTGCAACTACAATACCAAGTGCTATCATTTGGGCAAAATGACTTAACCTCTCTAGGCCTCAGTTCACCCATCTGTAAAATGGGGATGAAAATACTATTACATTTACAGAGTTGTTAAGACAAACTTTAATGAGTTGATAGAAATAAAATTTGTGGGCAGTGCCTAGAATAATGTTAGCCAGTTTGATTATTATTGGTTGTGGCTTCTTAGAGAAGTATGATGAAAAAACTCCAGCTCCTTCCAGGTTGTCCATGAGTGAGGAGAATCAGCCATGGTGCAGGAGAGCTCAGGTGTGCCTGACTGCCAACCACTTCTGAATCATACCATGGCTGCAACTCTAAAAGGATGTGTGCAAACTGACAAGTACCAGCAGAAAACAAGATAATTTAACAGCTGAGGCAATTAAAGGTAATCTAATTGGGGTTCATTTTTTTCCCATTGTTAAACATTTTTTTATTGAAGTTACAATGTTGTAAGACAGTGTAAAACAAAGTAAATTTTTAAAATCCCACCCTCATTTTGGATGGTAATTTCATCCATAGTATCCACTGAGGTCCATGTGAGCTATATGAAATAAACTTGTCTGCTATGGTTTGAATCTTTGTGTCCCCCTCCAAAACTCTTATATTGAAATCCTAAGCCAAAGATGCTGATATTAGTAGGCGGGGTGCTTACTTCAGAAGGGTGGAGCCCCTGGGAGAGGGATTCATGTCCTAGAGAAGAGGCTGCAGGAACTTTCCTAGCCCCTTCTACCATATGAGGATGTGAAGAGAAGTCTGCAACCTGGAAGAAGGCCTCCCCTGACCGTTATGGCACCATGACCCTGGACTTGTAGCCTCCAGAACTGTGTGAAAGAAGTTTCTGTTGTTCATAGCCATTGCCTGTGGTATTCTGTTAGGGCAGCCCCAACAGTTGAAGAAATTCTCCCTTGCTCAGAACACTCTACATCTGTTAATTCCCCTTCATTTCTATCATTTGGAGAGGAGTTTTCTAGGCAAAAGTTTCCTGCTTTTAGGTTCTTCAGTGTGATTTATTAGTATAAATCTATTTACCGTATTACTAATTATTCTTCAAATAAATTTTCATAGCTTCATACTGCATCATGATTTACTTCTGAGCTCCTAGTGTTGGACATTTAATTTACTCCCATTTTTCACTCAGAAATAAAATGCTAATGAACATCTTTGCTGATAAATTTGTGGGCTCATTTATGACTATTCCCTCAAGATACTAGGCCACATTTTTGTAATGCCATATTGTCAAGAACCTGGATGACATCAGCATTTTGGGCAACAGCCTGAACGCACTGCTTATTCACATGGAGCTTTTTGGTCAACCAAAAGAGACCTCTTTTTCACATTTGTGACATCTCATCCACCCGGGCCCAAAATATTTGTTTTTAACCCATCATTCCAAGCCTATCGAGATTATTTTTTAAAGTTTCTATTGTTTAGTTTGCAGAACATTCAACATAGGAAATGTAGCAAAAGAGGCATGCTCACAGATGTATATAGAAAATATTGGCTTACCTATAAATTTTTTTTTAATCTTTTTTTTTTTTTGGCAGAATTAACACCACGCAGTTTTGTTTTGTTTTGTTTTAAAGCTTTTTGATTTATTTTTCAGAGAGAGAGAGAGCACACATAAGCAGGCAGAGTGGCAGGCAGAGGCAGAGAGAGAAGCAGGCTCCCTGCGGGGCAAGGAGCCCGATGCGGGACTTGATCCCATGACCCTGGGATCATGACCTGAGCCGAAGGCAGAGGCTTAACCGACTGAGCCACCCAGGCATCCCAACACCAGGCAGTTTTAAATTTGCCAGAACCCCCACCTCATTGAAGGAACCTCTGTGCTGTGGTATCCCCTCCTCCATACCCATTCCTTCCTCTGCCTCAGAAATTAAGACTCTTCAAGGCACTCCAGCAGTGTGGGCTATATCAGCCTTGCCTGTTCTAGAACTTCCTGACATTCTCCCAAATCAGAAGGTTCACAGCCTTTAGGGGATGCCTAAAATGCCCCCTCATTATGTCCAATCACAGTCTTTCTTTCATGCCTAACTGCCTCCTTCATGTGGGATCATCAGAGGAATGAGCTCTATTTCTCACAATACCAAACGAGGTGGCCCATGTTAGGCAACTGTGATCATCAATGCAGCTCCGGGTTTCAGCAAATATTTATGTGGGCCTACTGTATGCATGGCTTCAAGCTTAGACACCCTGAAACCAATGTTCACCAAAGGTACACATATTTAAATCTATATACAACTTCCATGGGGGAAAAAACGCCTTTGAAAAAACAAACACCCACCACTTTAAAATCTACTACTAACGTTCTTAAAATAGTAGTTAAGGGTAGCAGGGAAGGGAAAATGAAACTTATCTTGAAATCTCATGGCTAAACTGTCATTCTCCCTCCTTTACAACTCTGCAACTACTTTATGGATTCCCCAGCAAAGTATTTGTGTCTGGGTGGTGAAACCCAGGCAAGTAAAATGTAAATGCCAGGAATCGGGGTGACATATTCACGCCAGGAATCGGGGTGACATATTCACACCAGATTTCAGAAGCGAAAGAATAAAAGCTCACAAGTGCTAATCTAACTCCAAGCTGACAAAATAAAGACAAATTAATATAAGCTCTCTGGAAAATCTGGAGCTGAGTAAGCTATAATGCTTGGAAAAAAATAGGTACAACAGTCCCTTCTTCTGGTCATTATCTTCTGAAGTGCACGAGACATTAAATAAACAGTCATATTATGTTCAAAATACTCCTAAGATGAAAAAGACTGTCAACCAAGCATTTGCAGAAGATAATGGCAAAGAAAAGATAACAACATAGAAGTAAGACATCCGGAAAATAAAATCATTGAGCAGGCTTTCAGAACTGACAGGTTCTGAAGGAGGCAGTTTTCTTCCTACCTAAATGTTTTTTAAAGAAAAAAAGCAGGGTGCCTGGGTGGCTCAGTGGTTAAGCCGCTGCCTTCGGCTCAGGTCATGATCTCAGGGTCCTGGGATCGAGGCCTGCATCGGGCTCTCTGCTTAGCAGGGAGCCTGCTTCTCTCTCTCTCTCTCTGCCTGCCTCTCTGTCTACTGTGATCTCTCTCTCTCAAATAAATAAATAAAATCTTTAAAAAAAAAAAAAAGAAAGAAAAAAAGCTTATGAAAAATGATTTTTTGTTGTTGTTTATTTATTTATCTTGGTACCTTCAGGGCTGGAGAGGACTTGGGACCCGCTAGTCTCGCTCTCCCTCTTCCCGCTGGCAGGTAAAGACACTGGGGGCCTGGGGACTTTTCAAAGTCAAGAGCAGGGCAAGGCCTGGAGTGCCAGTCCAGAGCTCATGGTCCAATACCCCAGGTCCCAACAAACACATTGTTATCCCCTTAACTTGAATCAAAGGGCCATGCTCAAGGACTTAGTGTACACTCTGGGGACTTTCAAAAAACAAGACCATACAACAAGTAAATGCACTAGTCTGGATCCTGCCTTGGGGACAAATTCTGTAGCAGATATTATTGAGATAATTTTTGAAATTTGAATATCAATAGTAGTGTTTAATATATGTTAAATTTCCTGAATTTATAACTACAATGGGAATGTGAGAAAAAGTCTTTTTTCATAGGAGATACATGATAAAATATTTAGGCATAAAGAGGCATAACAACTGGAATTTGTTCTTGAATGATTCAGAAAAAATACATTTTTTAAAGAGAAAGATAAATTTGACAAAATACTAGCAAGTAATCAATCTGGGCAAAGAATATACAGGGCTTCTTTTTTTTTTTTAAAGATTTTATTTTTTCATTTGACAGACAGAGATCACAAGTAGGCAGAGAGGCAGGCAGAGAGAAAGAGAGGAAAGTAGGCTCCCTGCTGAGCAGGGAGCCGGATGTGGGGCTCGATCCCAGGACCCTGAGATCATGACCTGAGCCGAAGGCAGAGGCTTAACCCACTGAGCCACCTAGGTACCCCAGGATTCCTTTTTTTTCCCCCTTGTTTTTTAAGATTTTATTTTTAAGTAATCTCTACACTCAATGTGTGGTCAAATTTAAACCCTGAGATCAAGAGTCATATGCTCTAACCACTGAGCCAGCCAGGTGCCCCTACAGGGATTCTTCATACAACTTCTTACAACTTTTTTGTAAGTAGAAATTATTTCAAAAGAAAAGCTTTAAAAATATTTTAAAAACTAGATATTCTGTGTATTTATTCTGGGTCACTGAGCAAAAGTATTTCCATGACCCCATCCTGATGGATCTACTCTGAAAGAGAAGGGATAAATACCTCCTTTGCACGGTTTGCAGGACACAGAAATCCCCACCAGACAGAATGCTGAGCCACTGTAGTCAGCCAACCCTCCAGTTGAGTCAGATCAACTGGAAATAGCAGGGGATAGGGAGGGAACCAAGTTAGTTTGGGGCACAAGCTCTGGGAGCAGATGAGCTTATAGTCCTAGTTTTCTGTCTCTCACTGGCTTTGTGACTGAGGCAGATTGCCTGACTTCTCTGCGTCTCTGCACTCCCATCAAACAGTGTCTACTTTGCAGAGTGATGGTTAAGGATTAAACCACCTAAAACTTCTCGATTTCTAAGCCTGGTACAAAATAAATTTTCAGGGTGGAAATTGTTATGATTATTATCAAGTCTGAGTTTAAATATACAGGCTGCCAGAAAACGTCTCATTTGTTCACTCCTTCGCTTCTTCACTCAGATCCACAAACTTCTATTTGACAAGAGGGGTGCGGGGCTTAAGGTGTTCAGCCACGTACATGACAATTCCCTCTGTCAGAGGGCTTATCAGGGAATCAGCAGATAAATAGGCAATTACACCAAAAGCAAGACCAGGAATGTGAGTGGGCAGTGTGAGAGGATGATCAGTGTGAGGTAGGAATGCTGGGACTGGCACCTAAGCCAACCTGCAGGGGGCCCAGGAGGAGGTGCCAGCCCATGAGGATGGAGAGGAGTGAGGCAGGCAAAGGTGGGTCAGCGGGAAGGACATTCCAGTCAGTGGGAGCAGAAAATATATGCAGAGAGGTGGTGGTGCCCTTTAGGAATCAACAGCACAGGCGTATACCCACAGAGGCATACGCGGGTATACCTCCAATGGTGCTGGAGACGCCTTATGAGAGACATTTCCTGGGGGGGGGGGGGGCGCTAAACGGTAGGTTAGAGCCAGAGACCAATCGTTGGAGTGTTAAGGAACTTGGGTTTTTTCTGAAGAATCTTCTGAACCGTTGTAAGCAGAAGACAGATGAAAACAGATGAGAATCTTAGAAAAATTACCCTGGCTACAACCTGTCCCTCCAGTACCATGGTTGGAGATGGAACTCGGGCGGGAATTAACAGTGATAGCAGCAAGGCTAGATTCCAGAAGAATCTGGAGAGAGTGTAAAAGGATTTGGTACTTGCCTGAGGGTAGATAAGGAAAGGGAGGAGTCTAAAGAAATCTCGGTTTCTAGGTCACGAGGTCTATTTTGTTGCGTAGATAAAGGCCCCATTAACTGAAACAGGAAATATCATGTGGAAGGTGGTGGACACAGAAGGAAGGAATGTTCTTGCACTACTGGAAGTTACTGGATTTATCAGTCACACGGGGTGGGGTAGGGTGCCTCTGGGTGGATGGAAGAGATGGAGAGAAAAATGGGGTGGAGGAGTTTATTTCTAAGGAGGTCAAAAGTGATGTAAAGATATATTTCCCCCTTCTCACAATTCTTCCAAGGGCCAGGTTGACAAATTAAACACTTTAAGAACTTGTAATCCTCCCACTAAGAACTACGTGAAGAAATAGCTGAGAACTGAAAAAATTTTAAGACATACATTCTATGAGCCAGCAATTCCACTTCTAGAAACCTGTCCTACAACTACACTGACATTCCTGAGCATAAGAAGAACATACAAAGTCTATCCATGGGGAATTAATAAATCAACTATGATACATTACTATGGAATACAAAAATACAAGCAGCTATTAAAAGAACAAGGTGGTAAGGGTAAATCTCCATGGGGAACAGAAAAATCTCTTTAAATGTATTTCAAGGGACGCCTGTGCACCTCCATTGGTTAAGCGTCTGCCTTCAGCTCAGGTCATGATCCCAGGGTCCTGGCATTACAGGTCTCTTATCAGGCTCCTTGCTCAGCCAGGAGTCTGCTTCTCCCTCTCATGCTCCTCCCTCCCCTGCTCATACCCTCTCTCTCTCTCTCTCTGTCTCTCTCTGTCATATAAATAAATAAAATCTTAAAAAAAAAAAAGAAGGAAAGAAATGTGTTTCAAGACATAAGGAGTAGAACACCACCTATCACACTGTATTTCTGCTTACTTGAACTCTGCATGTGGGTTGGGAATAGGGACTACATTACATATGTGCACATGCCTGTATGTGGTGTACAGAAATGGAAAGATACACATTAAACTGTTAACATCTCAGTGATGAGAGTAAAACTTGAGAGAGAGGGTTAGGGGTAGGATGAAAGAGAGCCTATATTTGCATTCAAATAATCTGTTTTGTTTGAATTTCACTTATAATAAGATTGTCTTCATGTTACATGTGTATTTTTTTTTTTAAGATTTTTTAAAAAGATTTATTCAGGGGCGCCTGGGTGGCTCAGTGAATTAAGCCGCTGCCTTCTGCTCAGGTCATGATCTCAGTGTCCTGGGATCGAGCCCAGCATCGGGCTCTCTGCTCAGCGGGGAGCCTGCTTCCCCTTCTCTCTCTGCCTAACTCTCTGCCTACTTGTGATCTCTCTCTGTCAAATAAACAAATAAAATCTTTAAAAAAAAAAAAGATTTATTCATTTATTTGAGAGAGCATGTGCATGGGCACACACAATTGGGGGGAGGGGCAGAGGAGAGGAGAGAAGCAGACGCCCCACTGAGCAGGGAGCTGGAAGCTGGGCAATCCCAGGAACCCAAGATCGTGACTGAGCCAAAGGCAGACATGTAACCAACTGAGCCACCCAGGTGCCCCACATGTGTATATGTATATTTTTAAAACATCTAGAAGTTGGGGGAGGACTTTGGGAAATGCAAAGAGCTCATTCAATAAATATTCATTCAGGTCCAATTGTGCATAAGGCACTAATTAGACACAAGGATACCTCAGTGAACAACAATACCAAGGGTGCCTTTTTCCTAGACTTTATAGTCTAGCAGTGAAGACAAACTGTTAAACATGTGATTATAATGAGAAATGACAACACCTTGGCCCCGAGTAAGCATTAGGTCCATGTAAGGCACACAGGAGGCCTAGGAGAAATCAAGGATGGCTTTCTGGAGGGGAGATTGTCAGGAGTTAGGAGAGAGAGTTTCTGCTGCTGGATGGGGGCTGAAGAAGGCAGGTACACTGGGGGCCTAAGGGGAGAGACAGAAGAGAGGAAGCTGGAGGTTTAAGCACAGATGTTTATGAAAGGGCATAGTACTTGCCATACTATAGAATTTGGGTTTTATCTTTATTGTGAGAACCCTGACAAATTTCAAGTAAGGCAGTGAAATAATGTTCAGATTTGCCATTTAGAATGATCCCTCTGTCAGCAGCTCTTCTCAGTTGTGCACTCAGTTGCAAGGATGAGATCGCCTGGAATGAAGAATAGAAAAGAAGATTCAGGATTCCTGATTTGGAAAAGAGACTGTAGAAGATCAAGTCTGACTACACCAGACTAGTTGAACTAATACAGGCAAGAGAAGCAAGTTACAGAGGTGGGAAATAAGCAGCTGACAGGCTGGCACAGAAGGCAAACAGATATCCAGTATGTACAAATCATGATATTGAGTATTTGGGGGGGGGGGGTGAATGCTAGAAGTAGAGTCCAAACTAACTCTGCAGCCTGAAGGAAGGAGTAGTTGATCCCAACTGTAGAGAAAAAAAAAAATCTCCCTGGAGAGGCTGTATCTGGAATAGGAGGTGAAGGATGTATAGGGCTTTCAAATGACATAAAAACAAAAAACCACCATAGCATGTTTCATTAGAGAGAACTATGTGGGCATAAGCATAAAGACAGAAAACTCCAGAAAGAAGTTCAGTGGAGCTGGAGGATATGGCGTTTGTGATTCTGCCAAGGGAAAGTGAGATGGGAAAGTGAATTGAGAACAGATACTGATGATAACAAGAGCTAACAGGCATGACCCAGGTGCCCAGCTCTGTCCTTCACAATGCTTGGCACAAAATATATGAACTTGTTTGTCTGTTGCCTGAATCCCCACTAAAGTGAATGTTCCATGGGTGAAGCATGTGGCTGATCTTATTTACCACTCTCCCCAAAAGCCTACTTTACTTCCTATCTTCTAGTAAGTACTCTCAGCAAGTGCTTATTGAGTGAATAAATAAGTGAGTAAATTAATCAATGAAAATGTAAAGCACTTAATATAATGGATGACACAAATACTATTTAATAAACAGTAACTACTATTCATAATAATAGTCATTACCATCATGTATTGGAAAGCATTGGAAGAAAATTACCTGATGAGTTGGGGATGTTGGCCAATTACCTTGCCTTAAGTACCTTGCTTGAAATATATCATTATTCCTGGGCACCTGGGTGGCTCAGTGAATTAAGTATCTGCATTCGGCTCAGGTCATGCCAGAGTCCCGGGATGGAGTCCCACAGTGGGATCCCTGCTCATCAGGGAGACTGCTTCTCCCTCTACCCCTCCTCCTGCTTGTGCACTCTCTCTCAAGTAAATAAATAAAATCTTGGGGAAAAAAAATACATCATTACTCCCCAGAGTTCACTTACCAAACCATAAACTTAAGTCTCTAGCCAGGCATTTGAAGTCCTTCATTCTTTAATTCCATCCTAACTTTCAGGAAGTTGTTTCATTCACCACTGCAAGACATTCTTCCTTTCTCTTCCCTATGCCCAGAGTCGACAGTTCCTTCCAAGTTCGAAGGCAAACTGCAAATGCCTGGGAGGAGGTGGAAAGGAGTCAGATAATTAACATAATTAACATAATTAACATAAAGGTGTTAAAGAATAATAACAATATCCAGCATTTAGCCCATTCCCCATAACTATGCTAAGCAAATTACTTATTAACAACCTACAAGTAGGTATTACTCTTATTCCATTTCCCAGGGGGAGTAATTCACCAGAAACGAGAGTCCCTATTTGGGGAGCTGGAACATGAACTTGCTTCAGAGGCCCCGTGATGGACCAGACCATTTTCCCTGTTACCACTGCAGAGCTTCTTTGAAAGACATTGAATCCAAAATTTGGATTTTATTTTGGCTGGCACAGATGATGATACAGGCTCTAGTTTGAGGGGAAGACCCTGTCTCTAGTCAGAGACCAGTTCACAGTCACATTTTTCTGGAGCACGGGGTACATTTAGGGTGAAAGGCAAAGCAAAGTAGAACTGGAAGTTGGTTGGAACCTGATCCCAGGAAACTGGCCTCTACTTACTAAGAAACGGAGAAACAAAAGAAGTCTGAGCAAGGAAGTCGTACCACCCCACCCCCTGAACTCACTTTCGGGGGCGGGACCTCAGGGGGAAGGGGGAGCCACCTTAAGCATTTATTAGGCAACTATTCTGGGAAAGCAATGTTCTGTGGACTTGGCAATAGTTGTATATGACTTAACCATGGTGAGTCCTGCCTTCAACCAGTTTCTGGTCTAGTGAGAGAGGGGGAGCCCCCCCCCCCCCCCGACACAGAAAAGTGCCAGGTTCACACCAGCAGGTAGGGAGATGGAGGACTCAGAGGCCAGCGGCTGAAGCATCCCTAATTTAGTTCCCAGACCACAGTCTCCTTTCCGACTCTGACGAGGTCTTGTGTTCTAAATCCCTAAATCTGAAGATAACCGAGGTATTGATCACCTCCCCACCAGAAAATCTGCACTCCCATTCATATGAACTTCATCCTGAAACCAGAAATCTCTGGTTTGAAATATTCCCCTCCAACCAATCTAGCTTTTTGCATTAAATTAACCCTAACCACCTCAGGCCAGTTCACGTGTTGGGCCTTCCCCAGATTCTGGGTACTGTAGTGTAATTGTCATTTGCAAAAGGTTAAAGAAAGCTAAAACCTCCATCCAGGTCATTGCCTGGGTGTAAAACCTGGACTGGAGAAATGGTCTTTTTTTTTTTTTTGACATAAGAAATCACACTTTAAGAAGAACCCATGTTTAACTAGTTTTCTGTTCACCTGATTACAAAAGTTCTAATGCAATGAACTAGTAAAAACACTACTACAGAGAGGAAATCCTCCATAACCCCACCCACTAAAGATAACCACTATGAGCAATGCCATATGTATCGCTTGTGATTCCCGACTAATTTTCTGATTGCCAGAGAAGAGAGAGACAGATAGGTAGATAACATTAATCCACATGTAAACAAATAAGCAATGCATGTGATTTTGCATCTGTTTATCACCAAGCAATATAGCTTTCACTCATTTTTAATGCTATATAGTATACTAGTATATACAAACCCCATTTTTCTTATCAAATCCCACATCCATGGGGTGCCTGGGTGGCTCAGTCAGTTTAAACATCTGCCTTCAGCTCAGATCATGATTCTAGGGTCCTGGGATCCAGTCCCCATATGAGCTTCCTACTTGGTAGGGAGTCTGCTTCCCCTTCTATCCCCTCCCCTGGCTTGTGCGTGCTCTACTCTCTCTCTATCAAATAAATAAAATATTAAAAAAAAAAAATCCCACATCCATAGATACTCATTTTCCTTCCATTGTTTGTTATTTATGCATTTACTTTTTATTGCTATTAATACTGGTTAACACCCTTGTACATATGTTTGAATGATTACGCTAATACTACTAATGTATAATTTCTTTTGAAACCTGCTCCAAGAATCCATTTTCATTTGAATTGATATTGAAACCACTCCAACTGGATGAAAATGCCTGTTTCTCCATCCCCTCATCACAACAGGTAAGCCAAAAGTTTTATAAGAGCAACTGTGTATTATCCTAGGACAAGAAAGCACATCACTATTTAACCCCTTCACCTCCCAGGAAAAATGAAAACAGTAAGAGCATAGGAACAAGGGCATCTTGCAGCAGATCACGTATGGTGCATAGATTCAGACTGTAGGAATATTCAACTCAGAATGAGCCAGGGAAGATTGATGAAGGCCTTCAGTTTTAGGCAGGAGACTAAAAAAGCAAAAGACCTTGATGGATGGAGAAATGCTTTTCTATGGGAAATGATAAGGTTGTAGTTTGGAAAGATTAATTTGGAGATTTACTAGTGTTCAGCTGGAAATTCTACAGTGCTTTAAAAACTTATCTTGGGGGCCACTACACAAAATACATTGTTATCAGACAAAATAAGTACTTTTGTGGTTTGGTAAGGCAATGCTAGAAACTCTGAAGGGCAGCTTTTCTCTGGGAAATCACACTTGCTCTGAACACAAGAGCTGGTGGCTGTGTGCCACCAACACTCAACAGTCATATGGACACTCCTGCACTAGAGGACCCGAAAAGCAGAAAAGAGATTGCAGTCTGTAGATCAATCCAGTCCAAAGGCCTGTGTGTAGGTAGTGGCTCAGACATCAGCTGGCTGTGCAGCCCTAGCTGGACAAGCCACTTAACATGGCTAAACCTCTGTTCTGTGTTGTAAAGTGAAGGCATGGACAGGATGCTTTCAAGGTATTTTTCAGCTCTGAAAACTGTCAGAGGATAGCACTGGCCCTGCTATGTTTATCAGGTGCCTTGGAAATTCTGATACTAACTGAAGTTCAAGAACCACTGAATTAGGGAAACCATGAAGGGGAGCTTTTGCAAATGTATAGCTCTCGTGACAATTAGTGGAATGATACATTAAGTGTTGAGTGCTTCTAAAATAGCATCATTTTTATCACAAGGCCTTGTTTACTTAATGACTTTACTTTTGGGAAGGATAAATTCTTTTTTTTTTTTTTAATATTTTATTTATTTATTTGTCAGAGAGAGGAGGGGAGAGGGAGAGAGCGAGCTCAGAGAGCACAAGCAAGGGGAAGTGGCAGGCAGAGGAAGAAGCAGACTCCCTGCTGAGTAGGGAGCCCCATGCCAGGCTTGATCCCAGGCCCCTGAGATCATGACCTGAGCTGAAGGCAGCCGCTTACCCACCTGAGCCACCCAGGCATCCCTGGAAAGGATAAATTCTTTTGGGGGGGGGTTGCAAAAAGGTAGTTTTATTAAAGCACAAGGACGGTACCCATGGGCAGAAATAGCTGCTGCTGGAAGGATAAATTCTTAATTGTGGTGATGTCTTTGCCCACCAGTAGAAAATGTCTCCCAGGGAGAAAACCCACCCCAGTAGATGGTTTGACCACCTGGTCCTTGGTGATTGCTCCAGGATACAGTTTTTCTTCAGGTATGTTGTAGGTCACTGCACTGCTAAAAGCACCAATAGCAACTCTTCCATTAGGTAATTCACTTTAAGGCTTTCAAAGCACTTACAGATTTATTTCATTTGATTTCATACTCATCCAAAAGGGTAGCAGGAGAAATATCACTATATCCATTTGGGAATGCTAATTTCTCAGTCTTCAAATGCCTGCTTAGATACACTGGATTATACGCCCAGTGAGAAGAGGGAATGATGTCGTGTTGACTGTTGTGGCCTTACTCACCTGGAATACATATTCGTAATAGAGTAGTTACTCATAAAGACCAAATATGGATGCTAATTTTTGGTATTCTTATTCCCTAAAAATGCTGTATTTTGATCTATGCAATAACAATCTCTTGTTCATCTCCACCAGAATGTCAACTCCAAGAAGGCAGAGATTTGTGTCTGATTTGTTGCTTGCTGTATTCCAAATGCCTAGAACACTGCCTGGCAAATATGATACTCAGTAATTTTAAAATAAATAAATAAAAATAAACAAATACATTTTTAGTCTTAATGCCTAACCTAGTGTCTGGACCAGGATTATGTTTACTAAGTGTGTAAAGAATGAAGTATCACAAGAGGAAGAAAAGGGGGATGGGAGATAGGGAAGACCTTAAATATTTAAACCAATAAAATCAAATTATCTCATGTAGAACAAAGTAATTGTTAAATAAACATCCACTGGATAGACTATATTAAGCCATTAATAAAATGACTATATGCTACTGGATTTTAAGCATGCATATGTATTTCATTGATAAAAATTTTAAAGATTTTAAAATTACATATTTGTTTTTCACAAGATAAGTGAAAATAAGTTTTGCCATATGATTGAAACTAAGTAAAATAAAATTTTTGAATGTAAAAAGACTGGGAAGCTGGATTATTTCAGGATAAATGAGTTAATGGCTGATTTTTAATGCTCATCTTTTATCCATATTTGCTGAATTTTCTATCCTACATGTGATTTGCTTTTGTAATGAGAAAAAAAGAGAAAATGAAAGAAAAATAGATGGAAGGAAATACCTTAAAATTCTAACAATGGTTTAAGGTGGTAGTGAGAACATGGGTTTATTATTTTTAATTATTTTCTCTATCTTTAAATAGTTTTTAATTATTTGCATTATCCATTCGGTGAAAACAAAATTATCATCAGAAACTTGCAAGAATCTAATTTGCTATGCAGTCTGAGATATACTCTGCAAAGTCAAATATTTGTCAGTAACTTGAAGCAGCCACCAAGTGTCAAATTTTGAAAAAGGAAACTTTCACAGGTTATCAGTAGAAGCCGGAGTTGTGACTTCCCAGAAAAATCCCAGAAACTTTTAGCTATGGGCACCAAAATATGCCCAGAGTGTTCCTGGTTGGGTGGGGAGTGGGCGGGGGCTGAGTCGGGGCCACTGTGGAATCCTTAATATTCCCACAGAACTTCTGTGGCAGGACTGATTGATGGATGATATATAATTAATTTCACTTGACAAGCATAAAGGAAAAATTTCCCTGAGCCACTGTAACCTGAGCTAATGAAACCCTATTTAACCAAGGGTGTGTATTTAGACTGGATCTTACCTTAGTGACTTAGCCATTAGTAGGAATTCATTGTTTACTTTCAGGATTCTTATCGGTGCTTAGACTCTGTTTGCGTGTGATTTTCACCTGATTGCTCAACATGCTCAGTGCTATATGATTGGGGAATAAAGGAAACATTGCAAGATCACAAAAAAAGCTAATCTCAACTATCTAATCTGTTTCAAACTTTATGATTTTCTCTTCTCTTTCAGGATGCATTATGGCTTTCTCGGGAAAGATCTGTAAACACAGAAGACACTTGTTTCAGGTTGTGTAAAATATAAAATTCTTCCATATCCTTTAAGGCTTTTAGAAATTAAGGCCATGTCATCTCATGTAAACATCCTACGCCATTTAAATCTACAATTCCATTGGGGCATCACTTTGGAGAACCTCCCCTTGAGTCTGCTCCCCAGGAATCTGCTCTGTATAAAAAGTTTCAAGGGGAGTCCCCTCCCAATTCTTAACCATGACCTACAAGGCCCCAATTACCTTGTTCCTAGCTACCTCCCTCTCCCTCTTTCCTTCTCCCTCTCCACCCCACACACAATGAAAAAAAATTTAAAAATAAATAAATAAATAAATAAATAAATAAATAAATAAAAAGTTTCAAGGGAAAAAAAAAAAAAGATGATCTCTAAAGGTTCATAAGAAACATTTTGGGGTCCCAAAACTGGTTAACACTAGACAGAAGGCAGGAGATCTGAATTCTGCTTATATTCCATATGACCTTGGGCAAGTCATCTGACTTTTAGGGACCTCCACTTCCTCATTTTACAAGGACAGAACTGAAGTAGTTGACCTCTAAAGTCTGTTTCAATTCTAAAACTCAGACTCAGAAGAAACCCATTTTGATGGTCTGTGGCAGGAAGGCCCAGGAGGTACTGATGGGTCCTACCTTCCTCATTAGAGAAATGGGGACTTATGCAGCATCTAAGTCTCAAGGGAAATGAGAGGGATTCCCATCCATCCCTACCTACTCTTAGAAAACTGAGCAATGAGCGTGGAGATTCAACAACCCTAAACACCCCTCCAAATAAAAGGCCTGGATGCATCAGGTAAGTGGGCATTTGTGTTTTTCCTGGATGGTTGGAGCTGTGTTTTTATTTCCATGGCAAAGACACAAGCTCATAGCTGTGCCATGTGGAAGTGTGCATGAATAATTAGGGGCAGTGACAGCTGAACACCAAAAGGGTTGGTTCTGTGAGCCCTCAGATTTTGGCAGCCTTGAGAACCTTCCAAACAGAGACCTACTCTAGGGCTGCTGTGATGTCATCCAGCGCCTGGGGCGGGCTACAAGCCCCAGCACTGCCTTACTTATCCCCACACAAATGTCCCTGTCCTCTGCCAGGTGTGCTCACAACGGGTGGCCCAGATCTATGGTGGGAGAGGAGGGCATACTCCAAGAGTAGCTTCTTCCTGGCTCTCTGCCCAGGAGCCACAGGACAGCCTGCTTTGCTCTCCAGGCTGAAGAGGGTTTTTTGATGTCTCCTTAGCCCTCATCTCTATACATCCTACCTTTGGTGAGAGCCTACATTCCTCTCTCAGGCCTCCTTGGGGATTCTGGCTCCCTACTTTCTGCATTCTGCCACTGCTTTGGAGATCTCAGAATTCAAAGGGAAGCACTAGAGTCAGGCCCTGTTTCCCCTTCCTCTTCCTCCCAGCACCAGTTCCACCTCCACAGCAATACTGAGTCAGTGTTCCCAAAACATGACTCAATGTCACTTACCAGCTCAAAAAGCCAGCATTACCCTATTTCCTGGTAATTAAATACAAATTTCTTAGCCTAACCTTCAATGTTCTTTATTACCAACTTTACCTCCAAGTTCTCCCTAACATTCACCAGGCACCCCAACTCAAATGGAAAATCTCCCGCAAAAGAACCCAGACTTACCCATCTGTACATTTTGCTGGCTCTACACACACACACACACACACACCAGTTTTGCAGAGCTCACTCATCTTGCAAAGTCCAGCTTGCAGGACTTTTCTCACAGGAAGCCTTCTTGACATCTCTCAGCTTGAAGTCGTCTGAACCCCCTAACTTTCCAATTCATACCTGTTTGGAAACATTCAGCACATTCTAGCTACAGCTGCAAAGCTGAAGAAACAAAGAATTACCAACAGTTTCCTCTGTTCTATCTTTGTATGTAGTAGATTCTCAATGAATGTTTAATGAACCAAGAGTACTGGTCAACCAGATGCTGCAAACTAATTACACACCTCTGGATCTCTAAGAAAAAAAGCAGTTGTGAGTACCAGAAGTTGGAATCCACAAGTTAGAAATGTATGCTTCTTCCTCCTAGAGGACAAACTTCCTTCCAGTGAAGAATAAACTGCTCCTCACAAATCAAGATGCTACAGCTAAGATACTTTTTTGTCACCAACTCTTACTGACACCTAAGAAAACCTCTCCCCATACAAATGTACATCTTCACACCCAGACACATATTAATGTTCAATTTTTTATTTATTATTTAGTAATAAAGTTAAACTTGCAAAAAGTTGAAAAAATATAAATAGCATAAGTAACTTCCATATACTTTTACCCAAATTTGCCTATTAATACATTTTCTTTTAACATTTGATCCCCTAGCTTATTCATTCTTGCTCTATATGTGTCTCTGTGTGGGTACATATAGCCACATATTTTTAAATTTTTTTAAGTTTATTTCTTCATGTAATCTCTACATCCAATGTGGGGCTCCAGCTCACAATCCAGAGATCAAGAGCCACATGCTCTTCTGACTGAGCCAGTCAGGAGCCCCCACATATTTTTTCAAATATATATATATATATATATATATATATATTATATATTATATATAATATATATATATATAATTTTTTCCTGAACAATTGGAAGGTTAGTTGCATAATCAAAGCCTTTTACCTCTAAATACTTATGTATCTCCTAAAAATATTTCTTACATATTCTTTTATGTAATTACAGTACGGTTATTGACTTCATACATTTGTATATTTTTATTGAATCCACCATCCCTATTTCAACATATGAATTGATCTAATATTATCCTTTATAGTATTGTTTTTTCCTTTAGTGAAGAATCCAGCCAAGGGTCGAGCGTTGCATTTCATTGACATTTCTCTTTAGCCTCCTTTAATCTAGAATATTTCCACAAATTTTCTTTTTTTGTTTTTGTTTTTGTTTTTAGAGAGAGAGTGGGGTGGGAGGGGCAGAAGGAGAGAGAGAGAATCTCAAGCAGGTTCCACACCAAGCAGGGAGCCTGACCTAGGCCTCCATCTCACAACTCTGGGATCATAACCTAAGCTGAAATCAAGAGTCAGATGCTTAACTGACTGAGCCACCAGGTGTCCCTGTTTTGTCGTCGTTGTTGTTGTTGTTGTTTTTAATAAACTCTACAACCAACATGGGGGTTGAAGTCACAACCCAAAGATCAAGAGCCACATTAGGTACCTGCTAAGTGAGCCAACCAGGCACCCCTCTTTGTCTTCCTCCTCCTCCTTCTTCTTCTTTTTTGCTATTAATATATTTAAAGAGTAAAGATCTCCTCACTTTCTTTTTCTTTTTTTTAAGAAATTGAATGGAACATTTTTCATTTTGTGCTTGTCTGAGGTTTCTTTGTGATTAGATGGAGGTTTTGCATTCTAGGTTGACAAACTATGGAAGGCGGTCTGTGTTCACCACACAGTCTGTCCTGTTCCACATTGGTGAAGTTCATTTTGATCACCTTGGGATGGTGTTGTGCAATTTCTCCAGCATATAGTTGCTGTGCTCGGTTCTCCCTGGCAACTGTGACAGTGGGTGGAGACTTAAAGGTGTCTCTTAAAGGAGATAGTGTATGTTGTAGATTCCACTCCTGATCACATTTACTTAGTATAATTTGTAGGCATTCACAGACATCTTCACAGAGGCCCTTGGTGTCCTCTGAGTTTAAAAAAAAAAACTATTATGTGCTTGCTGTTTTTCTCTGGTAAGGACAGTGAGTTGATATTAGGTCTATCACATACATTTCTCAGCACAGTGTAGATGCTCGAATCAGAAAAAATCCACCTCTCACCAGCTCTGAACTGTTCATGTGGGTTGCTGTGAAGATTAAATAAGGTCACGAATAGGAAGCTCCCTAGTCCTTGGCATATGGCCTTTATCTAATGAATGCCGGTCCCCTTTCCTTACTTATGATTAATTAAATACTACTGAGGCAGAGCCAACCAGACCCAAGGATCCAAAGGAAAGAAAAGCCTTATGGGAGCACTCAGCTACAGTCTTTGCTGAGATCCAGATGCATGGGGCCTTGGGGGAACTTCTTAACCTCTCTGTGCATCAGTTTCTACATGTGTAAACATCTGTAAATACCACCTGAACTCATAGCATTATGAGCGTTGCATCAACTAACACGTACAGAGGGTGTAGAAAAGTGCCAGGCACCCAGTAGACACTGTATACATGTGAGAGCTTATAGATGGAATATAAGCTCCATGAAGGGAAGGAGTTTGCTCCCTGAGTGATGCCCACTGCTCAAAGTGTGTCCTACATGTAGTCATCCATGATACCACAAGGAATGCCAAAAAATTAGGAAGGGCTTTGAATTCTCCATCTAATGTACAATTTCTTTGTTGGCTCGCTGCTGCCTACAGCTGGCTGAGAGAACTAATTAGGATCAAACACTTTGAGGAATACTTTCCTCCTACCAACTCCTGGCAGGCAGTTCCTCAGTTGGAGGCTTTGTTGTCTTATCATAGGACACGAAAGTAAAGGACAGAAGCAGGTACAGCCAACCAGGGTAGGCCGAACAGTCTGGCCAGCAGAAAAGCTCCCCCAGCCCTCATCACCAGCAGAAAGAGGGAAATGACTATAGGGTGCCTCTGCCTAGTGTGCTGCCTCCTTCCAAAACAGTTTGACCTCTAGTTTAACTCCCTTCATTGCAAGGCAGGGTTCCCAAGCAGTAAGTTCCATCAGGAGGCTGTGGGCTAGCGCATGCACATTGAAAGCAAGCACTGTCTGCAGACTCAATAGTCAATGTGCCTCGTCATCAGTGAGCTACATCCTCAGTGGGCTTGGAGGTGGAAACCAGAATCTCTGAAAGTGCTATTTCCGACTTCTTATAAAAATTGCTGAAAATGCAGATTCCAAGGCCTTGATTCAGAAGTGCTAAATCAGCTTGGTGGGGATGGGTAGAAGGCAAAAGGGAGAATGGGATGGGGAGTGAAAAGGTGGAGAAGTGGGGTCATGGGGGAGAAGAGCAGAGATCTGACATTTTTTTAATGAATGAACTTTATTTTTTAGACCGTTTTTAGATCTATAGAATTAAGCCAAAAGTACACACCACTGCCAAATAACCCCTGCCCCCACATACTCACAACCTCTCCCACTATGGACCTCCCCGACCAGAGTGGTACAATTGTTTCAATCCATGAACTTACCTTATACATCATTATCATCCAGTGTCCAGAGTTTACATCAGAGTTCTCTCTTGATGCTGTTCATTGTATGGGTTTGGACAATTGTGTAATGGCATGTATTCACCATTATGGCACCATATAAAAAAGTTTCAGTGCCCTAAAAGTCCTCTGTACTCCACCTATTCCTCTCTCCCTCCCCTCTGACTCCTTGCAACCTCCCATCTTTTTTTATTGCCTCCATAGTTTCACCTTTTCCAGAATGCCGTGTAGTTGGACTCATACCATAAGTAGTTTCTTCAGATTGGTTTCTTTCTCTTAATAATATGCATTTAAGGGGCACCTGGGTGGCTCAGTGGGTTAAGCCTCTGCTTTCAGCTCAGGTCATAATCCCAGAGTCCTGGGATTGAGTCCCACATCCGGCTTCCTGCCCAGCGAGAAGCCTGCTTCTCCCTCTCCCTCTCTCCCTCCTTGTGTTCTCTCTCTCGTTGTGTCTCTATCAAATACATAAACACAATCTTTAAATATAATAATAATACGCATTTAAGATCCTTTCATGTCTTGATAGCATATTTCTTTTCAGTACTAAATAATATTCCATTGTCTAGATGTACAGGTTTGTTTATCCATTCTCTGACTGAACAACATCTTGGTTGCTTCTGGTTTGGTCAATTATAAATAAAGCTACAATGAACATCCATGTATAGGTTTTTGTGTGAACAGAAGTTTTCAACTCATTTGGGCAAACACCAAGAAGTGTGATTGCTAGAATTGCATGGTAAAAAAATATTTAGTTCCGCAGGAACTGTCAAACCGCCTTCCAAAGTGGCTGTACATTGTGCATTCCCATCGGCAGTGAGTGAGAGTTCCTGTTGCTCCACATCCTCACCAGCACTTGGTGCTGTTCACATTCTGGATTTTGGCCATTCTAATATGTATGTAGAGGTATCTCATTGTTTTAATTTGTAATTTCCTGATAACATATGATATTGAACATCTTTTCATGTGCTTACTTGTCCTCCGCTTATTTTCTTTGGTGAGGTGTCTGTCTGGTTCTTTTGCCCATTTTTTAACTGGACTGTTCATTTTCCTTTGAGTTTTAAGAGTTTTTTGTATATTTTGGATAAGAATCCTTTACCAGATGTGTCTTTTGAAAATATTTTCTTCTAATTTGTAGCTTGTCTTCTTATTCTCTTGAAAATCTGCCTTTTTAACCAACTCATTCATGTGTACAATAAACTTTGTACACATGAGGGTGTACAATGTCACTTGAGGGTGAAAGAAATCCTTCCTTCAGCCATCAAAGCATAACAATGCATTTTATTTTGCTTGTAAACACAATGCTATAAATAACAAAAGCTATAGATGTATAATGAATATAATTAAAATGCATATTTGTGAGCATCACAAAAATAGCTTTATTAGCTCTTCTCTATGTAGTTTTATGAAAATAGAGCATTAGCAAAAGTTAGATGCCCTAGGTTCTAAAGGGAACTCTGGGGGCGCCTGGGTGGCTTAGTCAGTTAAGCGTCCGACTCGTGATTTCAACTCAGATCCTGATCTCAGGGTCGCAAGATGGAGACCCATGTAGGGCTCTGCGCTCAGCCTGGAGCCTGCTTGGCTTCTAGCTCTCCCTCTCCTCCTGCCCCTCCCCACCCAGAGGCATTCACTCTCTCTCCCTTTTTTCTCTCAGATGAATGAATTAATTAAATCTTTAAAAATAAGTAAAGGGAACTATGCTACCAATCAGCTATATGACCTTAGCCAGGTCTCTGCCCATCTTTAGCCCCCAGTTTTCTCAAGTATAAAAATGAAGAGGATGAATCTGATAAGCTTTTAAGTTCCCTCTAGTCCTGTGGCTCCATCTTTTCATCAAAGCCAAGGCAAGAAGCATTTTTCTATCAATGAAACTTCTGAGTAAGCATGGATGGGTACCTACTCATGAGAAATGCCTTTGATTTGGTACCCCCTAGATTCAGGATAACAATCTTCAGAGCCAGGACTTAATGCAGATTTGAATGATGGCTTAGATTAAACAAGGTGGGTATCCCCACCAACATGCCACTGTGGTCGGTAAAACAAACCCAGATTGATAATGGCTAAATTTAAATGAGAAAGTGTATGTGTACACATACACAATTACATATAGGGCAGAACATAGGAAATTTCAGACTCAACAGAGTTTGTGAATGCAAAGAGAGACAAAAATAGAAACCATCAAATGGCCAGATGGCTGAGCTTTCTATTTTTAAATATCTCATGAGTTCTGCGGCAGTATGTCAATGAGTGGGGCTAAGAAAAATGTAGTAACCTTGAGTGTTTCTGTTTTTTAAACAAAACAATATCACACAGGGTGTCAAATAGCAAAGGAATTATATAATGAAATGAGAGAAGTGAATGCTTTTAAGTCCGTCAAGCCCAGCCTTTAATATTACACCATGATTCAAAGCACGAATCAAAATCCTCTTCATGCTTGAGGCTGTGAATTATTTACAATGACTGTAATATTTCCAAGAAATACTGAAATCAGTAGGTGAAGTTACCTTTCTCCCCTCTCTCAAATTTCTACACCCAACTTCTCTTCAAATGTCCTCAAAGAGTCATGGGGTAGCTCACAAAATGTGACAGAATCAACACATCCATGGGTCATCGATGAGCCAAACTCTGTGAAACATCTAAGAAAATGTGTTTGGAAAAGGACTGCACAGTTTAGAAGAATTTTAGAGTAACTCACGAATCAGCTAACCCAGTCAAAAGATTACTCACTTAAGAATGATATAATTACTTTCAGTTTGCTTAAAGCCAGGGAAAAGTTGACACAGCGATTAAAGGAAAATGGGTGAAAAAAATAGAGTTACATTATACCGACCAAATTCAGGCTGTTCCAAGGAGTAGGCCCAAGGCTTATTTGAGGAAAGATTATCTTGACAAATTGGATAAACATTTTCTGCATGACAGGACGCTGATGGAGAGTCTGTTCTGCAAGCACACCTGGTGGTGGTTTGCTTAGTGTTTGACCAAGGTGTTCAGCTCGCCGGAGTTCTCCCAGGGGCTTTGTTTACCGTTTGGCAGGTAGAGGCAGAGCCAGGGTAGGCCTTGGTAACGGTTGTTGGGCTCTGCAGATGTCTTACCCCACCCCAGCCCCACCCCCATCTCCCCATTTGAGCTAAAACAACTCTTGGCTAGACCGGTCCACAAAAGCTAACAGCAGACTTTGACAAACAGTTCATGCTTAAGGAGGCCTGCAGTCTAATGTCCCTGAGGCAAATAAAAATGGCAAATGCAAATAAATGCACTAACACCCCCAACCCCTCCCTTGGCTTCCTTCCACAGCCAACTGGGATGGAGAGGTCAGGTCCCACTCAGGGCATTGCTATGGATGCAAATTTTCCAGTGCACAAATTATCCTAGTACCAGGATGGAGAAAGTGGGAATTCATTGCCTTTGTACTCAAGCCCATGCTTACCTAGGTCCAAATGACTGTAGATATGGGGAGACTGGTGTCCTCCCCTAAGGCCTTTGTGGAGACTCCCGTGTTCTCAAGTTACCTATCTATGGGCAGGTCCCCAAAAGTGTCTTTGCTATGGCTTGGCATCCTCAAGAAGCAATCCATTTCTGGAGGCAATAATTTGCATAATGGCTTCCTAGGGATGGCCATTCAGCACTTTCTAGAAAGTGCTGCTTTATTATTCAGGGAAGCACTAATTTGGGGAGCGGCACACCCAGAGATGTCATTAGACAGTGTGGGGGTTCCCATTGCATTCAGGCCCCCCAAAGTGAAATGAACAACCCCATTGTTAGGATGATTTTGCATTTTCCTAGGTCAATTTGACTCAACCAAAATTGCCTGTGTCAACTAATTTAAGTCAATCTGTAGCTCATCCTGTGGTTCCAAGCAAAAACGCCTCATATTACTGCATAGGATATGCTGGTTAGAAATAGCATTAGAGATACCAGTGGTTTTAATTTGTTCAGTCTATAAATTCTTGTGAAGTCACGCGCAGGTGCCAGGGTGTGAAGCCCCGTGGAGCACCACCTTCTGTCAGCATCTACTTTGCAATTCTAAAGCTAAAACTTCCATTTTACAAATTACAATTCCATACTCCTCTCATTAACAGGAATGCCCCTCATTCCTTTCTCCATCCCACTGCTTCCTCCCTCTGTTCATCCCTTTAACTATATTTTTTAACAAGTAAACAAACCAAAGAAAGTAAAATTAAATCCTGGGGGAAACCCAGAATAACGAATTTGCTTGATTCAAATTCATCCAACACTTAATGTGTATCTCCTGCATGGGGCACCTGGGTGGCTCAATGGGTTAAAGCCCCTGCCTTTGGCTCGGGTCATGGTTTCAGGGTCTTGGGATTGAGCCCTGCATCGGGCCCTCTGCTCAGCGGGGAGCCTGCTTCCTCCTTTCTCTCTGCCTGCCTCTCGACCTACTTGTAATCTCTGTCTCTCAAATAAATAAATAAAATCTTAAAAATAATAATAATAATAATATGCCTCCCTAGATATATCTTGCATAGTCTTCAAGTTTAGAAGACATTACATGATAAGTCCATATTCACACAGCTATAGTTCCTGGAAGTCAGGGGTGAATTTCAGTGACTTTCCGCCTGACTCAGTCCTGGTACTCATTTTATCAAACGCCAACTCCTGGGATGCCTGGGTGGTTCAGTGGGTTAAGCAGGTCATGATCTCAGGGTCCTTCAATCTAGCTTGGGTTTTCCTGCTCAGTGGGGAGTCTGCTTTTCCTTCTGTCCTTCCTCCGGATCATGTTCTCTCTCTCTCTCTCAAATAAATAAATAAAATCTTTAATTTAAAAAAAGAAAAAAAGACTCCAGCTATTATGTCTTTTAAAGATTGAGTCAAAGCGATGATTTTTTCCTGATAGTACTTTAGAGAATAACAAAAAAATTAATAATATATATTAATTATTTCTTATATTCTAAACCTGACATTTCAAATACAATGTAAAGTGCATTTTTCTGAAAGTTTTTTGTTGTTTTCGTTCTAAGGAAAGTTGTTTTGGTGTGATGTGAATCTGAGTTGAAATCCTGGTTCTGACTCTAATCATGAATTCATCACTTGCCCTCTGGTGGCCTCAGTTTCTAGATCTATAAAGTGGGAAGAAAAGCACTAACTCTCAGGATTGTCAAGCTTTCTTTTTTTTTTTTTTTTTTTAAGATTTTACTTATTTATTTGACAGAGAGAGAGGGAAAGAGAGAGAGAAAGCACAAGCAAGGGGAATGGAAGAGAGAGAAGAATGGGAGGCACCTGATGGTTAAACTTTCTTATAGTATTATTTATACTATTTATAATATTATTTGTTCTGTTATTTCTCCCTAAATATTATTGTCACTCTCAGTAGACTATAAGTTCCTTTTACTTTTTTTTTTGTTTTTTTTCAAAGATTTTATTTATTTGACAGACAGAGATCTCAAGTAGGCAGAGAGGCAGGCAGAGAGAGAAAGGGAAGCAGGCTCCCTGCTGAGCAAAGAGCCCGATGCAGGGCTCAATCCCAGGACCCTGGGATCATGACCCGAGCTGAAGGTAGAGGCTTAACCCACTGAGCCACCCAGGTGCCCCTACTATAATTTCCTTTTAAATGTGGACCTTCTTGGGCACCTAGGTGGCTGGGAGTGAGTCCTGCATCGGGCTCCCTGCTCAGTGGGGAGTCTGCTTCTCCCTCTACCCTTCCCCCTTGCTCATGATCTCTCCCTCTCACTCTTTCTCTCTCAAATAAATAAAATCTTTAAAAAAAATAAAAAATAAACATGTACCCTCCTGTCATCATTTAGGTATCCTCTATTCATTTCTTCAGATTGTGTATACCATATTTGTTGGATAATAAATGATTTATCAGATACCACTTGTCACAAAGTGGGATCTTAATAAATGGCTTACTTATTTTCCTTTTTTCCTTTCTTACTAAAGGCTAATGATTTGTCTATTATAGAATACAGAAAATAGTTCAAATAAATGACTTAAACACTGAGACTAAAATGGAAGAGATACACAACTGTGCTCCTCTTTCATGGAGGCAAAGGATTCTCTCCAGATTCCCAACAGTGTTATAGGCAGGTACACAGGCAGGTTGTCTTGCAATATACTCCCTAGAAGACTGGGCCAAATAATGGAAGACTCAGTGTCCAAATTATCTGGGAATAAGGGAACACAACCAATCACCTTGCAGATGTTTTAGAAACTATGAAGAAGCAATTGAAGAATTGGTCTTGCCATTCCCTAGGCATCACTTTCTTGTAAAATTTATCTAGTTGCACCTTCTCTTCTTTGTTAAGGTATCAGAACTCTAGGTGGGCACAAAAGAAGCAAAAGAAAATATAGGTTAACATGAAAGGAGACAACATATCCATTCACATTTTATACATGAGAAATATTGGGAATCACATTTTTTGCTGAAATTAGTCTGGGTCCCAGAGCAGGTCTAATTTCAGAGAATACTAAAGCTTTTGCCCATAGCCATGAATTGTTCAGATAGAAAGTGCCAAAGGGAGGCAGATGAATTGATGAACAAGTACCAATCTTGAGGGAACATAATGCCAAAGGACCCAATTATGCCAGCTAGTTCTCATGACAACCTTGGGCCAGTAACTTTTTTAACACCCATTTGATTCACCAACTGGAAAACTAGAGGGTGAGGATTTGTCTCTCTAAAGAGATTTTCAGCTTTGGTATCATAATATTTTTATCACATGATTTTCCTGCAGTTGAATTAGGCAGAAGAAAATCACACAGCTATGCTGACCAGTCATGGTCACTAATCAAGAGGACTCCTTTATATCTTGCCATGTCTTCTGAAACTTCCAACTTCTCTCCACACTCTCACCTCCCAGCTTTATTCTCAGCTAAAGAATTTACCTTATCCTTTATCTGAAACTATGCTGTTCAATATGGTAGCCACCAGTCAATGTGGCTATATAAATTTAACTTAAATTAAAAGTTCCTCAGTTGTACCACATAATATGTACTATGGAGCTTCATATGCTCAGTGGCTACCATATTCAAAAAACCCACAGGGAGGCAGGAAGAAGAAAACAGAAATGGAAAACAGAAAACCAAAATACAAAAGAGCAGACTAAAACCCTATTATATAACCACAGTTACAGTAAATGTAAATGGTCTAAATACACAAATGAAAAGACAAAAAATGGGCAGACTAGATGAAAAACACGACCCAGATGTATGCTGTCTGCAAGAAATTCATTTCAAATATAATGATAAAAGCAGGTTGAAAGTAAAAGGATAGAAAATATATATCATGTAAACATTGATCAAAGAAAAGCAGAAGTGGTTATTTTAATATCAGATAAAGTAGACTTCAGAGTGAAGAAAACCATCAGAGACAGAAAGGTACATTATAACAATAGAGAGTTAATCCATCAAGAAGAGATAGCAATTCTGTGTATACACCAAACAACACAGATGAGGAAAACTGGTAGAACTGAAAGGGGAAATAGACAAATTCACTACTATACTTGGAGACTTCAGTATTGGATATTGACAACTGGTAGAACAGTAGACAAAAGCTAGCAAGGATATAAACGTCCTCACCCTCAGCCAATAGGACCTTATCACCATTTATAGAGCATTCCACCCAATAATAGCAACATACATATTCTATTCACATGCCCATGGAACAACACATAATAAGATAGATTGTGTCTTGTTCCTTAAAAAAAATTCATTTTGAAAGGTTGAAATCATACAAAATGTGCTCTCCAACCAAAATGTAGTCAAACTACAAATCAATAATAGTAATGGGAAAGTTTCCAAAGACTTAGAAACTACACAACACACTTTTAAATAATCCCTAAGTCAAAGAGAAAGTGTCAAGGGAAATAAAAAATACACTGAACTGAATGGAAATGAAAATATAGTTATATTTAGGGGATAGTTAAGAGCAGATATCAAAGAAATAGAAAAGAAAAAAAATAAAGAAAATCAGTGAAGCCAAAAGCTGGTTATTTGAAAAGATCAATAAAATTGACAAACCTCTAGAAAAACTGACAAAGAAAAGAGGGAAGACACAAATTTCTTTTTTTTTTTTAAGGTATTCTTTTTTTTTTTTTTCATTGTTATGTTAGTCACCATACAGTACATCATTAGTTTTTGAGTTGTGTTCCATGATTCATTGTTTGCATATAATACCCAGGGCTCCATGCAATATGTTCCTTCCTTAATACCCATCACCAGGCAACCCATTCCCCCACTCTCCTCCCCTCTAAAACCCTCAGTTTATTTCTTGAAGTCCATAGTCTCTCATGGTTTGTCTCCCCCTCCTATTTCTTCCCCTTCATTTTCCCTTCCTTCTTCTAATGTCCTTCATGTTATTCCTTATGCTCCACAAGTAAGTGACACCAAATGATAATTGACTTTCTCTACTTCATGTATTTCACTTAGCATAATCTCCTCCAGTCCCATCCATGTTGATGTAAAAATTGGGTACTCATCCTTTCCAATGGCTAAGTAATATTCCATTGTATATATGAACCACATCTTTATCCATTCATCTGTTGAAGGGCATCTCGGCTCTTTCCACAGTATGGCTATTGTGGACATAGCTGCAATGAACACCGGGGTGCACATGGCCTTTCTTTTTGCTACATCTGTATCATTGGGGTAAATATCCAGCTGTGCAACTGTTGGGTCAGAGGGTAGTTCAATTTTTAATTTTTTTAAGGAACCTCCACACCATTTTCCAAAGTGGCTGTACACATTTCCACCAACAGTATAAGAGGGTTCTCCTTTCTCCACAACCTCTCCAACACTTGTTGTTTCTTCCCTTGTCAATTTTTACCATTCTAACTGGTATAAGGTGATATCTCATTGTGGTTTTGATTTGAATTTCCCTGATGGCTAATGATGATGAACATTTCTTCATGTGTCTATTGGCCATTTGTATGTCTTCTTTTGAGAAGTGTCTGGATATCAGCCTTTTGTCTGTAGTGCCATTTGTGAATATCTTCTCTCATTCCATGGGTTGCCTCTTTGTTTTGTTGTCTGTTTCATTTGCTATGCTGAAGCTTTTTATCTGTTGAAGTCCCAAAAGCTCATTTTCGCTTTTGTTTCCCTGGCCTTTGGAGACGTGTCTTGAAAGAAGTTGGTGTGGCCAATGTCGAAGAGGTTACTGCCTATGCTCTTCCCTAGGATTTTAATGGATTCCTGTCTCACGTTGAGGTCTTTCATCCATTTTGAATTTATCTTTGTATATGGTGTAAGAGAATGGTCAAGTTTCATTCTTTTGTATATAGCTATCTAATTTTCCCAACACCATTTATTGAAGAGACTATCTTTTTTCCATTGGGTATTTTTTCCTGCTTTGTTGAAGATTATTTGACCATAGAGTTGAGGGTCCATATCTGGGCTCCTTATTCTGTTCCATTGGTCTATGTGTCTGTTTTTATGCTAATACCATACTGTTTTGGTGATCACATCTTTGTAATATAGCTTGAAATCAGGCAATGTGATGTCTCCAGGTTTGTTTTTCTTTTTCAACATTTCCCTGGTGACTCAGGGTCTTTTCTCATTCCAAACAAATTTTAGGATTGTTTGTTCTAGCACTTTTAAAAATGTCATTGGTATTTTGATCAGGAAGACACAAATTTCTAATATCAGAAACGAAAGAGGAAATATCCTTACAAATCCTTCTGAACATAAAAGGACAATAAGGGAGTACTATGATCAACTCCATACACATAAATTTGACAAGTTAAATAAAATGTAATAAGCCATCAAATAATACACTACTCATACAATATGGATAATTTAAATAGTCTGAGGACTATTAAGGAAATTGAATTCATAATTTTAAAACTCCCCCATAAGATATTACCAGGCACAAGTAATTTCACTAGAAAATTCTACTAAAATGTTTAAAGATTTAATGCCAATTTTTTCCAGAAAAATAGAAGAGTAAGAGAAACTTCCAAATTCATTTTACAAAGTGTTACCTTTATTTCAAAATTAAACAAAGGCAGTACAAAACAACAATGAAAAACCCAAAAAGCTACAGGCCAACATCCGTCATGAATATAAACATAAAAACCCTTAACAAATCATTAGCAAATGGAATTCAGCATATATAAAAAAGAATTCACATGACTAAGTGGGCTTTATTCCTTGCATGCAAGGCTGATTCAATATTCAAAAATCAAATAATGTAATCTACCACATTAACAGGTTAAAGAAGGAAAAAAAATCACATGATTATATCAATGGATACAGAAAAATCATTTGATGAAATTCAACATTCATTCATAATAAAAACTTTTTAAAAAAAAGTATTAGAGGAGAACTTCCTCAGCTCGATAAAGAACATCCACTAAGAACCCACGGGTAACATTATACCTAATGGAGAAAGACTGAATGTTTTTCTTCTAATATATCAGGAACAAAGGAAGGATGGCCATTCTCATTACTCGTAATGCTAAAAATTTTAACCAGTGCAAAAGGTCAGAAAACACAGGTAAAAGGCATAGAGATCAGAAAGAAAAAGGTAAAACTATTCCTATTTGAAACTGACATGACTGTCTACATGGGAAATCCCAAGAAATCTGCAAAAAAAACCTCCTAGAACAAATAAGTGAATGCAGCAAGATTGCAGGATGTAAACTACAAACATCAATTTATTTCTTTTTACTAGCAATGAACATGCAGACACCAATATTAAAAATACAATGCTATTTATAATCATTCCCCCTAGGAAGAAATACTTGGGTGTCAATCGTTTTTTCTTGTTTTTAAGATTTATTTATTTAATTGTCAGAGAGAGAAAGAGAGCACAAGCAGGGGGAGTGGCAGGCAGAGGGAAAAGCAGGCTCCCCACTGAGCTAAGAGCCCAATGTGGGGCTCGATCCCAGGACCCTAGAATCATGACATGGCTGAAGGAAGATGCTTAACCATCTGAGCCACCCAGGTGTCCCACTCAGGTGTCAATCTAAGAAAATATGTAGAAGATTTATATGTTAAAAACACTGATGAAATAAATCAAAGAAGATCTAAGCAAATGGAGAAACATATCAGGCTGATGAGTTAAAAGATTCAACATGGTAAAGAGATCAATTCTCCCCAAATTGATTAACATGATTAACATGATTCTTGTTGAAATCACAGTAAGATGTTTTATAGATATAGACAAGATTATTCTACAATTTATATGAAGAAATAGTTTGTTAAGCTGTTACCATGTGACAAACACTGTGCCATATAGTCTATATATGCATGTGGTTAAGGTCTCCCCTTGTTTTTTGTTTTTTGCTTTTCAAGATTTTATTTATTTATTTGAGAGAAAAGAGAGAGAGAGAGAGAGAGCATGAAATTGAGAGAATACAAGCAGGAGAAAGGGCAGAGGAAGAGGGAGAAGCAGACTCCCTGCTGAGCAGGGAGCTGGACTCAGCTTGCTCCCAGAGTCTGAAGCCGAAGGTGGACCCTTAACTAACTGAGCCAGCCAGGCACCCCAAGGTCTTCATTTATTAATACTAGGCAAAAAATAAGACACAAGGGACATCTCAGTGGCTCAATGGGTTGGGCCTCTGCCTTCAGCTCAGGTGATAATCTCAGGGTCCTGGGATCAAGCCCCGCATCAGGCTCTCTGCTCAGTGGACAGCCTGCTTCCCTCTCTCTCTGCCTACTTGTGATCTCTCTCTCTCTCTGTCAAATAATTAGATGAAATCTTTAAAAATATATATTCATTCACTCCAATTTTTTACAACGTTTCTACATGACAAGTGACAGAGATCTCATCATTCCAGTCCCTAATCTTAAAGAGTTTTCAACATCATGGAGCAGTCAGAGCACCAGTTCTTCAGTTAGAATACTCAGTCAACTAACTGAGTGACATTGGACAAGCCATTTAATCTTTCTGTTCCTTCATTTCAAAGATGAGAAGAGTGACATTAGCTATTGTGAGGCTCAAATGAGATAATGAAGGGAAAAGTACATCTGAAATACAATGTAATTGTTTCTTATTATTGTTATTGATAAATCAAAAATAACAAAACTGAACAATTAAAGGCACTGGTGATATCTAAATTTAAGGGCACTCAGATCCAGCATTTACACACACACACACACACACACGCTCAACACACACAATTTCACTACAAGTACTTTTCCCCCTTACAATCAATCTCTCACAAGTAAATGCTCTTAGTATATGAAAACAAGTCTGGTTTACTTGGCTCATGCAAGAGAATAAACATAAAATGAGGAAATGAGGAAAAACAGAGGAATGTGAATTCTACTCACTTCAATAAATACTAATTAAATGCTGGGGTGCCCAGCTGGCTCCATTGGAATAGCATGTGACTCTTGATCTCAGGATCGTGAGTTCGAGCCCCATATTGGATGCAAAGATTACTAAAAACAAATATAAACTTTAAAAAAAATTTAAATACTAATTGAATGCCTAGTAGTATTCAGTATCAAACAGTGTTCTAAGGACACAGAATTGAAGAAAACATAATCCTTGCTCTCAGAGACTTAACAGCCTAGCAGAGAAGACAGACCCATGAAGAACAACTTCTACCATATGTGATGGAAGAACACTAAGTCCCTCATCCAATCTGGGAAGTCAGGGAGGACACCCGAGCTGAGTCAGCAGAAAGGGGTAAGACAAGCAAAGGAGCAGTGGTATGAAGTAGCAAGGTATACCAGGCAACTCCAAGTCCCCTACTTCTAGGTGTCACTAGACCTTAGCAAAAGATCTGGAGGGAAGAAACTACAGAGGTAAGAAGAAAGCAGGACGAAGAAAGCAGGACAAAGAAGGCTTTGTTTACTGTGCTGAAAGCCAGGGCTTTACCTTCTTGACTAGGAGGAGCCATTGGAGTTTTTAACCTAGAGAACAATATGGTTAGAGTTGTGCTTTATGAATTTCCTGGTGACAGTGAAGATGGCGGACCCGAGAGGGGCAAGAATGGAGGTAGTGATATAGATGTACATAAGGTACGGGGAGGGAGACAGGAAGTATAATCGTCCCAGAGATAATAAAGGTAAGAAATCAGGCAGTAGCCATCAGAAATATACAAAGGATAGAGCTGGTAACACTTTGTAGTTGCTTGAACATGCAGGTATGGGGGCAGAAATGAAGAGAAGGTAGTGGTCCCTGGTGTCTCCTAAGTCTCTGTCTTGGATAACCGGGAGGTGAGGTGGGGGTGGGGGTGGAGGGCTGGTGAGAGACCACTTGTATCTGGGGGGAGATGGAGGTGAACCATTCAAGTGTGTCGGGAGTATGAAGGCAGACAGTGAACAGGAAGAGCCCCTCCGAGGTGTCCTCCTCTTAGAACAGCTGGTGGGTGACAGCTAATTCGGGTTTACACAACAAATATTCAATACTTTGCACCCAAATGGACACTGATGTAGATACCAATAAAGCCAAAATCATCATGCAGGCCCCAGAATGCTATCATTCTGTCGCTGAAACAATATCAGCATTCAAGAGACCAGCAAAATGACAGCAATGGCGGTTCAAACTTGAAATGGCTGAAGGCGGAATAAGGACACCAGCTCAGGGAGTTCCCGTGCTCTAGCCTCACATCTGCTTTTCACAGGACGGAGAGCAGTCACACACAGGCCACTGCCCTCCTTTCTCGTCTGAATAAGGAACAAGGAAATGCCACCTACACGATGTGACAGGATACCAGGAGAAAAACCTCAGTCACTTGTGTAAAATAAGCACCGCCTGACTCTGCCAGGTCCACATGGCGTCCTAGCCCTGTGACTCTCTGCCCCCTCACGTCTCCCTCCCTTCATTGTCCTACATCTCCCTTCTAGCCCAGGCCCCGTGCCTCACATCCCAGCTCTGTAAACAATCGGGTTGTTTATTGTGGTTTTGAGGATTACGGAGGTAAAAGGCCCTTTAAAAAAAAAAAAAAAAGTGTTCCTCTTTTTGCAGGTGCCCCTTACCTATCAAATAACTTTCATTTGCCCCCACGTTCCAGGCAACTATGTGCTTTCCCTCTGCTGTTTGCAGTCTTAGTCATAGCCCCATGGAAGGATTAGGTACAAATGTCATTCTGCTGTTTCCTTCAATAGATTATGCAAGTAGAAGTCGGATTGTGTAAATGCATATTAGCTCTTCCCTACAGTGCTAATCCAGCAAGCCGGGTTTGAGATCTTTTCTTTTTTCCCTTCCTTACAGAGGGATAGAACGAGCAAGCAAAGAGTCATACCTTCCTTTCCCTTGGCAGACAGGAATATTGAACTGAGAAGCCTGCCAGACTGGCAATCCAGGTATGGAATGTGTCTAATAACCTAGGGACTGAAATTCAGGATGGCCGCTAACGTTCTAGTGGGATTTACTGGAAATGAGTTCTTTTTTTTCTTTTTCTTTTTTTTTTTTTTTTTAAGATTTTGTTTATTTATTTGTCAGAGAGAGAGAGAGAACAAGCAGGGGGAGTAGCAGGCAGAGGGAAAAGCAGGCTCCCCCCTGAGCAAGGATCCCGATGCAGGACTTGAACCCAGGATCCTGGGATCATGACCTGAGCTGAAGGCAGATGCCTAACCAACTGAGCCACCCAGGCATCCCTGGAAACAAGTTCTTTATGAGGACAATTCTGTAAGGGGCCCCATTCAGTGTAGTCATGACAGTAAGACCTCTCCTGCACAAGAAGGGCAGCGTGAAGAACACTTTTGCTAGAGAGTAAAATCATAATTAGTAAACTGGACAGACAGGCCGCATCATTCTCTGTGGTAACCCAGCAAAGCTCATCTCAATTTTGTTTAGCCTCATCACTTCGGGAAACTCAGAGCCCACTTCTTCAGAACTGTGTGGACCAGAGACTTCTAAATATGGTCGGGGGGATCCATGCAGGTTTGCCCTCTGGTTGTTACTGGTTAACTGTGAGTGTAGAACTTGGAAGTAAGCCCTTAGAAATGATATCAGCAATCAGAAAGTATAATGTTATAGCTAATCATTTAAAGATTAGGCTTGTCTTTATTTAAAATCATTTTTCTAATAATTCACTTTTACTTTATATATTTTTAAGTATATATTGGCTGAGGTTTACAGCATTTTTTTAAAAATCTGGACACCCACAGATTGTCTAAGAAACACTGGTACAGATAATGGAGCACTATACAGAATTCAGGAGTCTTGGGCTATTGCCTTGCTCTTCCATCAACTGTCTGTATGGACAACTCACTTCATTGCAAAGGGTATGAGTTCCACATCTATAATAAGGGAGTGGGGTCACTGGGCTTTAACCATACCGCCATACTTTCACAGCATCACTCTTTAGCCAAACTAAAACCTACAGCCTGTTCCTTGTCTTTTCTTTTTCACCCGTTAAGCATATCCAGTTGGACAAAGTCATGTGGATTCTGTCCCTGAAATGCACCTCACATCTCCTTGCCCTGTCTTCTGCTATATTTTAAGTCTCTTCCTACTAGAGCTCCCTGTCTCCAGACTTGGCTCCCACCATATTGCTGTTAGAGAGATCTTTCTAAAAGGAAGATGTCAAAGGGCTGCCTGGGTGGCAGAGCTGGTTAAGCATCTGACTTTTGGTCAGGTCATGACCTCAGGGTAATGGGATCAAGCCCCACACGGGGCTCTGTGTTCAGCGGGGAGTCTGCTTAGAGTTTCTTTCTCCCTCTCCCTCTAGCCCTCCCCATCACTGCATTCAAATCTTTTTAAAAATAATTTTAAAAAAATAAAATGAAGATGTCATTCCTCTGCTTACGGAAGAGTGCTTTATTGCCTTGTCCAACACCTTCCAAACTCTGCTGACCCTCCAAAATCCTGGGTAACTGGGCTTATCCGATCTTTCTGGCCTCATCTTTAGTCATCTTCCCCAAAGCACCCTAAGTTCTAATCACTCTGAACTCCTTGCTGCTCCTCAGATGCACCATGAACCCTTGTTACACCTCCACACCTTGTTTCACACTATTGTCTCTGTCCTGGAAAGCCTCTTCTTCCATGTCTCCCTGGCACTACCATTTTTCAAAGCTCAGCTAATGCTGTTCTCTTTATTTTCTCTGCATCCCTCTTCTCCCAGATTTAAATACCCCCTTTATCCATGCTTTCCTCTTGCTTTATACTCATATTTATATGGATATTTTATATAGTTGTTTACCTGTTTTGTCTCCACTTTCCCTTTCAACACCAAGATACTTTGTCAATCTTAATAATCACAGCCACAAGTACAGTGCCCCATATTGAGAAGACACTCCATTGTTCTTATCAACAGTTTGAGATGAGACAGTCTTTCATTTATTCTTTCATTTGTTCATTGGATACCACCATATCAAGTCAAGCTCTCACCGTGACCAAGACAGACAAGGTCACAGACATCAGGGAGCTTACATTACAGTGTGGGAGATACAAAACAAACAAATGGGGTGATAAACAAAAGTAAATAAACAAACAAGATAATTACACATTGAGATCACTGCTATGAAGGAGCTAAGCTGATGAAATAGAGCCTGCTGGGGGGAGGTCACTCTTCACAGGAAGATCAGGAGCATTCTCTCAGAGAAGATGACACTTGAGCTGAGATCTGAAAGTTGAGAAAAGCAGAAGAGGAAGAGGGACTGGCTTGTTTAAGGAACTGAAATAAGGCCAACGTGGCTGGGGCATAGTGAGCAGGGTTGAGTGGTATGAAATGAAGTTGGAAAAAGACCCCAGTATGAAGGACCTCACCGGGGTGCAGTAAGGAGTTTAGATTTTACTCTGAGCTAGAAGTCTTTGAAGTGTTTTATGCAGGGGAGTTGGCTTGGTCAGAATAAAATTTTAAGGCATTCACTCTGGTCCCTGCTGAGAGTGGATTAAAGAGCAGGAGATCAGGAGACAGATGAAGGAGTTATTCCAGGATTCTAGGCCAGAGGTGATGATTGCTCAGACTTGGGGTAGGAGAGCAAAGGCGGGGATGGAGACAAGTAGGCATGTCAGAGATGTCATTTGGAGGTCAAGTTAAAAGGCCTTGGTGATAGACTGAATGCGTGTGAAGTCAGGGGGAGGTAATCAAGGATGACCCTGATGTCTTGGCTTGAGCACCTAGGTAGCAATTGGTGGTATTGATTGAATTGATGAAGGTTTGGTAAGGAAGCATTTGGGATTCAGTTCTGTGTTATGGGCTGGGGGAGAGACTCAGAATCGAGAGCTCTGTTTTGGCTGGAGATTTTTGCTAGAGGTCTAAGAGAAGCAATAAATGATAGAAAAGGAAACTGAGGCTGAAAAACAGGTATTCAAGTATCAAGCCTTAGAACTGCCTGAGCCTGTCTGACTCATAGGCACTGAACTAAGCGCTTAGCCTCTTCTCTAGTAGATGGGAACTAGCAAGTATTTCTTTCAGGTATAATTGGAAAATAAGTACAAAAGATTTGGGAAGAGAATGGTAAAAGAGATGGAAAAGAAGAACAGTTTTTGTTCTTTTAAGTTTTGTGTGTGTGTGGTTCCCTACCCCCTCCCACCCCCGAGCCCCCACCCCCGCCCCAGCACAATCTTAAGAGAAAGAAAGAAGAGAGAAACAGAATAACCTCTGTGCTGGGGTCTAGTTAAGAACATGCACTCTGGGGCAGCTTGTGTTCAGAGACTCTCTCTACTGGTTACCCCTGTGTGATCTTGAAAAGGGTCCTTCAAATCTCCACACCTCCGTTTCTGATCTAAAAAATATTTTATTGGTTTTGTTTTTGGTTTTTTTAAAGATTTTACTTATTTGAAAGAGAGAGAGAGCATGAGAAGAGAGAAGTCAGTGGGAGAAGCAGACTCTCCGCTGAGCAGGAAGCCTGATGTGGGACTCCATCCCAGGACTCCAGGATCATGACCTGACCCAAAGGCAGTTGCTTAACCTACTGAGCCACCCAGGAGCCCTAAAAAATATTTTAAATAAAACCTGCCACCAATCATGAAGATCTAGCAAGTTCACACGTGTGATGAGTGCCTCCAATACTGCCTGACATACAGTACGAGCTGAAAGCGTGAGCTCTCATCTGAGTGTCTGCAAAGGGTGGGTGCCCCAGCATGTTGAACCATTTCCAGTCAGCCAAATGAGCCAAGCTTCCTTGTCCCTGGGTCTTTTCCTAGTTCTGCTCTAAGGAGACACATGTGGTCCTAGAAACTACCATGTTATGTAGAAGTGTGTAATAAAAACCACAGGGTTTATGGGAAAACAGGTTTAGTGGCACACATTCAAAAACATCTTCAGTGACACATTTAAAATGTATAGGAATTAGAAGTTAAAATGTTTGTGCTACAGAGGCCACTATCAAGAGACTGAAAAGATAACCCACAGAACTGGAGAAATTATTTGCAAATCATGTATCATACAAGGGCCCAGTACCCAGAATATGTACATAGAACATGTATAGCTCAGTAACAAAAAGGCGTACAATCCAATATAAAAATGAGCAAAGGACATGCATAGACATTTCTCCAAAGAAGATATACAAGTAGCCAACAGGCATACTAAAAGTTGTTGAACCTCATTCGTCATTAGGGAAATGCAAATCAAGGTTACAGTGAAATACCACTTCACACATACTAGACTGGCCAAAAGAAAGAAAGGAAAAGAGAAGAGAGGAAAAGAAAAGGAAGGCAAGAAAAGAAGGAGGGAGGGAGGGAGGGAGGGAAGGAAGGAAGGGGGAAGGAGGGGGTAGGGTGGGAGGAAGGAAAGAGAGAAAGAGGGAAAATACCAGATATTGATGAGGCTAGGGAGAACCTGGAACTCTCATGAATTGCTGCCGGGAGTGTAAAATGGAGCAACCACTATATAAAACAACTTGGTGGCTCCTCAATAAGTTAAACAGAGATTTGCCATATGACTCATAAATTCCATTTCAAGGTATATATCCAAAAGAAGTGAAAACAAAAATTTGGACATGAATATTTGTAGCCTCTCTATTTACAATAGCCAAAAGGTGGGAATAACCTAAATGTGTATCACCTGATAAACAGGTAAACAAAATGGGGTAAAACCATATTGTGGAGTGTTATTCAGCCATAAAAAGGAATGAAGAAGCATGCTACACATGGGTGAGCTGTGAAAACATTATACTGAGTCAGAGAAGTTGGATACAGAAGTCCACATATGATTCCACTTATAGAAGATCTCCAGGATGGGCAATGGAAGACAAGCTACATACTGAATTCTTACCACATGTCAAGTCCTGTGCCAACACTTTTTACATGTAGAAACTGATTAAATCTTTATTAAAACTATATGATGTAAATTATTAATCTCCATTCTATATTGAGACATAAACCTAGGATTTAAATCAGAAGAGTCTAGTTACAGAGCTTGCATCCGTAACCACTATATAGCCATGAGTGAAAATATCCAGATTTTAATTTTTTTTTTTTTAAAAACTTGCGCTGGCTAATCACATCTACAGGCTACATTGGCCACACAAGTCACCAGTTTGCAACCACTGCCAGGATTTTCTTCTCTCCTGTCTTAGCGTTATATGCCTCTTTGTGGAGCAAGAAAAGCTTGAGTCCCACACGTCATTTGCTTTGTGTCCTTTTTCTTTATTTGCAAAATAAGTACAAATCGACCTACTTTGCAGGGATGCTATAGCATACAAAATTAAGTATATAAAGATCTGTCTACCACAATATCTGGAACCTTGCAGGCAGGAAATAAACAAGAGGATGGGACTATTTTTTTAAGTTTTTTTCTCTGTTATATGTGTCTCCTTCCTACAAGGAAGGAGTGTATAAAGCTGTGTGTGGTCCACCAACACAATGCACAGCACCTAACAGGAGCCTGACAAAGCGAAGATTTGCTTTGGTTGCCATTCAGTTTAATTTATTTTATACCATCTGCTGAGTTTTTTCCTATCTAAAAACTTATTACAGATTTACAGATTTATGCTCATTTTAAAACGAAAGCAAAAAACAAAAGATAGGGAAAATTAAAATTATTCTGACTAGGGGTGCCTGGGTGGTTCAGTCAGTTAAGCATCTGTCTTGGACTCAGGTCATGCTCCCAGAGTTCTGGGATCAAACCCCGTGCCGGGTTCTTCTCTCTGCCGAGTCTCTTTCTCCCTCAGCCTCTGCCTCTTCCCTCTGCTTGTGCTCTCAAACCCTCTCTCAAATAAAGAAAAAAAATATTTTTTAAAAAACTATTCTGACTATATTTCTAGAAATATTTTTATATTTTAGTGTTTATCTTCCAGTGTTTATCTTCCTTTTATGAATATGCGTCCATATAAGTTCTTTGGTCTTGTTTTGATTTTTTTACAATATGGAATTATTCAAAACATATTTCTCTAGGCACTGCTTTCTTCTTAAAAAAAAAAAAAATACATACACAGGGACCCACATATTTTTTCATTTGAAGACACACCTGTTTACACCAAGTTTTTAAGTACTACCTATGTTTTTTAAAACAAATTCTAAAGATATATCTCCCTTTTGGGGCTTCTGGGTGGCTCAGTCGGTTAAGTGTCTGCCTCCAGCTCAGGTTAAGATTCTAGGGTTCTGGGATCAAGCCCCACACCGGGCTCCCTGCACATCAAGGAGTCTGCTTCTCCCCCTGCCTCTCCTAGTTGCACTTGCTCTATCTCTTTCAAATAAATAAAAAATTTTAAAAAAGAGGGGCGCCTGGGTGGCTCAGTGGTTAAGCCGCTGCCTTTGGCTCAGGTCATGATCCCAGGGTCCTGGGATCGAGCCCCGCATCGGGCTCTCTGCTCAGCAGGGAGCCTGCTTCCTCCTCTCTCTCTCTGCCTGCCTCTCTGCCTACTTACGATCTCTGTCAAATAAATAAATAAAATCTTTAAAAAAAAAAAAATTTTAAAAAAGATATATCTTCCTTTTTCGTGGCATGTACATCTAACTGATTTATAGACTTTTAAATAAATACATATATTTTTTCATATCACAAAATGTATGCCAGCTTATTGTAGGAAAAATAGATTTGAATCTTTGTTATTGTTTTTACTATATATCCTTCCAGTTGTAAAATGAGATCATATTTATTTTTATAACTCATTTTTCATCTAACATTATAACTCTTTCCACATTGTTAAGTGGCATGATTTTAAATACAATTTACAACATAATTTCAATGGTCTATAATATTTTTTCAGCATCCTCTTACGATGAGCACTTAAATAATTCCCAATTTTTTGCTATTGTGGTAAAATCTGTGAATACAGTAGTTAATATATAGTAGGGTTTCAATAAATGTGGAGTCAGTGAGTGAGCGTACTATAAGAATTTATTTTTAATCCAGGATCATCTACTCAATGAACAGTATCATCACATTTCTACTCTACTAAATGAAACCCTCTTTCTAACTTAGCTGAAAGCATTAGACACATAAAGAAAATAATATGACTTTGGGAAATCACTTGTACAAAAATCAGAGTAACCATATTTATAATCTTCTTTTAGGAATACAACTTGGGATCTAGCAGAGAATTTAGTTATCCCTAAGAGGTAAAATAAGTCTTTGCTCCTTAATTTACCTCTAAATGAATTCATAAAGAGATGGCATTTCTTGTGAATCGCATATAGTAAGCACAGGCAAGACATGGATGCTTTTAATTTCATATAACTAACTTTCAGAGATACTTATAAATGTGGGCTCAATATGCAAAAATGCATCTATCCAGCAGCACCTGGGTGGCTCAGTTGGTTAAGCTTCTGCCTTCAGCTCAGATCATCATCCCAGGACCGAGTCCTTCCTGGGGGGTGGGGAGGGTATGAGGGATTGTCCCTGCTCGGCGGGGAGCCTGCTTCTCTCTCTGCCTGCTGCTCCCCCTGCTTGTGCTCTCGCTCTCTCAAATAAATAAACAAAATATTTTTTAAAATAGAATAATTTATCTTTTGCATTAATCAATAAAAGCACTGTTTTTAATTAATTTGCTTATTAATTAACAATTAATTAGTTTCCTTATTTAGGGTTTGTAGACTTAATACTGGTGTTACAGATTTCTTTAAGTTTAATTCAGTACTTTTTTTTTTTTTTAAAGATTTTATTTATTTATCAGAGAGAGAGAGGGGGAGAGAGCGAGCACAGGCAGACAGAATGGCAGGCAGAGGCAGAGGGAGAAGCAGGCTCCCCGCCGAGCAAGGAGCCCGATGTGGGACTCGATCCCAGGACGCTGGGATCATGACCCGAGCCGAAGGCAGCTGCTCAACCAACTGAGCCACCCAGGCGTCCCTGTACTTTTTTTTTTTAATAATTGTATTCTTCTTAAAATCTTGAGCCAACTTAACTTGGAGGTTTCCATTGCTTCCTGGATTAACTCATTTCCATAATTACATGGTGTCCATCTAGCATAAGATAATGGAACAAAGCAGGGTTTGGAGTCATCATCATCATCATCATCACCAATCCTTTTCTGTCACAACCAGGACAGATGATATGTCAGAGCTAGAACACATTTCTATTTACTATAACCATATTAACTCCTTTCCCCATTCAACAAGCCTTTAAGAGCACCTAGGTGGCTCAGTTCTTGAGCATCTGCCTTCAGCTCAAATCATGATCCCAGCATCCTAGAATCAAGCCTTGAATCAGGCTCCCTGCTTGGTGAGAGGTCAGTTTCTCCCTCTCCCACCCCCCTGCTTGTGTTCCCTCTCTCACTGTCTCTGTCAAATAAATAAATAAAATCTTAAAAATAAAAAAAGAAAGAAAGAAAGAAAGAACCATTAAGGTAGATACTGTTGTCATCCCTAGTTCACTGGATGAGGAATTGAGGCAGACAAGATCACCGCACTCAAGTTAAAGGTGAGGCTGAGGTTTGAATTTAGGCAGTGTGTCTCCAAAGCTCACACTCTTATCCAGCATCTAGAAAGGGCCTAGATCCTGCTTCTGGATTTCCACCAGAATGACTTTAAATAAGTCCCTTAGCCTCTCTGAGCCTCATTTCCCCATCTGTGAAAAGGGAATTTGAATAAACACTCCACAAATTTCTTGTAAGAATAAAATTAAATCATGTATGTGAAAGCATTTTCACAAGTAATAATGAGCTAGCCAATTATTGCTTCTATTGTTTTTATTAACTGGTAGGCCAAAAATAATGAGTAAGCGGTTGAGAGGGAAAATCGAAAATAAAGAACAATGGCAACTCTGGTAATATCTAAACTCTCTATTTGATTAAAATACATAATCCCAGGGCGCCTAGGTGGCTCAGTGGGTTAGGCCGCTGCCTTCGACTCAGGTCATGATCTCAGAGTCCTGGGATGGAGTCCCGCATCCGGCTCTCTGCTCAGCAGGGAGCCTGCTTCCTCCTCTCCCTCTGCCTGCCTCTCTGCCTGCTTGTGATCTCTCTCTGTCAAATAAATAAATAAAATATTTTAAAAAAATGCATAATCCCTATTAGATACTCGGACTGTATCAGACAAGTAACTAGACTATTTTCTTTCTTTGTTCCTTTATTAAAAGAAGGGGCAATCTTAAACTTCATGCTACACTTTTGGAGACCTTATTTTAGCTGAAATAATGAGTTATTTCAAAGAGTTGAAGAAAAGATTCTGCTTGAATCCAGGAGGGTGTGGAATCTGCCATTTCCCTACTCAGGTGGCGAGAGTGCCACACAGAAGGATTCAAAGACTCAGCCCATGCAAATTTCTCAGCGACGTGTCAGAAATTTAAGCAAAATTCTGATCTGGACACTTGGAGCTGTTTTATTATATTTCCCCAAATGAGGAATTCCTGAACATTTTGCATTATTATTGTTCTGCCTATGGGAGACAATATATTGTTTAATAATAACAGGGGCACCTGGCTGGCTCAGGCTGTAGAACCTACAGCTGGTGGTCTTGGGATGGTGAGTTTGAGCCCCAGATTAGAAGTAGAGATTACTTTAAAATTACAATAATAATAAAGAAAATGGCTTTGGAATGAGATGTGAATTTAAATCTCAACAGCTTTGTCTTAATAGCTGGTGGATGTTGGTCAAGTTATTTATCTTCCCTGTTTTCTCCTATGTAAAAGGGAGTAATGCCATTTGTCTCAGGAGGTGGTTGTTACAGGGTTAAACATAAATTATGATGATAGAAGCTAGCATGCTTTGAATACTTCTAATATGCAAGGTGCCCTGCTAGACTCTTTTTTTTTTTTAATGTGTTTCTTTTAAAAAATATTTTATTTATTCATTTGACAGAGAGAAAGAGTTCAAGAGAGAGCCCATGCACAAGCAGGGGGAGCAGCAGGCATAGGGAGGAGCAGACTCCCAGGTGAGTGGGAAGCCCAATGTGGGGCTCCATTGAGCCGAAGGCAGACTAACCGACTAAGCCACCCAGACATCCCCATGTGCTAGATTTTTACTTGTGCTTCTAGTTAATCCTCATACTGCCCAAGGCGAAAGAAGGTACCAGCTCTACTTTATAGTTGAATAAACTGAGGCATAGTGATCTCACACTGTTAACAAGCAAAGGAGCCAAGACCAGTGCAATATTACACATAGTTGATATTTTTTTTTAATTTAGTTTGGTGATGCCTGGGTGGCTCAGGAGATTAAGTGGCTGCCTTTGGCTCACGTCATGATTCCAGCCTGGAATCCAGCTCCCTGCTCAGTAGGGAGTCTGCTTCTCCCTCTCCCTCTGCTGCTCCACCTGCTGCTCCCCCTGCTTACCTGTTGTCAAATAAATAAAATCTCTCAGTCAATCAATCAATCAATCAATCAATATAAATTGATCTCATTTTCTTAAGCTACATAAGAGGAGGGCTTCAGGAAGAAAGGAGTCTTTTTCTTTGGCACAAAATTTCTAAGTCTTACCTCCTGTGGGAACGTGCAGTGGCTCCACACAGACCTTTGCCGCTGACCTTGGGCCAAGTTAAACCTTATTTTCACCTTGGGATCTTGGATAGAGAAGGTGCAGCCAGGTACAAACTCTGAAAAACTTTCAAACGGACAGTTATCCCCCAAGCAGCTTATATCATGTTGAATCAAACGCATGTCTGTTTTCATCTTGGACCCACATGAGTAAAGAAAGACTGAAGGGATTGAATACTGAGAAGCCAGACCATAAGCCTGTCAAAGTCATGATCAAGATAGCTCTTGTCTCTTGTCTGTTGTTGAATCTATGCTCATTCCTACAAAAGCCCAGAGAGGCAGTCCTGATTCTTGACTCCACTTACCTCCTAGCTGGGTGTCCTTGAACAAGTTGCTTCAATTCCGAGGCCGATTTCCTTATCAGTAAAATGGAGATAGGAATAGCTATCTCATCAAGTTGTTAAGAGGATTAAATGACATCTTTCTGAATCGCCAATCCAATAGAATGTTGACTTCTACTCCTTGAAGGCCCCCAGGGCTCTTCTGTGCCTTCCTGGTAAAATCCAACCCTGCTGGAGGCCTCCTCGTGAACCTCTGCACGCTCCCTCTGTCTCTCTCTCCCCAGACTCCAGCCATAGAATGCTACTCACACTTCCCTAGGGGTGGTTTTCCCTGCTTGTGTCTCCTTAATCATTCATACACCCAGCAAAAACTTTTGAGTCCCTCTTATGTATGAGATCCTGGATTAAATGTTGGGAAGCAACTATGGAACCGGACAGATGCGGCCCCGGCTGTCAAAAATCCTGACGTCTACAGGAGGGCTCAGGGGAGGAAAGTGGCCATTACCATTCTGGGTGCTGACTGATGCGAACAGAAAGACCAAGGTACCATTAAAGGTGTGTGGGAAGGGGCAGCTGACTTAGACTTGGAACGTGACGGAAAGCCATCTGAAGAATGAGATTGTATTTAGAGATTGGCTCTAGAGGGATGTGGTGTGTGACCTTGTGCAAATCCCATCTCTCTTCACATTTTTTGTTGATGAGGTCTAAGGCTGGAAGGGGTCATGTTATTTACCAAAAGGAATAGTCTTCATCCCTTTAGATATACTTTAGAAAATTAAGCAGTTCTCACTCCAGTGTATGCTCCATTCCCTTACAGCCTTCTCAGGAAGGAGCCTTGTTGTCCTGAACCCATGGGGTAAAATTTTCAGCCATGGGCTAGTGTAAGAGGGAGGTTCCCCAGGGGATCTCCCTCTGAGAGGAACATAGGACTTTTTGTTAAGGGCGGGAATGGAGTGATAGAAGTTCTTGAAGGAATCAAAATGAAATGTGAAAATCACCATTCAGCAAACCCCAGTGAAATAACTGATTCAATCAAGGATCATTTATGGATCTTCAAAAATCCCTTAAAATGGAAAGATCTGATGATCATCACCTCACCTAAATGACCAAATGAGAAGCTTTTCTCTGAAGCATGCAACAGAGTTCTTCTTCCATAACTTTGACTTTTCACTCCAAACTTTATTCTATATCTTCCTTTGCCTGTTTCTTAATATGGGTATCTGTAAAGTATAGTCTTTTGCCTTTTATCCCTTTTATGCCACTTGTTCTTCCTGGCAAATTCAGCCACTCCTAAGATGTTAACCAAAAGTTCTGTGCTCATAACCTCTGAACCTGCGTTTCCACCCCTGATCTCTTCCCACAGCTCTAAATCTGTAGTCCAACCTCCCGCTGCTATTGCTCACTGGGACATCCTCAACTCCAACCTTCCTCCTACTACTTAACATCTCTCTTTTCCTGGCCCCAATCAGGGATATTCCTCATCTTGCATTCCTTAACTTAGCTCATGACCTCATGATCCATTTGATATTCAAGCCAAAATTTGGTGGTCTTTCTTACTCATATTGTCAGCTGAAATGTACTTATTATCCCCTAAAGGCTAAGAACTGTGTTCATTGTTAGGCAATAGGGGCAAAACCAGTTTCCACACCCATTTACGTGGAGAAAAGGGCATTGATCAAATGATCGCACTGGGGTGCCTGGCTGCCTCAGCAGGAAAACCAAGAGACTCTTGATTTCAGGGTTGTTAGCTCAATCCGCGCATTGGGTGTAGAGAGTCCAAAAACAAATAAACTTTTTAAAAAATGCATTAAGAATGACTGCACAAATATATGCATAATTATAGACTGAGATAAATGTATTGAGGGAAAGAAATACAAAGCTGAGAGAATGAAACAGAACCTACACCAGGTTGGGGGTAAGGGAAGGGAGGGGACAATGAGATCAATTTCAGACAATGCTTCTCTAAGAAAATATTCAGTTCAGATAAGAACCATATATTGGAATTAACTAAGTGAGGGAGGGGAGAGGTGGATGAGTAAAGAGGTGGTTGTCTCTAGGAAGAGCGTATAAAATACAGGCGAAGATCTTGACTTAGTTCTTTGGCAGAAATGAGAGAATGATGGTGTGGATAGAGCACAGAGAATTAAGAGGTAAAGAGTGTAAGGCCAGACCAGAGCAATCACTGGGGCCAAAACTTGCACAGAAAACTGCATAAGTGTTTTGAGTATCATCTTAAAAATAATTAGAAGGCAGGACGTCTGGGTGGCTCAGTCAGTTAAGCATCGCCTCAGGGCATGATCCCACGTTCATGGGACTGAGTCCCTAATCAGGTTCCCTGATCAACAGAAAGCCTGCTTCTCAGTCTTGCTGCCCCCTCACCTTGTGCTCTCTCTCTCTCTCTCTCTCTGACAAATAAATAAATAAAATCTTAAATACGCGCGTGCACGTGCGCGCACACACGTACACACATGCACACACACGTACACACACATATGATATGATTTCATCCACGTGAATGGTCCAGAATAGGCAAATCTGTAGACAGAAGGTGGATTAGTGTTTGCGGGGTCTGAGGAAATGGGAGAGAGAAGGGCAATGAACAGGCACAGGGTTTCTTTGGGGGATGATAATAAGATCTAGAACTCATTCGTAAGGCTACTTGCACAGCTCTGTGAATATATTACAAGATATTGAAATGTACACTTTAAATGTATATATGTATTTAAATGTGCTACATTTAAATATATATGTATAAATGCTTTGTATGAAAGTGGTTTGCATGGTATGTGAGTTTTATCTCAATAAAGCTGTTAAAAAAAAAGAAAAGAAAGAAATGATATTTAAGCCAGATGACAACAGGTATTTTCCTAATATTTGTTCCTTTTTATTGATTCCAGGGTCCTCTTATTCTGGCATCAAGAAAGCTAGAAAACTAATTAGGTCATCACAAGTTTATTTGGTTGATTAAATCTTGCAGATGGAATCAAAATAAAAGGAATTTTTGTATATGTGCTGCTGAAGTGAGCACTAAAATAAAAGGAATTTTTGATGGGTCTTCCAAATCAACTAACGAATGACTTAATCAACTAGTGACTAACATGTTTATATATCTTAGATCTTTTTTTAAAGATTTTTTTATTAATTTATCTGTCAGAGAGAGAGAGAGTGAGTGAGCATAAGCAGGGAGAGCAGCAGACAGAGAGGGAGCCCAATGTGGGACTCGATGTGGGGCTCCATCCCAGGACCCTGGGATCATGACCTAAGCTGAAGGCAGAGGCTTAACCAACTGAGCCACCCAGACACCCCTATATATCTTGGATCTTGAGAGTGCTGTGGATACTCTGACAAAATTCTAAGAATTCAGATGCAATTCCATCCATCCATCCCTCCATCCATTCATTCAAAACATTTTTTTATTGAGAACCATATATGGCACTTTATAACCTATGCTTTAAAGAATAGTCATCTTTTTATTTTTTTATCTTCTTAAAGATTTTACCCATTTATTTGAGAGACAGAGAGGACATGTGCATGCACGAGACAGAGAGAGGGAGATTGATGGCAGAGAGACAGAGAGAGAGGGAGGAGCACACTCCCTGCTGAGCAGGGATTTTTTTTTTCACCCCCCACCCCCGACCCAGGGGCTCAATCCCAGGACCCCAGGATCATGACCCGAGCTGAAGGCAGATGCTTAATTGAGTCACCCAGGCACCCCATCTTTTTTAAATATTAAATTGAGAACCATGACCTGACAATAGTGACAAATATTAGAAACGAAGCCTTTCCCTTCAGTTTGCACATACGCTCTCCTAGCGCACGGTTCAGTTCTGGATAGTGGAAAGGTGGAAGTAGGAAACTGACATTTGTTGAATGTCTACAATTTGTCAAGCACTGCGCGAGCATTTCAAAAGTGTGATCTCAATTAATCCTCATAATAACACTTTGAGGTGAGTATTATCATCAGGTGAATATGCTATTCAAAGAGGTTATGTAACTTACCCAAAGTCACACACCCTGTAAGCTACAGAAGATATTTGAAACCTAGTCTTCTGATTCTAAAACCAGTATTTTGCTTTGTTTTTGACTTGGTGTTGTCGATGCTGCTTCCCAAAAGGATGTTCATGACTCGATTAACTTATTCAAAAAAGATTTACGTGGCATTATGCCATGCCAGGCATTGTGCTGGACCCTTTGGATACAAAGATGAAGTCTGTGGAAACTACCACTGACCTCACAGGACTCACAGTCTAACTAGAAAAGGACACGATTTAACAGGGACACCTTAAATCCTGAACAGATTATAAAACTCAACTGCCTTTATTGAATTTCACTGTTCCAAGAGCTGTACTATGCACTTCTGCATTCATTAACACCTGGTCCCAACTTTTTTTTTTTTAAGATTTTTTATTTATTTGACAGAGATCTCAAGGAGGCAGAGAGGCAGGCAGAGAGAGAGAGAGAGAGAGGACGGGAAGCAGGCTCCCTGCTAAGCAGAGAGCCCAATGCGGGCCTCGATCCAGGACCCTGGGATCCTGACCTGAGCCGAAGGCAGAGGCTTTAACCCACTGAGCCACCCAGGTGCCCCGACCCTGACCCCAATTTCCTTCCCAGCTGCACGTCCTGCCACTTCATCCCAAATTCTCCACGTCAGACTCACTGGGCCCTTCCCCCACAGTCCCCTGCTCTTTTTTTCACTTTCACTCCCCCTCTACTTATACATATGCTTCTCCTTCTGACCCCTCTTTTACCCCTTAGGAAAACTAGATTTCAGCAATGTCGGGGAGAGTGAAGGACCCTGGTTTCCTCCTGAGTCAGCCTCTTTGTAGTCCAGTGACAACTTACTTCATCTGTCCCAGCTTCATCGGTCCCATCTGTGAACAGAGAGCGATGACAACCACCTCCCAGGTGTTTGTGAAGATTAGAGTGACAAATAAGCATAGTGCTTGGCACAAAGTAGTTTCCAAAATGATTCTTGAACACAGGGGTGAAGACGAGAGACACTATGCATTAATAGAGGAAGACATCCTTGAAAAGGAGAGATGCTTCGTGAAGAAGGTAAGGCTTAAATTACTCTTTGAAAGATGAGTAGATTCTGAATCAGAGTCACCATTGCAGGAGAGAGGCTGGATGAAGCCTTGCCCTTTTCCTGTGTTTTAAATACTGTTTTACAAGATACACTGGAGGACAGCCCCAGGAACTGGCTGTAATAAGAAGGTTAAGCCTCCTTTCTTGAGCAGTTAGTGCACTGCCTTCATAGGAATGTGGACATTCTTCCACACTTTTTTACTCTCTTGACCCCAAAGTGGGTTAAGAACGTCCCCTAGTTATCCCACTCACCAACTTAACTTCTGAGCCTGACTCCAGATGCCGCCTCCACAGATGTCCCCTGCTTGCCAGAACTCACAGCCCTTCACTGATTCATTTTCAGCGATTATTTATTGAGACACATCAAAATCCCAAATTCTTGTTTGAACTGTGACTCAGCGGTTATGTCGTTAGGAATTTATTCCAAAGAATAGTCATCTTCACAAATACCAACTGTAAGTATGGGCATCACAAAGACCAAAAGCTAGAGACAATCTTGATGTCCAGCAATAAGGGATTACTTATGTAAATCCCTGTAAATTCATGAAGGTAATACTATATAGTCATTAAAGATCATGTATAAAGGAATACAGTAACATACAAAAATAACTTGTCCCTGGGGTGGCCTCATAAATGTTTTATTTTTTTTCTATCCTGTAAGGAACACGTATTCCACTGTATTACGAAAAACATACATTTTTTAGTCTGTGGAACTTGGTCTATAGAATGTTATATTGAAGGGAAAAGGCAGAAAATTATAGAAAGACGCCAAAAGAACATACATGAAGTGCCATGTCTGTTTTTCCGTAATGTTCTTTTAATACAAGAAAATGGGGAAAGAGTTACCTTTTCTCACCTTTCTCATTTTTATCTTAATAAATGCTCGATGAATATCAGTAGTACTTCGGTAGAGCAAATAAGACATTGCACAAATATTCTGATACAGTGGCAAAATTGTCATGGTTTTCATCTGAATTGGAAACTTGCTAATACTGAAGAAATTTCAAAGTCCTTTATATGGCTTTGAAAACCATGTTTCTTCAGAGTAGGCAAAGATAGACTTGAATGAAAAGCAATTTTTTTTCTTTCTCACTCTTTTTATCTTTCTTTCTGTTCAAAGATCTCACAGCACTTATTATTTTCACAATTAATAAAAATGTTTAAATAAAATCATGTAAAAACTTACAACAGAATCAAAAGTCATAAGGTAAAAGTTAAAAGATTTCTCTGCGTCTCCTTGCTAGGTCATCCAGAGTCGCTTACCAAAAGTGACTTTATCTTTCATTTTTTAAAAAAGGGGTTTTTTTAAACATGAATGAGACCACACTCTCCATACTGCTCTGCAGTTCATTATCTTGGCATATTTCTCCATGACATCCAGAGTTTACTCACTTTTTTTAGTTTCACGTATACATAATTTTAATGGACTTTTTCATATTTAAGAAAGCAAGGTTCTATCCAATTAATTAAACTAACAACATCAAGCGTGCCTTGACATCTGAGAGATGATCATTTTCAATATCTTGGAATATAATTTCTCAGAATATGATCTTGCAATATCATTTCTGATTTCCTTCTATGCCTGCATTTACTAGTCTTAGAAAAACGACTAACATGGATTAAATACTACATATGTACTAAGTGCCTTACATACATTATTTAACACACACATATATATATTATATAATATATATATATCTCATCATCCCATTTTAGCAATGAGGAAACCAAAGTTCAGAGAAGGGAGAGACTTGTCCAAAGACACAGAGATGTTAATGGTAGAGCCTGGATGCAAACCCTGGTCAGTGTGACTCTGAAGATTATCTTCTTAACTAGGTACACTGACTCACCACTGAACCAAAACTTACATAAATATTTGCATATATATTTATGAAAATGGGACTGTATTATGCACATGTTTAGTAACCTATGTCTTTCAGTTGAAAATATATCCTAGACTCATTTTCATCTCAATAAATTATAATTTCATCATCATGTCTAATGACTGACTATCTTGTCCTCCATTATATGGGCGATCATAAAATATTGGTGCCAATTTCCCACTGTTAGATACAGGATTGATTCTAGCATATCACTATAATGATAAACACTGACACAAATATTTTTATTTGCTGCACATTCTAAAGCATTCTTTCACATAGAAAATGCCTGTAATAGAAGGGCCCTTTTATCTACTGGATGTAATAACAACTGGTAGTGCTTCAAAGAAGGCTGCATAGAATGAACACAGACTTGGGGTGCCTGGATGGCTCAGTGAGTTAAGCCTCTTGGCACAGCTCATGATCCTGGGGTCCTGGGATTGAGCCCTGCTTCAAGCTCTGCGCACAGCAGGGAGTCTGTTTCTCCTTCTCCCTCTACCACTCACCCCATTCCTGCCCTCTCTCTCTCAAATAAATAGATAAAATCTTTTTTAAAAAACAGAATGAGGGGTGCCTAGGTGAGTGACTCAGTGGGTTAAAGCCTCTGCCTTCAGCTCAGGTCATGATCCCAGAGTTCTGGGATCGAGCCCCACATCGGGCTCTCTGCTCAGCCAGGATCCTGCTTCCCCCTCTCTCTCTGCCTGCTTCTCTGCTGACTTGTGATCTCCGTCTGTCAGATAAATAAGTAAAATATTAAAAAAAAAAAAAAAAGAAAAACAGAATGAATGCAAACTTTCCAAGAATTAATACATATAACAAGGTAAGAATAATTCCTTTCTGGTCTCATGCTTTACTTAGTTATAACACTTGATTTGCTTATATGGAGGGTTGGGACTAGGAAAAGATTGAACAACAGATTTTAACATAAAGTATAAATCTGCACTGTCCAATATGGTAACAATCAGCCACATAAGTCTATTTAAGCTTAAATTAAATTAAATTAAAAATTCAGCTTTTCAGTTTCACTGGCTACATTTCAAGTACTCAGTTGCCACATGGGACTAGTGATAACCAAAACATATAGTACAAATGCAGAACATTTCCATTGTCACAGAAAGTTCCATTGAATGGTGCTGATCTAGAACATTCATAGGATATAATATGAAATTCTACACTATATTTTAACAGACTTCAGAAGATCTCTATATACTATCATGGAAGGATACAAGTTTTTTGTTTGCTTTTCACTTTTTATTTAAGTGCTTATTGACTCATAAAGCTAAGAGGTTTTTATAATAATTTTATAAGAGTATAGTCATGTGCTGGAGGCCTGGGTGGCTCAGTTGGTTAAGCATCTGCCTTTGGCTCAGGTCATGATCCCAGCGTCCTGGGATAGAGTCCCGTTATCGGGCTCTCTGCTCCATGAGGAACCTGATTCTCCCTGTCCCTCTGTCTGCCACTTCGCCTGCTTGTGCTCTCTCTCTGTGTGTCAAATAAATAAATAAAATCTTTTTTTTTTTTTAAAGAATATAGTCCTGTTCTACGAGAATTTGAAAAAATAACTAGCTTTTTTTTAGACTTCACATGAAAATTAAATTTATGGAGTAGTGAAGGGACACAGTGAACAGATAAGTTTACTTCCACTTAATTAATTAGGGAAAGGATTCATGGAGGAGCCATTATCATGAACTATGTATGTACCTCTTAAAGTGTAAGCGAGTAAAGAGATGTCAGGCAGAGAGAAGAAGAAACTTATTTATGGGGCTGGATCAAAAGGGAAAGCCACAGATGAGGACTGACTGATTGACTGACTGATTTAAAGTAAGCTCTAAGCCCAACATGGGGCTTAAACTCATGACCTTAAAATCAGGAGTCACATGCTCTGTTGACTAAGCCAGGCAAGTCTCCCCCAGATGAGGATTTCAAGCCCAGAGTACTTTGACATTTGGGGAGCAGTCTGGGAATTAAGTAACATAACATCTAATGAAAGCATTTGGTAAACTATCAAGTACTATCTGAACTAAAATGTTGTTTTGGGAATCAAGGGGCACAGGTGTGTGCTTTAAAAACGTGTGCGCTTTCCAAATAAAACGTGTGTATGGTAGCATTCTTCTTCCTTACATGAAAATAAATAAAATATTGATAAATGGGATCATATAAATCACAAATACATATATAACATTACATATGCATTAAGACTGAATTCATAAAATATTTTCTTATCTCATACATCTAAAGAGTCACTAGTATAAATTATATTCTTATTATTATGTTAAAAAAAGAAAAAGAAAAGCAAAAACATGTAGCCAGAAATATCATTCTACATCATGATGATTTCGTTTTTCTTTTGCATAAGCCTGTGTCTTTCAAATAATCCACAAGCAAATAGCTTCATTCTGTAGATGAGAAATTATAAAAGACCATGTAATCAGCTGACAAAGGAACTGAAAACAAGCCCAGAGGAAATGCATGGCTGTGCTTACAAAGTCACAATGTACTGTTCTGTTTGCCTCCCACTCTCAAAGTGTATATTCCTGACATTTCTTGTCTTATAATTGGACTTTATGAATGAGAGCTGTAGGATGCTGTCTGGTGAATGATCTGAAAAGGATATGCTGAAGCCCAGCGGAGGTGCTACAGAAACTGAATGCTAGGTTTTGTGTGGGAACTTAAATAAGAGGCATAAATTAGAAATTCAGAACCCCAAATTTTATTCTATGTGAAACAAGGGCTATTTTCGCAGTCATTAATGGAGACTTCGAGTAGGTTTGGGTGACATATAACGTGGAAACCAAATGCACAGGCTGGGACTCCAGAAGAGTTTAGGGTCCTGTGGCGTTCCCGAGTTCACGCCTCACAAGGGTTCTGACAAGAAAAGAGAAGATCAGTAGAAGCCGTCCTCGTTAATTGAGCTTCTTTATCCTAACTGCTGAGCAGCTAACTAGTAAAAATCATACTTACTAACATTTCTATAACATGTCGTTCTCTCTAGCTTACATGCAATTTCCCATCTCATGTGGTTGAGCTGATGAATAGCACCCATTAGTCAAGAATGAGTTCACTGGGCTTCTGGAAATAATCAGTCCTATTTAGTAAACAAACTTTTCCCGTGTGCCTACTACGTGCTACATGAGAACCAGCCGCTGTCCCGTTTTATGCACGTTCAGATGCGGCCACAACAAGGATTCTCTTTTGTTGGCAAAAATACTGCGGAAAGAGAAAAGGAAAAAAGTGTTTCCGAAGCCAGGCAGGCAGGAATCAAAAAGTAGGCTTGAAAAAATTCTCCAAGGAAACGGGCCATTATGTTAATGGTGTCTGTATGTCTCTGGGTGGTAACATTGTGGGCTTTTCCCCTTCGTTATGCTTTTTTTTTATACTTTCTAATTTTTTTCTACAATAGGCATATATAAATGCATAAACAGAAAATAATAAAGTAAAAACCTTAAAAGAAAAAGAGTCTCCAAAAGTCTATACAAAAGAAGGAAGAGATTCAAATGTAAATAAGCCCATTGATTGGTATAGTTGACTGACAATCATATTGATGGACAGCATGACTCCAGCTACTTAATTGATTGTTTTTTTTAAATCAAGCATTGGGCCACAGCCTTGGTAAGAAAAAAAAATATACCATTCACCTTATAAAGGCATTAACTCTTCCTGGACTCTAGGATTTTGCCTCTACTGAAAGAAGAATTCATGCAACGTCCCTCCCCCAAAGCCCTAAAATAACTTGAACTTTTAATCTGTCTTTTTCAAAGGTAAGCAGGAGATCCTGAGAAGAATAATATTGTATCATGAATTAATAGATGGCATTTATGGGTTAAAAAAAAAAAAAAACTACCACACCAACAACACCAGCCAAAAGGACATAGAAAATTTACCCATTGCCTTTTGTTTTTACATTTGTGTGAACCTTTCGGCTGTAGAAATTTCTACGCCCAGCTAAGTTCGGGTTAGTCCAAAAATCAGAGGGAGCCCCCAGCCTATGAAAGGGTCATTCATTGAGGACTGAGCACGAAGGTCCTTGGTCCACAGTGAGTTACCCTGTGCACATACCCTCCAAGTACAGATGGCTCCTCAGGGCAGGAATTAAAGATGAAGAGAGAAATGACTCTCAAACGGAATACAGTACATTAATTCACTTAGAAGGCACCAGGGTGTGACTGCTTTACTGACTTTTCCAAAGGCACAGAATTTGGCCCCATTTCCACTTATAGTAAATGTGTTTACTCCCTAAAATGTGCCTCTAAATTTTCCCAAATGAGGGCCATGGCTTATCACCAAATTTTAAATGAGCTGCTCGCTGGTTTGAAAACACTTAAGGTTATTTGGGTCCCAGAGACACTGGAGGCCCAGACATCACCTTTGTCTTCACCCTCCCCCAGAAGATCCCAAGAGTGGGCAAAGCCTTTCACTCATGAGTGCTGGCAGTTGGCTGATGCCTCCCTGAGGAGAAAAGAAAGGGGGGAAACTGTGCTGGGTGAGGTTGGCCTCTTCTAAGTCTTATTAATAGAGAACATGTGGGCCGAGGCGAAGGCGGGAGCTGGGGTTGCTGAGTAAACAGGATGGGATGAGAAAGAGAATGATGCTTTTATATTCTCATCTATTACAGATCCAGGGAGGCTCTTTAATGCAGATGAAAGGGAGAGACGGATTTAAAGGAAGTAGCTTCCAAAGCTAAATTCGCAGACCACGGACGTGGATGTTGTCATTTCCCATGGAAGGAAGCTGTGTGGTCAACTGACGTTGCTAACCAACTGCTAACCAGATTCACTGAAGTATTCCTCGTCTGTGGCTCCGTTACATCTCTATCTGGGAATCCTTCTCTAGAGCTATCATTTATGTATTCATTCCACTACTATTAATTGAGGGCTGTTATTCGCCAGGCACCATTTTGGGCACTTTGAATACAGAAGTGAACAAGACAGCTTTCACAGACAGACTAAAGAAAGGGGAATAATAAAGAATGACAATAGGCCCATACGGACTGTGATACCAACCAGACGTCAGGGGGCCTGGGTGCCTGGACAAGGAGCACCGATCCAGACTTTATCCAGAAAGGGATGGTCAGGGAGGGTCTCCCTGAAAAGGGCTCCATGACATCTCAACTCATCGAGTTAGCGGGGTGAAGAAGGGAGGGGAGAGCTTGAGGCTGGACATGACAAGATGTGACAAAATGGCGGTGACACAATCACTGCTTAAAACACGCATGTTCCTCTCAGGGATGAGGGAGAAGACAGACATCTGCCCAAAGACATTAAGGAAGGAGGCTGTAGAAACCATACAGAAAGTATACTGTGTGCCATTGCACACCCAGGTGCAATGGCAAGCTCAAGGAGAAATGAGAAAGAATGCTGTTTGCATCTGAAATTTTCTTCCACGTGCTGGCCTACTTTTCACTCAGGCCCATCAGTGCCAATTAATGGAAAGGAAATTAAAGGCTATAAGGCAGGCAGCTATGTGAGGGAGTTTCCCCTTTCCTCATCAAAGAATGCTGATATTTTTACAAATATAAATGTTTAAAATGTCTCCTTAAGAATGTTTGCTGGGCGCCTGGGTGGCTCAGTGGGTTAAGCCGCTGCCTTCGGCTCAGGTTGTGATCTCAGGGTCCTGGGATCGAGTCCTGCATCGGGCTCTCTGCTCAGCAGGGAGCCTGCTTCCTCCTCTCTCTCTCTCTCTGCCTGCCTCTCTGCCTACTTGTGATCTATCTCTGTCAAATAAATAAATAAATAAAATCTTTAAAAAAAAAATGTTTGCTTGCATAGTCTTAGAAGTAGTATTGCCAAGATAAACTATCACATTTTAAGTTGTGTGTCGAAATCTGAATATCAGGAAATTTTCTTATCATTGAAACTTAATTTTAAAGCCATATGTGTATATAAATACTTAATACTTAGAAGACGGAATTTCCCCAAAAATATAAAAAAATACATATGAACATAACTGATAAGGTTTTAATCACACAAAATAATAGCTAGTATTGGAGACCTGAACTATTACAGATTTTTTTTCATTTATCGATTTTATTTCAGACAATATAAAAGAAATGAGAATTTTGTCAGTATTAAAAAAAGCACTTTATTTCATGCCATTATTTCTTTTCAATCTGCTAGCTAAAAACATGTCCATATCAAGCTTTTGTTTCTTGATCCTTATTATAGTCTCCATAAAAATCATTAGAAATATACTGTCTCAAAAAGAGAAGCTGATTCCTTTCCTGTCCAAATTATTAGTTTTCTGATTGACTTTGAAAACCAAAACTTTACTCTCTTTGAGGGAAAATAATCTATTTTTCTAGAGAATTTCAATCTGTCAGTCATTCTGATAGACACGTAGCTCCTACTGTATTATTTTTTGCTTCAGCTAACATACGTTAAAACAAAATCATTTTTAAAGCTGAAGACAACTCAACATTCTGATTAGCTCTAAAAGTTCTTCAGTCAACCAGCGACTGCCAAGTTTCCTCAATGTAAGACATTATCTTGACTCATTTTCTTCAAGTATCGAACAAGTGTGTGATCTGCCCCAGAAATAAGATTTGCAACCAAACATTGTCTTAGCAGAGAAGCCGGAGCCGCTAAATTTGTAACTCATGTACTTTCAGTTTTAAGTCTCACAGAAAGATACTTCAGCTCCAAGACATGAAATGATTATGGCGGGGGGAGAGGGGGCTTAGGAAGTCTTCCCTTTTCATCATTTTTAGTCAATGATCCATTTGTACGTTGGCCAAAAAGTATTATTACAATGGCTTACTTATATGAAGGCAGAGGCTACAATTTTCACTGATATTTCCTTTTGGGGACTAGAGAATTCAGTACTTTAGTCAAAAATATAGATTGGGTTTAGATAACTGGGGATATTTTTCAGCAATTCTTTTTCACAGGTATACTTCTATGAGAAATTGTTTTAGTTTATACTGAAATAATTTACTGTGCACACTAGCCGAGTTTTATACAAGTTAGTCACCCAAAAGAACCTGGACATCTGGAAATGTGGCCACCTTCACTAAGCTGCTACCCTGAAGGAAGAAATCTGACTAAAATGTTTTACACAAGTCAATGGAATAAAATGAGAGAGCTAGCTTACTTGTTTTGTCTGCCCGTCTTCCTTCCTTTCTTCTTTCCTCCTCTCTCTCCCGATCTCTCTCTCTCCAGATATCTTTAGCCTGAAGCCTATTTGTTACATGTTTTTACAGCTCATCAGCAAAACCACACTTCTGTCAGCCAGAATAGTTATAGCATACCAATTATTTAAATTGTCAGAACCCTCAGGTAAAAATGCTCCAGGTGCCAAAAAGCAACAATCCTCTTCAACATGCAGAGAAGTTGCTTTTCCCTAGGGTTTAGAATGGGGCTTTCCTCTGAATCAGAGGGACCAATACGTGTGGACTTCTTTCCAGCAGTCTGGAAACTGGTGTTCTGAAAGACAGCATTGCCACGGACTCTTAAGGTGCTGGAAATGAGCCAGGCTCCAGGGACACTAAGAGAAAAAAGCAGGCACCAGACCTCTAATTCTCAAAACTAAGACTAGGTGCTCAACAGACTCACCTGGGGAGTTTTTAAAAAAACTCTTTGAATGCTTGGGTGTCATATCATTGGACTGGGATAAGGCCTGGGACTTGGTATTTTTAAAATCAGCAAACCTTGAGGATTATTATTTTAAAGTATACAAAATTCACATTTATGCCTTTGATAAATTAAGGTAAAAGAAACTCCCGTCCTCTGAGCTGAAAAGTTAATCAAAGAGAAAGGAAATCGTTCTTACTATTGCCATTCCTCCTGTTGTCATTTAATATAATCAGCTGGCCATGTATAAATCCATTAAGATTTTTAATCACTTTGCTTGGCCCCTCTTCTGAAGCTCTATGTCAGAAAATTTAATATCCGAGCAACTTCAAACAGCTGCCAGCACAAATCCCATGTTGTCTCCTTTCTTCTCAGGCCCTGGGTTAGAGAGGGGTAGGAAACTCAGTTACTAGGCACAGTGCAAGAGAGCTGGCCCACTCAGGGTGTCCCCTACCCTGGCCTAGCAATTGAGGTCAGGCTGGAAGGTGGGCCCAGGGCCTCTAGAGCTTCCAAGTTTTCTAGAAAAAGCCAGAAATCATCTTATTTATGTGAAAGCTCCCAATTTCTAAACGTTGGCTTGTAGTTGTGAGTAATCAAAACATCTCTGAGGACCCAAAGGGAGCTGCCACTTTGCAGCCTCTGGTGTGGGAGGGTCTTCATCTCACCATCATGTGGGGCCCTCCTAAACTTCCAGTACTCACCTCTAGAGGCAACCGTGAGGGGAAAGCTGCTCCAGCCACCCCTCTTCACTTCCCCTCCCCGCCCCACACCTGGCCCCTTTCCACCACCACCACGACCACCCCCCCCCCACCCCCGCCCACCCCCAGCCGGCCTAGCACTCCAACCCTGGACTCTAAAGCTTGTGTCCCTACAGTGCAATTGTGTGTTGTTCTCCCCCAGTAACTGCCCACTGCCCGAGGCAGGGATGGTGCCTTAGTCCCCTTACTCTAGGAATGTATGTTAATCCCAAACTGGATACTGACTCAGCACACAAATGTTATTAGATGCTTACTATGTGTATATAGAAAAATTTAACAAATTACAGCCCCTCAGAAATACGAATCAAGAAAATTAAGAAAAAAGGCTTTCCTCTCCAAATAGATGTTGTTTACCTTTGTGATTTGCATCTCCTCCCAAATCTAGTTCACTGGTGAGCATCCTCAGATCATCTCCACATGGCGCCTTTACCCTGACTGTTGCTTAGTGATTAAGGGAGTGGCCTTTAAAGACAGTCTGGGTTTAGGCCAAGGGGGTGTGAGGGTGGACGGGATGGAGGCCACCTTGGAACAGCACTTGGAGGACACAGAGAAGAATCCATCCATTGTCAGAGCCCCGTGCTCAGATTCCCAAGGACTCTGGGCTGCCATGGGAGCCGATCAGATGCGCCTGCAGGGGTGATATCGGTTCTAGCCCAGCAAGCAGCTAAACAGACCTCAGAGCCCACCGATATTCCTGTGGTGCATCTAGAATCAGATAATGGGAACATTAGAATCCAAAAACTTGACAGCATCCCAGCAGCAGTGCCCAAAATGGCCTCATATCAGTTCTCCAGCAGCCTGTCACACGGGCTTGATCCTACCTATGTTAGTTGTATCATAGAAGTATTAAAGTTCCAGTAGTTAGGCCATTTATTTAGTGTACAGTGGGCACTTTTCCATTAATTTTGTAGATTTTATTTATTTATTCATCAGAGACAGAGAGAGAAGCAGAGGGAGAAGCAGGCTCTTCCCTGAGCAGGGAGCCCAATATGGGACTCTATCCCAGGACTCTGGGATCATGACCTGCACTGAAGGCAGACAGTTTACCATCTGAGCCACCCAGGCGCCCTCCATTAATTTTAGAGTAAGCTGCTTTTAACAGATTTATCAAAATATTAGTAGGAAAGGATCACGTTTTGAAGCGGCAGGACCAAGTTATTTTGTACATAGAATTTTGTTATGTTTAATAAACCTGGTCAGAGGTTTATATAAAATAAATAAATTAAATTTAATTAAAATAAAGACAGTTTGGGTTCGTATTTAGGCTCTGCCACCTGTGTGACCTTGGGCAATTACCTGACCTTATTCTCAGTTTTCTTGTACTTATCTGTTTTTTAAATTGAAGTACAGTTCACACACAAATGTTATATTAGTTTCAGGTATACAACTTAGCCAATGGACGACTACATTATGCTATGCCCCCTCTAAGTGTAGCTATCACCAGACAAACCATACACTGTTACAAACTCCTTTCCTTATATTTAAACCAGGAGTAATCACGAAACCTCCTTAAAGGCTTGTGTGAAAATTAATTATGCCAACAACTATTTACTGTGTTAGGTCATTACCACTCCCCATCACTGAACACAGTGCCTTCCAAGAGCACTGCATCGTGAGCATGATTATCCCATCCTATAGATGACACAATGAGGCTCCAGTGTCAACTAAACGACCCAAGGTCACTCTGCTAGTACATTACAGAACTGGGCTGCAAACCGATCTGCCTTGAAGTCCATCACCTTTCCAATTACACCAGAGAAAAACCAACCTGGTCCTCCCGAAGTGGTGGCCAGTCTGCCACCACTTACAACCCACTCCTACACATGAAGTTAGTCCCTCAACGGGCACCTAAATACAAGCGCTTCCATTTATCATTATATTAATAATAATAAAATCTAACAGTAAGCTCTATGTTCTCCACGAGGTGCTAAGGACCTTTCATGGTCGTCTTTAACCTCCCGGAGGCACTTATTATTTTCAGATGAGGAAACTGAAATCCACAAGGTTAAATCACTTGCCCAAGGACAGAAAGCAGCATTAAAACCTAGACTCTGACTCCCAAGCCATTAAGAGCTCTCAATCTCTCTGCCAAGCATTGGGATTCCCCAGACCAATACAATTTCATTAAAAAATAATAATAAAATTATGAACCGACTTACCAACTCTTTATTTCATTGCCATTTGCTCATAAAAGAACACGCTAACGCAAAAACTGTTGAGAGCTCATCATCTCCGAGTAAAATAATTAAATACATTTAACTGTGTAAAAAGTTCCAGACATTGTTTTTGTTTACTTGTTTGTTTAACTTTTCCGTGTGAATTGGGGGATGCATTGTGGCCAACGCTGCCTCCTCTCCAACGCTTTCCCCTCGTCCTTCCCAACCTTGTCACCTCCACCCTTCCACTTTATCATTTCTGCTCATCGACTATTCCTCCTCCTTATGCCTTCCTTCAGAGCCAGGATTATTGGTGCACAAGTAACAGTGGACAAGGAGAAGCCCGAATGCCAACGTGGGCTAGGAGCTTGGTCCAACCCGGGTAGTGGAGGAAGCAGCCGGGAATGTGGGAGGCTGCTCTTGAAGATCGAGGGGCTGTAAAGGGAGACCGTGGCGCATGCCGGAATGCGACTGAGAGCCGGGGAAAATAGAGGATGAAAAGGGCAGGGAAAGTGGCAAAGGGCGTCTCCACTTCTACCTTCTTGACACCCAGACAGAGGTTGGGAATTGGCCAGTGCTAAGAAGGAGACAGGGTGACAAAGCAAAGAATGTTTGCGTTGTGCTGACAACCACCCACGGGTGCCTCCTCGCAAATGAGTCCCTCCCACGGATTTCTTTTGAGTTAACATGGAATTCGGTTCTAAAGCCAATCTGAAAAATGGAAGTCACTTTCAGTTTCACTCATGTATTCCGTGTTTATCAGGACCTTACCATGGCTGGGCTTTGTAAGGTGCACTGGGGAAAGGTTACTTTGATAAGATTGGTTTTAGCCAGCTTTCAAGAGCTCATAGATGGGTAGGAGAGACAATATGTTTCCTTTGTTTTTCATTTCTTTTTTGTGCATGCATATTAAGGTACTTTGCATTAAGGTACTTCAATTGAGTAGTTGAAGAAACTCCTGTATTTTCTATCTATGGTAATATTTATAAACCTGTTCATGATACACTTTATCCTCGATGGGGACATACCTAACAAATGCAGTTATCTACAAGCAGAAAGTCGTACACAATTGCCTAGAGAATAAACAACCCACAAGGCTTGAGGAGGAGGGGAAGCTACAGCCCTGGTTAGAATATATAATTCGCCTGAATCCCTGCATAGATAGTTATACCCTGTGTGACTAACATCCAGAAGGACTCTTAATCTGCAATGCCCATTTTATTGAGTTCTTCCAGGGCACACTAGTGAGACAAGGTTTTGTTCTTTTGTTGGGGGATAGGCAGTCGGTTGGGGGAAAGGGGCCAAATGTGGGGGGCTGAATTCCCCAAAGGAAGAAGTCAAAACCTGTCTCCTGCAACCCCATAGATCAGGAAACACACATTTCTTTTATGCCCACTCTGTGCTGCCCCTGTTTGTCTTTAGATCAATGCAAGGAGCCTGTGACCTGCTGAAATTAATTCTACAAAACAATGGAATTGAGTTACCAAGGTCTCATCCTATTACTTTTTTTTTTTAAAGATTTTATTTATTTATTTGACAGAGAGAAATCACAAGTAGATGGAGAGGCAAGCAGAGAGAGAGGGGGAAGCAGGCTCCCCGCTGAGCAGAGAGCCCGATACGGGACTCGATCCCAGGACTCTGAGATCATGACCTGAGCCGAAGGCAGCGGCTTAACCCACTGAGCCACCCAGGCGCCCAAATCCTATTACTTTTGATAACAAATTAATCCTTTTTTCTCTCTCCCAGTGAGTTCCTGACACTTTCAACTTTTGGTGTTGCTAGTGAAAAAGAATGAATTAAAAACACAACCAAGTGCATTTCCTAAAACCTTTGGTGGGTGAGTTTAAGGGCGTTTTGCTTCTTTTTACTGAATGTTTCTTCTTTCCCTACTAACTAACTGAAAAGGATAAAATGTGCACATGGGAACAGGGGTAGCATTTGACCTCCAAATTCAGGGACTGGCTTACTAATTCAGTCATGTTTGTTACTAGATTCCAAAAGGCATTTACCAAAAAAAAAAAAAAAAAAAAAAAAAAAAACCAAAACAAAACAACTGGTAAGAGTCTTTAAAAGCCATTCCTGAAAAATCTCCTACAATGAAGAAGCAATATTCCTTGCATTCCCACAGTTCTGCTTTAAGAAATAAAACAAACATATATAAATGCACACACGGGTGAAAAGATGAGAAGGAAATATGCTAACAAGTTAACAGTGGTTATCTTTGGACACTGAGATTTGGAATCGTTTTTATTTTTTACTTTATGCCTTGGTCTGCTTATAATTTTTCTACTTTTAGCAACTATTTTCCTTTTATTGAGAAAAATACATTTAAGGAGGAGGGTGGGGCAACTGGGTGATGGACATTGCGGAGGGTATGTGTGGTGGTGAGCACTGTGTATTGTGTAAGACTGATGAATCACAGACCTGCACCCCTGAAACAAATAAAACATTATATGTTAATAATAATAATAATAAAATTAATTAATTAATTAAATATATTTAAGGCTATTTTTCCTCCCTGGGAGACTCCAAATCCTGCCCCCACCCCATTTAGCTGGTTACAAACTGCCCCCCATCCCTGCAAAAGACTGAAGATGTGCTCTCTGAGAGTGAAACAGAGGGTCTCTGGAGTGCGGACAGACCAAGCACAGCTGAAAACAGAAGTACTGTACAGAGTCAAAGGGTGTCTGAATCTAGATCCTGAGATCTCTCCGTGGGCACCACACCATGGTGCACACTGCCAGTCCCTCTCTGCCCTCAGCCGCCATGCCTTCACCCTCCAACCAAAAAATGCAAGCACCTCTCTGACAACCAAAAAGGAAAAAAAAATCTAAAGATACAAACCTATCCTAGAGTTTCCCCAACTAAAAGGCCACATGGCCCCCAGTGAACCTCAATCGATAAACCCCCAGCCACTTAGATAAGAGCAGACAGACAAGATTGTCAGATTGCTAAGAAAAGTCTCAAACATTAAAACAGTAACTAAAACAAATGGACAGAAAATAGCAATTTGAATGAAACAAAGCTTATATGATAAGAAAAAAAATACCAGAAAATACTATCAGATAAAATACCACAATTATAAAATGAGGATAGAACATTATCTTTTAATGAACATTCAAAAAACAAAAAAGAAGGATTGGAAATCAAAAATATGAAAAACACCACAGAAGGGTTGAAGATAAAACTATGTCAAAAAATCATTTTTTAATAAAGATTTTTATTTACTTATTTGAGAGAGAGAGAGAGAGCACAAGTAGGATAAGGGACAGAGGGAGAGGGAGAAGCCGACTCCCCAATGAGCAGGGCTGGATCCCAGGACCTTGAGATCAGAGCCTGAGCCAAAGGCAAAAAACGAGCCACCCAGGTGCCCCATAAACTACGCCAGAAAATTAAGCAAAAAGACCTAGAGATAAGAAAAATTAGGTAGAACATAGGAAAGAAAAGATAGAAGATAATCTTAAGGGTGTGATATCCAAAGAATACGAGTTCCAAAAAGAACAGATAAAATGGAAGATAGGAACTTACCATGAAATAATATTTGGGGCGCCTGGGTGGCTCAGCGGGTTAAAGTCTCGGTCTTCGGCTCAGGTCATGGTCTCAGGGTCATGGTCTCAGGGTCATGGTCTCAGGGTCCTGGGATCAAGTCCTGCATCGGGCTCTCTGCTCAGCAGGGAGCCTGCTTCCCCCTTTCTCTCTGCCTGCCTCTCTGCCTATTGTGATCTCTCTCTCTGTCAAATAAATAAATAAAATCTTCTAAAAAAAATTAAAAATTTTCCTAATATAGAGGCATGATTTTTCAAATTCAGAAGGACTTTCTGAGTGTCCAGCAAAAAAGGATGAAAACAAACCCATGCTGAAACACATTCTAGAAAAATGTAATACCATTAGGATGAGATCTTCCAAGCTCCTAAAGGGAAGAAAAAAAATAAAATTAAAAAAAATATATAGGTCACAACAAGATTTTTCAGATTTTTTTATAGCAAAACTGGAAACTAGAAAGCAATGGGACAAAGCCCTTAAAAGTCCAAAGAAAACTGATTATTAATGTGGAATTTTATACAGAACTAAAACTTCATCATGTAGGATAATGGGAAAAAAGACATTTTCAGAATTACTGGTTTCAAGAACAGTTATCTCTCCTATACTTTCTCAAGAAAGTATAGAATTGGTCAGTGCACTAGCAAAAGGAAGTCTTAGATACAGGAAGCAATATTCCACACAGGGGAGTTTGAAGTGAATTTACGGGGTGATGGTGAAAGGAATCTCCGTGAGCAATTAGCCCAAACTGCTGCAAACCATAATGTCCCTGGAGAGAATCTACAGGGGATAAAATTGGTAAAGTATGTCACCTATCTGCACATCTTGAGTGAAGACAAATCCCAAAAAGTATAGATTGAAATGATTCAAAGAAAATAAAACAAAACACAGAACACAACATAAATGGAAAAGTAAGCGATATTATAGTTTACAAAATGACTCAGCTGTGGTCACTGTAGTATAAATTGTAGTGCAAATGGAACAAAAATTATGACATAATTAAATTAGGAGGAGAAGGTGCCTCTTTAGCACAATAGTTAGCGAGTCAGTCTCATAAATTGGGAGGACAGAGGGGATGAGGAAGGTGGTATGTGTGGGAGGGCATTCTGGGGCGGCAGAGAGGAAGACAGCCAACCCTCACCTTCTACAGTGAAAAGTTATTACTTAGCACCTACAACTAAAAAAAAAAAAAAAAAAAATCAAGAAGTCAGCAACATAAGCCTGTGAGATAGAAACATGGAGGTTGGGCACCTGGGTGGCTCAGTGGGTTAAGCCGCTGCCTTCAGCTCAGGTCATGATCTCAGGGTCCTGGGATCGAGTCCCGCATCAGGCTCCTGCTCAGCAGGCAGCCTGCTTCTCTCTCTCTCTCTCTCTCTCTCTCTGCCTGCCTCTCTGCCTACTTGTAATCTCTCTCTGTCAAATAAATAAATAAAATCTTTAAAAAAAAAAAAAAAGAAAGAAACATGGAGGTCAATATTAAAAGCCACGGCTGATAGATGAAAGTGATTGCCTTTGGGGTGAAGAAAGTGACAGAGAGGTAGAAAACTATTACTTTTCTTTATAAACCTTGTGGAACCATTTTATTCTTTAAACCATGGGCATATATAATTTTGATAGGAGACTAGAAAAAAAATGAAAAACTAAAAAACAAAGACTGGAACTGGCATTTAGAGCTCTAAGTATATTTAGGTTGGAATCCTACTGTAGCCCAGTACCTAAGTCTGCCCGGGCTTAACTATGTCTCCAAGCCTATTCGTTTCTGTCCATAAAATCAGGACAATGGTGGTTGTGAAAATCATATGAGGTCTTCTATCCACCTTGGACAGGTCATGTCAGCTCATACATCAAATGGCCAAGGCTCTCACGCTCTCACATGACCATTGTAGACCACTAGCAGCCAAAGGTTTTCTGCCCTTCGAGCAGAGTTCTACTTAGGCCAATATCCAATTGTTTGAGGAAGGAGATTTCAAATCAATGTTTCTCAATCTTGAACAAGGTTTCAAAGAAGAAACAAAATAAAGCACCAAACTCTTCAGGGCCCAGTGTTGACTTAGGCTATTTTAATTATAATATTATTTAAATATGATAATACTATTTATATAGGCATTAACTTCTTCAATACATGGAACTTAAGCAACAGTACAGTGAAAATAAATTTAAATAAAAACCAAATCCAAAATTGGTGGAATTCAAGTGCACACTAATTTTTTTACGTTTATTTTTTTATTCATTTCTTTAAGTAATCTCTACACCCTACATGGGGCTTGAACTCATAACCTAGAGATCAAGAGCCACATGCTCTTCTGAGTCAGCAAGGAGCCCCCAAGTGAACGCTAATTTAATGTGACAGTTGGTAGAATTTTGCTGAACCGAAATCATGGCTCTTCCAGAGCACACTCAATAGCAGGATCTCACTGGTCCCCAAGCACAGGCCACTCGGGGTGCTAGGTGATGATCCAATTTCTCATGGCTTTTCTGTGAACCCTCCTGCCACAGCTGGCTGTGGGACTCCTACATCTTTGCATGGTGCTGCATGTCTCTTATGCATCTTATTAATGCTTTTTCCTTGTTAGCCAGGTACAATAAAAGTAACACAATTTGGCACCAACTTAATCATAACAGAAACTCGGGCTCAAACATTGAGAAAAACTCTAAATTAAAAATCACTATGCAAAACTGTAAAATCCCTGATTGGAACTCCCTGGAGGTTAGTTAAGGCCTCCCGGGAAGCTTTACCCCAAAGTTAGGAGTCAGGCTCTTCCAGGCAGCAGGACCAACCTTGCACCCCCCCCACCCGCCCTCCACCCACCCATCTCCTCCACAGGGTCCAGCCAAAACTGCTGCTTTATTATGCTTTAACCATACCCATGGGACAAAGAATTCTTCTTTCCACACCCAGTTGTTCCTCATTCCATTGTACGGGTTGTGATGGGTCCTTGGTTTGCTTTCTTTCATTTACATTTGCTTTCTGTTTCAAAATACATATTATGACATTGATCTGACACATGGGACAAAAACCAAATACATGGTATCTGATTGCTAAAAAGACACAACTTCACCTTATGATGGAAAATATTTACTGACTTCTTTGATGCTAAAAAATATCCATGTAATTTTTAAGAGATTTTATTTATTTATTTGAGAGAGAGAGAGAACCAGCTGAGGAGGTTAGCAAGGGGAGAGGGAGAAGCAGACTCCCCGCTGAGCAGGGAGCCCAATGCAGAATGATCTCAGCCAAAGGCAGACACTTAAGCAACTGAGCCACCCAGGCACCCCAAAAATCTGTGTATTTTAATCTAATTTAGTATATATGTTTCTGATGTATTAAAAACAAACACAGGTTTCCAAGGTTTTTAAGCCTTCTGTAGGAAGACATGGCACCATCAAAAGAAAAGAATATATAGTATATCCAAACTTCCCCAACTCAGCCTCTGCTCATACCCCAAAGCCAGGCTTTTAGGCAGAAGGATAATCTCAGACATGGCAAGCTGTGTCCTCTGGCCACAGACATTCAGCCGCATATATTCTGTGCCAAAGGCCAGGGGGTAAAGTGTCCTTCACAGCTCAAGACTTCTCTTTTTTGCAATCACAGCTGTCCATAGCTGTTATGACAATTTGAGTAACCGTGGCCATTTCAGGAGCTCCAGGTTGCTGCACTGGATGGAAGGAAGATTAAAAGGAGTTGCCTCTTTTCATACCACAAAGCCGTGCTATCCATTCATTTATTCCATAAATACTTATTAAACAACTACTGTGTGAAGTTCCATGCTTCTCTTAGGCAGTGTGAGGGATATAAAGTTGAAGAAGACCCATGCCCTGACTTCGAGAAACACATTTTCTAGAGGAGGGGATAGACATAAAAGCAAGTAACCGCAAAGCAGTGTGAGGAGTGCTGATTGACAGATAATGTGCTATGGTTGCACAGAGGAAGGAGCAACTCAGCTTACCTGGAGTGACTTTGAGTTGGTCTTTTGGCTGAATAGAGTCCTCAGCTTGACAAGAAGGGGGGCGGGGGAAGGAGTCCAGGCAGAGGATATAGCACAGAGGCTTAACAAAGGTTGGATCACGCAGGGAAGAGTAAGTAGGTCTGGGGTTACGTAATGTATAGTAGGTAAAAATAACCAGAAAAGACATCCTAGGGAAGATGTTGAAGTTTGGGTTTTTCCTATTGGTTTCAATTTGATGTGTGTGTGTGTGTGTGTAGATATATATGTGTGTATATATATATGACAATATTTATGTAAATAAAACACTGTCTAGATTTTGAGAATATAGAGAGGGTTTTTTGTTTTGTTTTGTTTTTGATGTGCTTCTTAAAAGTAAATACACAAAGCAAATAACTCATAGAAAGCAATTTTACAGGGAACTATAATAGTGTATTGTGTATGGTTTTTTAATGAACCAAAATCTAGACTAGCTTGAAGAATAGACAGACTGCATGTCCTTTAAGCAATTCTTCATAGATCACATTTCTATCAAGCAGGACTTTGACAAGAATTGGACAAAAAGTGGTTGGTTGATTTTGTATTCTTTGCAAATTCGTAAGTGCAAAGGTGATTTGGGTGGTAATTGGTAGGCATTAAAGAGTTGTAATCAGGGGCTCAGTGGGTTAAGTGTCTGCCTTTGGCTCAGGTCATGATCCCAGCGTCCTAAGATCCAGCCCTCAGTGGGATTCCGTGCTCAGCAGGGAGTCTGTTTCTCCCTCTCCTTCTGCCCCTTCCCTCACTTGTTCTCTCTCTCTCTCAAACAAAAATATAAAATCTTTTTTTATTTTATTTTATTATTTGTCCCTGCCGGGCTTTATATTAACATATAAGGTATTATTTGTTTCAAGCATCAGTTTTACACAACTCACAGCGCTCACCATAGCACTTAACCTCCCCAATGTCCATTATCCAGCCACCCCATTCGTCCTCCACCCCCAGCAATCTATAAAAAAAAAAAAAAAAAAGAGTTGTAATCAGTGTGCTGATATAATTAATATGTATGACTATTAGGGGGTTGTGGAAGGAGGAGAAGAAAGATCCATGAGGAGTTTATTACATTGTCTAAAGCAAAAAAAAAAAAACAAAAAAGGAGGCAGATTGAATTATGTAGTGATGGGAGACATGCAGGAGTCGTCAGATGATAAAGTGATAAAATTTGCCAAATCTTTGTGACCAATTAGTGCTGGGGAGTGAGAAGAAGTTAGAGGAAGCTAAGAAGCCTCCTAGATTTCTGGCTTAACTATCTGGGTAAGCTTTCTTTTTTCTTTTTCTTTCTTTTTTTTTTTTTTAAGTTTATTTATTTTTTTGTTTTTACTAATCTCTACACCCAGCATGAGGCTTGAACTCACGACCCTGAGATCAGCGTTGCATGCTCCACCGACTAAGCCAGCCAGTAGCAGGGTGAGCTTTAGTTCCTTTTACTGGAATAGTAAAGAACAGACTGGGAGAGGTGTGATGATAATTTCTGGCACAACTTGATGTTAGGACATAATGAAAAAGCAGATGCAATTCATCTTTTTAATATATGATGAAAAAAAATGTTGAGACAGTGATAGGACCAAACACTGCTCTAGCCACATTAATTTAATATAATATTAAAATGCATATACCCGATGACCCATCAGTTCCATTTCTCAGTGTCAACCTCAGAAAATACACAAGCACTAGGAAGAAGGTATAAGGATGCACACTGCAGCATTATTTGTAATACAAAAAAATTCAAACTACTGAAATGCCCTTTGACAGGGATATAGTTAAATAAACCGTGAGGGTGTTTTCAGACGTAGTGAAAGTTAAAATCACCTGGGATATTGGAAAATAATCTTTTCAACTCCCTTTCCAGTCCTACAGAAACAGATTCTCTTGGGAAAGGCCGTGGATAGGTCTGGGTGATTTTTATAATCAGGAATGTTTTGGAAAAACTCAGGAAAAGTGTTTCCCAAACTCTCGAAACAAACAGATGCCAGGCAGGATTAGAAAGAATGAGGGTAGATCTCTGCGAAGTAACTCAGAATGAGCTCCAAGGTATACTGAGTGATAAATGCAGACTGCAGAATGAACACACAGTATGATACCATTATGTAACCACAGACCCACACACAGAACAATGTATTTCTAGAAGTAAATATGGGTTTGGGGCTGGCGATTTCAACAGGAACTTGTGTAATGACTAAAATGGTTCAATTTTTTAAAGACCAAAAAGTATTCATGTATTAATTCTGTAATTAGAAACAGATATTAAGGGCCCCTGAGTGGCTCAGTGGGTTAAGCCTCTTCGGCTCGGGTCATGATCTCAGGGTCCTGGGATGGAGCCCCACATCTGGCTCTCTGCTTAGCAGGGAGCGTGCTTCCTCCTCTCTTTCTTTGCCTGCGTCTTCTGCCTACTTGAGATCTCTGTCAAATAAATAAATAAAATCTTTAAGAAAAAAAAAAGCAGATATTAATTCATTGCTGGTGTGGTTGAGGTGATGATGAAGGTAACTGATGCAAAATACGATTTGTGCTAGACCACATATGCCTTGAAAGGTATCCCGGTTAATTTTATCTATGTAATACTTATTCATTAAATATTTGAAACTGTTCTCTACACAAAATGAAGCAGATTCATTGCTTTGGGGAAAGGGCAAGAAAGGTGGCAAGGATGAAGAAGAAGGGCCCAGAAATCCCCTGATATTTCCACATCTGCCCACATTCCAAGACCCAATTCAAATACTGTCTCTGTGGTCCAGTTCCCACAAGCTGGTCTCATCTCTTTGTCTTCTGAACCCCATCCCATCTCCTTCATCTACTTACATATATGTGTGTAGGTCTCATCCTCTCCCCACGTTATCCCCCCTCCACTCCACTTTGCATTTCCCCAAAGCCCAGCAGTACCCTGCATACACAGCTCTCGGTCTGAAATGATTATTGAATGAAATGCTTCCAGCTATGCCCCAGAGGTCTGAGAATGGTCTTCTACTCTCCACTGCAATTACTGCTCAGTGGAAGTCACTTAGTCCTGTCTACCCTCACATCCTCACCCCATCTCCTCCCCCTTCCTCCTCCTCCTCACTGCTGTCTAAAATTCTCGCAACAGAAAACATATGTTTTTATTACATAATTAAAGCTGAGGCTCAGAATTCAAACTCCTGAGGAGAGCCATAAAAAGAAAATGGTTGCCTCCCATCCTTCCCAGAGCACAAGACGGACAGGAGGGGAGGAGAGGGAGTAGATGGTTCCTCCATACCCAGGGTGAGGTGAAGAGCAGAGATGGAGAAGAGAAGTTCTGTGGGTTCCTTGCAAAGGAAAACTGGGCCTGGGGGGGGGGTCTTCATAATCTGCCACCTCAGTCACCAAAGTCACTTCTACCTTTTATCTATCCTCTGTGGCTAGCCTAATAAAAACACAATCTTGATATGAGATTGCTTATCTCAAAGTCTTCCTCTTGAACTCAGTCCACCCACAGGGATGGTGAACAGCATTTCAGGGTGCACCCTTCAGTCATGTCAGGAATCAGTCATGTCCTCATTATTGCTTAGAGATAAGAGGATGCTTTCCAAGAAGCCATACCATGTCTCCATGTTGTTCCGGACTAGCAACCACAGGAGCGGACAATCCATTATTCTTTATTTTAATCGTATGCCCTGGAATTTCATGTCCTTCGGCATTAGCACCATGGTCTCTCTGCCCTTGTCCACCCCCACAAACACATTGATTTTTATTACTTATTTAAATTATGTGTCAGTCGGGGTCCTAGCACAGAACATTTGGTATCTCAAACTGGGTAAATTAGGGAGGGGTAATAGAAGGAGTATTTGTAGAGAGCTGTGTGGGAGAGCCAACTGACAGGTGCTATGACTTCCATCAAAGGAATAAATAATCTCAGCCTTCTTCCTTCTGATTTCTTCCCTGTGTCCCACTGGCCAGATCCTCCTGGAAGCCAGAGGTCAAGGGAGCCTGTTGATGAGGTCCACAGCATGTTAGCCCTCTAGGTCATGAGCAGATAGCAGTAGGAGGATGAATCTGGAGGAGCAAGAGGAGGATGTCTAGCACAACTGCATTGTCTGTCTCCTGCTCAAGAAGCCAAGCCCAGCATCACAGTATATACAAAGCCATCTCCAGTCTGGAGCCACAGTGCCCTTCCACCGTTCTTAACCCTGGGACCGTGCTCCACTCAAGACACAGGACAGCGCCCCTGCCCAAGCATCCTCCTTTGTACCCATTTGCCCACTTTGTGCTTCCTCCTCTGCCTCAATCACCCTCTCCCCTCTCCTCTTGAAGAATTTCTACCCATCTTCACAGGTGAGACCCAAATATCTCTTTTAAAACCTCCCCTGATCTTATTCTCTTCACACAGGCTGCATTACCTCCATCTCCATAATACTGAAGCACACATGAGCTTTTATTTGGGGTGGATTCGTGTCCTTTTTCCCGCCATCTCATCGTTGACTAATAACAACCACGATTATAATTTTCCGAGTACCTATCAGACGGCAGACCCAGGCAGAGCCATAAAAAGAAAATGGTTGCTTCCCATCCTTCCCAGAGCACAAGACGGACAGGAGGGGAGGAGAGGGAGTAACTCATTTTCTCAACTCATTTTTTTGTCCAGGAAGCAGACACTTCATTTTCAGAGAGATTGGTCAGTTGGCGTAATGTGGCTCAGCTAGTAGCCCGTAGAGCAGTGGTCCCCTAAGCTGCTAAACTGGGATTCAAACTCATTTCCTTCCCATACCAACCCTGAAAGTTAAAACTGAAAGTGACCACAGGAATTTAAGAAACAAAACAAATGATTAAGGGAGAAAAAACAGAGAGAGGCAAACCAAGAAAGAGACTCTTAATGTAGAGAACAAACTGATGGTTACCAGAGGGGAGGTGGATGGCAGGGGTTCAACATGTTTTTGAGGAAACAAGCAGAAGCAGAACATACTGACAAATCTCTTGACTATGTGCCTGTTTTCTCTTGGTATAAGAGGGCAGATGGCCATGAGTTTCTCTAGTCTTATTTCTAGGCTAATAGTTGATAGCGCGGTCAGAATTTGTTGGTAAAACTAAACTTTATCTTGACTGTATTTATTGGTTGCCTTCTCCAAACAAAATCATCAGCAAACAGAATCCCTTAGAAGAGTAAGGTATTGGCCTTGCTCTGAGAGTACTGAGTTTTAGAAAAATTTCCTAAGGAAAAAGAAATTCCCAAAGTCTGGAAGGGTGGTGTGTCAGGAGTTTCTAAGCAACACGTCCTTGTGTTTTTACATATGAACTGTGAGACTAGAGAGCTGAGGGGGAATATTTTAAAAATGGAACCTGTTATAACAGTAATAGCCACCATAGAAAGGGTACTTTGTGGCCAACTGGTGTTTTATACACATTATTCCTCATTTTTTTAACAGCCCTGAAAAGCAGGTCCTGCTATCCCCATTTCACAGGACAGGAAACTGAGTTTCAGAGAGTCTAAGTTACTTGTTCAAGGCCTCTCAAAATTCATGCCTAAATCTCCCCGGGCTTTACTCTGACTCTCTGAAAAAAAGAACTTAAATACCATCAGCTATAACAGACGCAACATTATCATGAGGGGAATCCCCTAGAAACATAGAAATTCTATGGCAAATCAAAGTAATTCTAACCATCAAATATAATTATAAAACACAAGGTCTCAGAATCCTAAAATGACATTATTCTTCACATAATTACCTCATCCGAACTTCCCTTTTACATTTTTGTAAAGTCAATTAGGTAAGAGCAGTATTATAATCTCGTTTGTAGATGAAGAAACGGAAGCTCAGAGCAACTAAGCAGCAGCCAGCCGTGGGATTGGAACCCGGATTTTTGTTTTTGAATTTAGTAAACGTCAATGCAAAAGCCTTGCTATTGTGACTTTTTTTGAACATAGAAAGCTGAAAGTCTGCGCATTACCAAACTGCTTGCTTTAAAGAATTGGCTCATGCCCACTCCCTCATCCTCATCTGCCCCTCTTCCTGTCACCTTTTTTCTTACTATTTTCATTTGTTCCACAAATATTGTGACAAGAATAAAGGAAATAATTAGAAGAAACTTCACTCATCATTCTTGTACCACAACATATCAATTATTTTTAGGTTTCTATTATTGCCATCCAGTCCCTGCCCAAATATTACCCAAAAAGCGTGCATGTGTACGTGCACACACACACACACACACACACACACACACCACACAAATAAAGATTTAAACTCCCCTAGGAAGTTATTTGAAACTTGGGGGGGCCAAAAGTTGGTAGTCACAAGCATGTGATTCACAGAATCCAGATGGACCCTCCTGTGGCTTCATCTGTGGAGATGTAAATCTTCATAGCTACCCAGCCAACTAGAAAAAAAAGAGCAATGAGGAAAAGCCTGACGCAAAGTTAGCAGTCACTTATCTAAAGATTTGTGCGAGAGCCACCACCACCATGTCCAAATGCTGAATGTGACAATTACTCCTCAATAGGAAGCAGTGCCTGGTTCTCTAAGTGAAACCTTCCTGGTCCTTTGAATATTATCTTAATCAGAGCGATACTGACTGAAATGTTAACAGTGGTTATCTCTGGAGGGTAAGATTACAACTGATGTTTATTTTTTTCTTGATTCTTTCTTGCATTGTCTGAGTTTTCTGCAAAGAGCATGTAATATGTTTGCCAAAAGATTAAGATCAATAATAGTGATGCTGAATAGGACGTGAAGTTGATCATAAAAAAAAACTATAAAAATTAGAGTCATGGGAACACGGAGTCCCCACTGCTGGAGGGACAAACAGCTCCTTCTTCAGATCGGAGAGCCTAGAACCCAGGCAGGAAGTACAATTTCTAGCTCAGTTCCTTTCTAATATAATATCTGCTAACAAGTTTCTGTTTATTCCTCCCCCACCCCTTATCTCGGAGAGATAGTTCCTAAACATTTGTCAACACAGATTTGATTCTGAAAACACGTTATAGATTTTTCTGTAGCAATGGTCCAGTATAATTTAGTAGACAATAACACCCGTAGAAATGTGTGGGCACTTCGCTGTCAAGTCCTGTAGTGTTTTAATAAAGGAACGTGTCATTTTTCTTCAGCTAAATTTCAGTTAGAAATAATATTAGGTGAGTTCTCATTGCCCTTCATTCCATAGCTTTTCTGCAATTTGGACGCCTTAATGATTTCATGCAAAATTCACTGTCTGAAGAGTCTTGGTGGCTTCTGTCTGATCTTGGTTTTTGCTTTTGATGCGGATTACTTATGTGCATCCATCATGGTAAAAACAGCAGAGTTTGGGCAAACACTGCTCTCTCAGACCCCCGCTCCCTTTCAGGCCTGGAGATCCTTCATCTAACCCAGTTCCATTCTTGTGCCTCTTCCCGCTGGCTTCCCCAGTGCCATTTTTATTAAAGCCCCAGCTCATCCCACATTCAGCCGCATGACTTCTTACAGGCTTCAGAATAAATCACCACATTGCTCCGATCTTGGCTTCTCTGCCCTCAGCTTTCAATTAAATTTAGAATTGACTTTAAAGGTACAACCTCAATGTACATGGTTGAAAATGACCTTGTTTCCCCTTTCCCACCACCTGCGACTTCCTGCGCGGGGCTCTTATACTCCAGCTCCTGGTTCAAAAAGTAGAAACAGGAATTTGCTACATGCTCCTGTGGCAAACTATAAGTCTCAAGCTGTTTAAAGTCTTTAAAGTCCCATCCAAAAGGTAAAGTACACTCTGCAGAGAGAAATCTGGGGGCCTGAATCTCTGGCTGCCTGTGTTCAGGAAGAGACACAGAAGGAGAGGAAGAAGAAGAAGAAGAAGAGAAGGAAGGGAAAAAAAAAAAAAAAAAAAACCTTTGAGCTAAACACTTCATTTGTCTCATTTCTACGGTTTGCATTCAAGATGAGTGGTCTACTTATAATATGCATCATTATTAAAGTAATTATATTAAGTTAATATAAATGATCTATGACAATATTACAAGGACGCCAAAGCAGACTTTAACATCAAAACTGACTTTCATCTTTTGTCTTGTCATTTGGCTTTCCACTCTTAGCAAGGAATAGAGCATACAAGCAGCAGGTTTGGGCTATTTAGAATCGGGCACGCTCCTGCCAATTTCTCCCTCCCCCCTTTGGAAGACTTTACCAATCAGAAGGACTGAACTGGAAAACCTGTCTTACTCTGTTCAAAACCTTAATATTTTAAGTTTCTTACTTGTATCTAAGAGCAATGAGGTCCCTCCCAGCCTGTGAAAGAAGAAGGAAAGAATGATTTGATTGCCTAAAGCAGGATAAAACAAGATCTTGTATGTGAAAAGGATGTATAAATTGAAAGTGCTCTACAAGTATAACAGGGCAATGTATTAATTTGACCATGAATTAGTTACTGAGTATCAACTGTACATCAGATTCCAAGGAAGCTGTCCAGTGCTTACAAGCTTGAGCCTTGGTTTTCTTGCCTCTAAAATGGGAAGAGAGAGACTTTATTTTAGGGTGTGTGAGAATTAAGTGAAAGAATAAATATAATTCACTTAAAACGAGTTCTTGGCACACAATACATACTGAGTGAATAGCTTTAATATGAAAGTATGAAAGGAAAATTCCCCAAAGCTAAGGGATTTACAGCCTAATGAATTATTATTCTAAAACCCCTGCCTTTTGCCTCTGACCCTAAAATTTGAAAAACTTCAAAGATTTAGCTATGCAAATCTCAGATCAAAATACTTGCCTACTGGGGTGCCTGGGTGGCTCAGTGGGTTAAAGCCTCTGCCTTTGGCTCAGGTCATGATCCCAGGGTCCTGGGATCGAGCCCTGCATCGGGCTCTCTGCTCAGCAGGGAGCCTGCTTCCCCCTCTCTCTCTGCCTACTTGTGATCTCTGTCTGTCTAATAAATAAAGATCTTTAAAAAAAAAAAAAACTTGCCTATTGATCACCCTTTAGAAAGAGTTACCGAGGACATGTGCATGCTTTACCAAATAAAGAAGAAAGAGAAAAGGAATTAATACACGTTACCTCATTGAATGTATCTTGGTGATTTTGCATCTTTTTTCCCCATTGTCTTATTAAATCCTAATTTAGTAGACAGGCATGAATAGTCTCGTGTCCTAGATGGGGATACTGAGGCTCAAGGAGGACCAATAACCACCCTATGGTAACAGAGCTAGGAGGATTTAAACCATGGTATGTTTTCAGAGCCCATGTTCTTGTCCAGCCTCACCACAGCCCCCTGCACCCAGTTAGTTCTCATGGAGAGACCTCAAATCCTCATCTGAAAACACAAGGGTTACGTGGGATCTTCTTCAAGTAAAGGGGACATTTTTGAGAAGAAAAATGTTGCAATGATTAATTTCTTGCTCAATCTTTTGCATATCAGTCTAATAGTGGGAGACCTTCCTTTCCATTTAGACTCTTCTAGGGACAACCTTCCTTTTTCAGTTTTAAAAGATTACTGTTGACAGGGACATTTTTGAGGACTTGGATTCTCCTTTCTTTTAGTAGCACTTATACTTTTCTGAGGAAACACAGAAATTTAAAACTATGAAAAAAGTTAGGAAAGAAAGTTCCATCGTTCAGACCTTGTTTTGAAAGACTATAGCCATCTCCTGTATTAACTGATCTTTCTCTACCAGCTCCACATCTTACAGCCTTCCCCAAACCCCACTCTTCCTAAGTGAACCTTTTCTGTTGCTAGTTCAGCCTCCCTCCCTGGACTGCAGAAAGGATGGTGAGAGCCTCTGTAAGTCCAACCCAGGAGTCCTAGTGCCTACGGAGGCTAAAGACTTCTTCGCTGGGTAGATGTAAATGGACAGCACCTTAGAATAGCAACGGCACTAAGGCATCGGGTTCTATTCCGTGCCTACCTCTGACTATAGGTTAGGTAGACCACAACTGTCCCAAACCAGCTGATTAAAATTAAGTCACTCCACAGAAGGCCAAATGGCCCTAGATAGATGGAAATTTTTTGTTCTTATCTGCCCTCGATTCTCTTTTCTTTCCTTTTGTCTTTTATTTTTGGTTTCTAGAAATAATTGTTCTTTTTCTACTGCCTAAAATGAAGGCACCCCACAGCTCATCTCACTTGGCAGTAGCCTCAACAGCTCCTCACCCTTTCTGTATAGCCTTTTTTTAAGTAGGCTCCACACCCAGAGTGGAGGCCATCGTGGAACCTGAGTCCATAACCTTTAGATCAAGACCCGAGCTGAGATCAAGAGTTGGAGGCTTAACCAACTGAGCTACCCAGGCACCAACCCCCACCGACTTTTTCTTTTTTTTTAATAAAACTGTACAAAACATTTAATATATTGCTCTTTTGGGGTTATTTGATGTATCTGCAGGGTATTATAGCTGAGACATTAATCTTGTTGCTTCATCAACATTAACTGGCTCATTTTCATGACTGAAAGTCATGCTGAGGAATCACCTGATTCTGTACAGGTTCAAGGTTCAATTTTGAGAAATGTGGAAGTTCCCTTTGTGTATCTATGAAAGCTTTATTCACTCTGTTAACTTTTTCATCACTCACAGTGTTTATCTTCTTAAGATTCGTGATAACTGGTTTTGCTTTGTTTTTAGTCTTATAATTTTTTTGGCTGGCTATATGAAATACATTCCTGGACTTCTGCCCTTTTAGTTTGTTCTTGGCCATTGTCTTGGATAACCCGCCTGCAGCAATACAAGCTCCAGGTGAAGTCATCTCCCTTTATAGAGACTTTCAAGTTCAAAGATGAAAAAGAATGAAGGGTGAAAATAGCCTGTTAAGCTAACAGAAATTTACAGTTATTTATCACTCCAACAGTTGTTTGTGTTTATGTATGCTTTAATATTCCCAACCTCGGAAATTGAGCCCATCATTCATTCACTAGGGCAGTTTTTTTAAATTGGCCAAATATATTTACAGTAAAGTTGTAATTCCTTTTATGTGTATTTCATTCCCATTTCAAAGCACTTTTGCTAGATTTAAATTATAGCACCCATTTTACAGATCAGAAAACTTGACTCAGATGGACCAAAGGACACACCAAGGTCACAGGCCTAATTAGTGATAGCACCAGAATTAAAATCTGGCTTTCTTATTTATTATGGGCTACTTTTGAGGGAGGAAATGGGATATTACATTCTGTACAAGGTTTATATACTAGTCTTTGAGATTTCCTCATGCAGAAAAAAAGGTACCATCCTATAAACTGTGCTTTGGAGCTGCTGTCAGGAACCAATGCTTAGGTAGAGTGTACTACCGATATACCCTATTTCATATTACTTATGGCTACACAGAACTGAAAGACATTTTGTGGCAAAAAGATCTGAAATCACCTTTTAATAGAATCTAACCATGCAAAAGTTATTTAACCTCTTTGGGTTTGTTTCCTCATCTACAAAATGGTGACAATATTGCTAATCCCACAAGGGCTGGTGTAAGGCTTCAATAAATGACATTCGTAAAGCACTCTGCCAGTAGATTATACATGCTCAATGTTAGAATTATTTTCTTTTTCTTGAAAAAAAAAATGCTTTCAAAATAACAGAGTTAGAAGACTCAGGTTAAGGAAAGCTGACTTACCAGGATTCCCTCACACTTCTCAAGGACTGTCCACATATAGGCCATAGCTCCATCCCAAACTTAGGAGGTAGGGATAGGTGGATACAGGCCAGAACTCGTGAAGCCTTGTAGGCCATGACGTGTAGTTCGGAGTCACCTGATCAGAAGCACGTTGAGGTTCTTCTTTCTGCTTCTCCAACTCATTGAGCTTGCTCCTACCTTGGGGCCTTTGCACTTCCTCTCCCTCTGCTTGAACTGTGAACCTCAGGTGGTCACACGGCTCATTCCCTCACTGCATGCAGTGCCATTCTAGGAGGCTGTCTATAACCAAATTAATTAAAATGCCATCTCCATGACTACTAGTCACTCTCTAATCCTTTAGCTTCTTATCTTAATTGGATTTTTTCCTCAACACTTAACAATATCTGAAATTATATTACATATTTATTTATTTACTGTCTATCTCTTCTGCTAGAATGTAAGCTTCATAAAGACAGGGACTTCATCTGCTTATTCATTCTGTTTCCCAGTACTTAAAGGAATGAATAGTAAATAGTAGGTATTTAGAGGCACCTGGATGACTTAGTCAGTTAAGTGTATGACTTTTGATTTTGGTTCAGGTCCTGGTCCACCCCAGCATCAGGCTCTACACTCAGTGAGGATTCTGCTTGGGATTCTCTCTCTCCCTATCTCTCTGCGCCATCCCCCCAACCCCCACCCAGTGCTGGCTCTTTCTCTCTCTCTCTCAAATAAATAAATAAATCTTTAAAAATTAAAAAGAAATTATAGTAGGTGTTTACTAAATAATGAATGAGTGAATGTGGGTATTATTCTACAAATGAAATTATAGTATTCTAGGACCAGTTATTAGCTAGCACCGTGGATTTCCCAGACTGTCACCTTTACATCTGATTTTTAATTGCTAAATTCATTTTCAGCATTACATTAGGATCCTTATAAAGAATAACCAGAGGGGCATCTGGGTGGCTCAGTGGGTTAAAGTCTCTGCCTTCAGCTCAGGTCATGGTCTCAGAGTCCTGGGATCGAGCCCCGCATCGGGCTCTCTGCTCAGCGGGGAGCCTGCTTCCTCCTCTCTCTCTGCCTGCCTCTCTGCCTAGTTGTGATCTCTCTCTCTGTGTGTCAAATAAATAAATAAAATCTTAAAAGAAAAACAAAAGAATAACCATGACATACTCAAATTATATAAACATGAACTATTCTCCAAAATTGACAATTTCGCTCAGAATAATATCCCATTGGCAAGACAGCAGGAAGAACTCTGAGGTACAGATTCTCATCTTGTCGCCAGCCTGCTCCATTCTTCAATGGCGGCCATCACTTTGGGCAATACTCCACAGCTGCACTCTGAAGGACCCCGGAGATCTCTTTCGAGCTCTTGTGTGCTCCCTTGCATCATCTCCTACAGAGGGTAACTCCTCTCCCACATAATTATTAATAACACCTTCTTTAATTCTCAGAAGTATCCTAATGTGTGTAATGATACCTGTGGTCATCCTACCTGTACGGCTCAGGCAGGCTCACGAAGAGCCTTTCCCACAAGTCCTTCCCTCCAGCCACACCCACCTACCAGCAGGTCTCCAAATAAGAGAGGCTCTTAACTACTTTTGTTTGAACAACTTTCCCTCAGCCTGGGTCCATTCTTCCAGATTCCAACTTCACTAGAATAGCTCTCCCAGAAATTTTCTTCCAGCCTAATTGAGATTAGGGAAACACCCCAGGCTACCTTGGGATTGCCTGAGGAGTTTAATGTTGAGATTTAGCAAATCTAGGGTGGGCGCAGGAAATCTGCTTGCCCCTCCTGTTTCCCGCAACATAATTTTTTTTTTAAAAGATTATTTATTTGACAGAGCAGGCGCACAAGCAGGGGGAGGGGGAGGGGAAGAGGGAGAAACAGGCTCCCCCCTGAGTAGGGAGCCCAACACAGGGCTAGATCCCAGGACTCTGGGATCATGACCCCAGCCAAAGGCAGATGCTTAACAACTAAGTCACCCAGGTGCCCCGTATTCCCACAACATCTTCTGTAGACTATTCTGGGTATCTGTGTCATAACCTACTTACCTGCCTCTTTCAGGTCACTATAAACTCCCTGAGGGCAGGACCTCATTCATTATTAAGGACTCTCCTTTAGTGAGTCTCCAGTGACTAGAATCACACCCAGTAAATGGTACATGAACAAATGAATAATCATGGCAAACATTTACAGAACACTTACTATGTATCCGACAGTGTTCTACATATTTTCTTGGTATTAACTCACTATATCAGAAGAAGTTTTAACCCTTAAGGGCTTAATAGTTAAGTCAAATGATAAAGAATATTAGGAAGATTAAGGAACTACGAATTAACTCTGGCAATTGCAAAATGCGACATCCAAATTTGTTTCTTTAACTAAACATTTATATTAAGACAGAATACTTCTCGAAAGTCTTCCATAAATCAATGCACATAGAATCGTGTTGATCATTTCCAGGGTGCCTTGAGGGAGAACTTTGTAAGCCTGACTGAAATACCTATGATTTCATTTCTATTTCTGACCCTTCCTGACCATTTTGTGCTTAGTAATCACACTGTACCTTCCAATGTTTTATTTTCTATCTCAGACCTCTTTAACAAAATGCCTAGCGAGGAGAACAAGAGTAGAACTTCTTCACTATACCCCTCAACTTTAAAATTTAGCACTCTCTGTGGACATCCTATAAAATTGAGGGGATCTTATGAAGGACTTGTGACTCTCACAGAGCCTAATGCATTTAAATGTACAATTCTGGTAACGGTGTCAGATTATGGATTTCCAAATGGGAGCCGCAATCATGATTTAGAACAGATGGCCAAACCGCAGGCAGCAGAATCAACAGAATTTTCTGCCATCCCAAGAGGCTAACAGAATCCAAGAGAAGAAGTATCTGACATCACCTAAATTGGTAAACAGCTCAAAACAATCTTAATTAACAGTTTGCTGGAGCACTTAATGACAGAGAACATGCCTCAGTAGAAATTGGTATTCTTAGGCAGCTCTCATATATTATTAACCGCATAGGAAGATGGTCGAATGCCCTGGGGGGGGGGGCAGTCAAAATTAGAAATTAGGAAATCTTGATTTTGGTCTAAGTTGTGACACTAAGTGATCTTGGGCAGTAAGCTGAACTTTCTAAATCTATTTCCTAGTTTATAACATGACATCTAAGCTATCTTCTTTTAGCCTTCAATGTGTACCCAAGGTAACTGGGAGGTAGGGGAGAACTTAAACGTAAATGAGCAAAATAAGAATCATGAAAACATTTTAGATGATGATCAAGTAAAATTCACCTCTCCGTATACAAGAGGCTCAGTAGGTGAAAGGTAACTGCTAGTGTTCATTTTGTTACCAGAGTTACTGTGGCATTTTTTTTACTATGTTACTAGAAATACTAATGCTTGCAGCAGAGCAAACCGTTGAGCCTGTGGTAGGAGGAGTCCTTCTTCAACTGACAAAATCATGTAACGATGTCGGTTAAATGTTGAACCATTTTGAACATGGTCATCTGCAGTTCCCGGTATTGTCAGTCCTGGAACAGCCTTGGGAAAGAATAAGTTATCTTTTCAGCCTCACTTGTTATTCAGTGCAAGAGACCAATAGGGAAAGACTCTACAACCTCCCTCAGCACGGAAGCTAAAATGCAGTCTCCAAAGTTTCAGGTACTCCAGATGTAGACGCCAACAGACACATTTTACTCTGTATTTTTTGTATACGCTCCATGTTTCTTTGACAGAATTTTTTTTAAGGACTTCATTCAATCTTTCAAGGAAACTTATGGTTTCTGTGTATTTGTGATGGAAGAAGAGACACTGAAGAGAAGGGACAGGGCACTAGAAGACGGGGACAGAATTAAGCTCCCAGGAAGGAAGCCTACTGCTTCTCAAGTTACCATTTGTAAACCCTTTACCCGGTTCTGTTTGGCCTATTGTCCTGGGTAAATCATCCATTGAAAATCAAGCTCTTCAGCTCATTATATATTCTTCATTTGAGGTGACCAGAACTATTTCCTGAAACCTGGCTTGGGTGCTAATTACCTGCTCAAACACCTTATAAATACCTCCGTGGATTTGTCACAGGAAAATTTCACTTTTTTTAATTTTTCTTAAATTGAGCACACTTATTGTAAGTTCCCCTTTAACTTCCCAATCGTGACAATAAAGGCCTTCTGCTGCTCTGGTTACAGGGAAGTGATGCTCTCTCCTCCTCAGCTCCCCAGAGGCATAGCTTGCAGCTCTGGCTCAGTTGTAGAGAAATGTTTACCAAAGTCAGCCACATATTTCTATACAGAGAAGTAAGCTGCTTTTTCTTCCAGGGCCTCTCTCCCTCCCTCTGCAGGGAGGCAAGAGCCCCTTTTTGCAAATACCCGAAACAGCTTGTACAAAAGAGAATGGCACTCACTTTTTTCCCTTCAGATTTGAAAATAACTGTTTCTGTCAGCCTTCCTCCTCTCATAACCCTCCAACAGAAAAAAAACCTCAAACTCAAGCGTATGTCTGGCCTCAGTGACAGGATGGTATTTCTATCAATTTTGAAACTGAAAAAAAAAAAAAAATGTTTCTTGCTGGAGAAAAATGTTTACTCATTTATATAACTGTAATTGATTCAATACAAAATTTTTGTTGCCTTGTCTTTCCTTCCCACATCTAAATAAACCTAAGTCCAAAAGCATGAATGCAGGTGTCATCTTTAAGAAAAATAATCAAATAAAGCCAGAAAAACACAGAGCAAAATCACACCAAGAGACCCAATATAAGACAGTATTTTAAAAACACAGTATTTCAATCTGTCATCCTGGGAAAAGAACTGGAAGACTAGAAATTCACCAATTTCAGTCTCTGTTGCCTCCTGACTAGGCAAGATTTTCCCCCCTTTCCTTAAGAAAACCGAAGGTGAAGACGGTCTCTATGTGGCACTGTGGTATAAGTGACCGCTGTTGTGGAGGAGAAAAGCCCATGAAGCTTAAAAATTTTGCAGAGAGAAAACAATCCTCCTGCAGACCACAATAAATAAAATAACAGCAGTGGGGTGATTTGCAACCATGTAACGGGGCTTTTGTCTGGGTCTATTTCTCTGTGCCTTGAGGGTTTCTGTGTTCCTTCTCGGCAGGATCTCAGTGTTTCGCCCCTCCATTACAAAGGCCCAGGGCTTGAGCCCCTCCTCCAGCTGTTCACCCCCAATCTTGCCCATGCTGAGGCTTACTTACAGCAGACTGAAGAGTTTCAGTGGGGTGCAGGGCACTGCAATTTAGGATTTCTGCAGTACAGGGTGAATTTTCAAGAGTGCATCAGAGAGGGGAGCCAGACTTAAAAATAGCCTTTACTCATCCCATTAACCATTTCATTGCTGAACTGGTTTGTAAGGCAAGGCCAGCAGACTTCTTCTTCTTCTTCTTCTTTTTTTTTTTTTTTTTCTTTAGCAAACACCCAAATTGCTACTGCTGCTTCTAACAGTTTGTGTGAAGGCAAAGCTTCACTGTGTCTTGGAAAACAGGTGAATATACGTTGTGACCCATTACAGAAAGAACTAGGAAAAATTACTGTATTTTCCTATATGCCGGGTTTGAGGGTAGGGAAAGAGGGGAAGGATTTAGAGTAGAGGGAGAGGGGGAGTGAAAGAAGGAAAAGAGAAATCTCAGAACAGAGGAGTGAAGAAGCCCCTTGTTCTGGTTTGTATTGATCTTATTTAAACATGGGGAGAGCTGATGAGTCTGTGATTATTTTAATGACCATGAAACCTATGCATTCAAAGAAATAAATGAAGCTATGTAATCACCTTCTAAGTAATATCAAAGAACCATAAAAGGACTAAGGGGAAAGGCGTCATTGTGTAACAGTATTTACATCATACAAGTCACCGCAGGTGAAGGTAAACACAGGTTGAAGTATCTTTAGGGGGAGAGGAGCCTAAAATTCAATACTTTATGGCGCTGGCCCATCCAAGGCAAGAAAGGATGCGGCGTGGAAGCACTAATTGTGTCTATTTTGGTATTTTGGCAAGGGAAATGCTGATGTTCGAGCTTTGTGAGGAGTTTATAAAGCAAGTAAAACTTTGGAAGTGCAACAATACAGAATATACAGACAATGGACAAATAGAGTCAGAGGTTGTTGACCGAGTGAGGGTTATTGTGACAATATGCTTTAAGTTTGGAATAATAATGAAGACACACTTGGTTCAATCCAAACTATTTTAACTAAAATGACATTTTATATAAAATTATGTCACTACTTATCTAATGGAAGATACTAAGAAATAGGAGACACTGACACAGTCTTGGAAATCAGCAAGAAAGAAAGGACACATACTGACAAGAGACTAGCAATATGACACTGATCATTATGGATTGTAGTTAGCAGATTCCACCATTATTTGTGATTTTCACAAAGTTCCCCATTTAACAAGTTAGTGCAGATAAAAGGAAGAGTCCTTTCCCGACAGTCCTCTGCCTGGAAGCTGATAGACCTGGTTTCCAGTCCTACTTCTTATACTTATTACTTCTAACTCTGGAAAAATTATGTAATGTCTGTGGGCCTCAGTTTTCTCATCTGCAAAATGGGGTTATCATCATCTGCCTCCTCTGGTTGCTGTGAGGACTAAGTAAGATAATAAATGGAGCATTTGGGCAGGTGCCCAATCCTAACAGCTATTAAATTAATCCCATTACTCTAAATAGGTAACAGAAATTCTTAAGAAAATTATAAACCCCAGGAAAATAAAACCTAATTAAAAAAAAACACCCTAAGCCCTTCAAACTGTGAGGTTTTGGGTCATGAATTTGTCATTAATCAAATGGCTACAAATAGGGTTGCCAGATTAAAAAGAAAAAACAGGACTCTCGGTTAAATCTGAATATCAGATGAATAACAAATATTTTTTAGTGTAAGGAAGTCCCATGCAATATCATACTGGAAAATTGTTGTTTATCTAAAATTTAAATAGAAATTGAAATTTTAAATAACTGATTCATTCCTTTTTTTTTTTTTTCCTTCTTTTTTGGCTGAATCTGGCAACCTAATGCAAACAGTCAAAACCTGAGTATGTTTCATTCCTATGCCCTTTAGCCCAAGTTCCCATGGTGGTCAAAGGGCAGGAATCCTTATTTCAGAAAGTTTTTGTAAAAAATTAATACATGAGATTCATGTTATTAAATTGTCTCAAATACCCAGAACGTGACTTATCGCTATCACAGGGAAAGCAACTGCCCTTTTCCCATTTCACAGTTAGCCACGTGGCTTCGGTGTTTAATAATCTCGCACCCACACCATGGCGATGTGCTGTTTCCAGGTTCCCTCGGCCAGCTCTGAGCCAGCCACAACCAGGCCTGGAACGGTTTTGTTTTGTTTTGCCTTTCCTCTTTCTCCCAGGGCAGGGCTCCATGGAAACTGGAGTATGCACACGGACCTGTGGCGCGGACACCAGCCGGACGACTGGGACACCCAAGCGGAGATTCTCCCGCGAAAGGAATGGCTCCCCCCAGCAAAGCGGTATTATGTAGGCGAGGGGAGAGGCATGTTCATGTGAAGGTCAATGGAGTAAACGCAAAGTGGTATTCCGGACGGGTCTGTGACATTCTGCTTCTGCTTCGTTAACACTTGGTATTCATTTGTTATTTTAGGTCTTCCGCGGTGACGGGGCAACAGCCTGACGCGGCAGCCTAAAAAATTCAGAAACTTACTCAACGATAAAGTTAACACTTCAAGTGTGAGCTTTGAACTCTTATGTCTGTGACACACTACCTATGTCTGGAGAATGTTAATAAGAGTTTCCGAGGTCGCGTCGTCAACAAAAGACACCGTACTAAAGTTTGCTTTCACACGTGTTTACTTGGCGTGGTGGTAACATGACTGATAAGACACAGGCCTATATGGAAACTCAGGTATATTAATTGCTGATATGAGAAAGGAAAAGAGGTTTCAAAAATGAAACGAGGACTTTATTTTGGTGTTTAAGAATATTTAAAAGTTGAAAAGTTGTGGTTCTCCCCTCTCTCAAGTTCCCTTATTCCTCCCTGACATGAAGGTGTTCTCTTAATCTTTTAAATATTATGACATTCCAATCTATATTTAAATGCCACAAATCTCTTGAACAATTTCAGCGCAAATTTTAAGGACGGGTTGGTTTTGAAAACTCCGGCTATTACCATCCTATCAAAGTCCCTCTTTCATCTGAACTTCGAATTTAAAACAATGTAACCATAAAAAAAATTGGGAAAGCAAACAAAAAGCCAAAAGAACATCAGAACAACACATTTTCCTTTGAAGGGCAGAGAAAAATCATGGGTAATTCAGGGCGGTTGATTTCTAGAGAACTCCAGCCATCAGAATGACTTTGTGGGGAACAGCCGCCCGATGGTCCTGGCCGTTACATGTCAATCTGTCAAACCAACAAACAAAAACACCACAGGCTTTAGCACAAATGACATATGACAAATGCAGATGTGCCTCGGAAAAGAATCCTTTGCGTCTTAAACACCTGCAAGAATTCCAAAACAACTGGCAGGTCTATAGCCCCTCTCCTGACCCTGAATCCCTAGTGGCAAAGAAAAAATGCCTAGAATGGACAGTAGTCCCTTCCCATTTGGAAGAGCGGTGGGGGGCTGATGAGAAACAAGTACAGTGTTGATATCACAATGCCATGCACCTGCTTTGGACTTAAAAAGAAAGAGTTTATGACAGAAACTGCAGCATTTTTGCATCTTCTCATTAAGCAGTGGTGAGCAAATTCAAGTGTGTTTCCCTTTTATTAGGTTAACCCATCCTGAATGAAAAGGGTCTATTGAGAGTGTGCTCATTGTTTTTTTCCCCATCAGGTATATTGTCTTCCTCTCACAATTAAATTGCCCCCTACGTTTTGGTTTAGGCAGATAAGTAATTTGTAGTAGTGTTGCAAAGTTAGTGTTTCTTAGATCCTTAATTAGCCAAAAAATAAAATTGAGTTTATCCTTTTATTGACTGTTTTTAATTTTTTAAAAAAAAAGCATCCCACAAATACCCTTCTATTTGATGAACATTTTTATGTCTAAAAAACGTATTTCCAAAGAAACATAATTCATCCCGAAGAACTGTTCCCACTGGGTGCATGTTGGCTGGTTATCTCTTGAAGTATCATCTTTATAAAGCCAGTATTCTCAAAACAATGGCTAACATAAATGTTTGTAAGGTTATCAGCTGGTGGAGGACAATGTCTCTTTAACTCCGCAATTTTGTTTGCCAGAGCCGGCTGGACATTATTTTCATGTCTTCCTTACTAACAATCTGTTATAATATATATATATATATATACATAGTTACCACATGGACTCTGTGGGGTGAGTAGTCAAACTGTAAATACAGATAGGGCACTACTATGTTATCAGAAAGAATGTCAGCCAGAGCAGGCTGCCCAGTAGCAAATTACAAAGTTTTGGCTCCCAAGAATGAGATGCGTTGTTTGCCCTTGCACGCTGCAGCTGCTGCCCCGCCCCACCCCCCTTTTTTGGTGGTTTATTACACACAAGCTACTAATGAATGGGAGCCGCTGTTTTACAGTACACCACACTTACAGGACTTATCTCTAGGCCTACCACAGATTTGACTGATCAACAGCAGGGCACCGCCATCATAATTCTTCCTAGAAACAGGAGTATAAAAAGGGGTTTGTTGGAGGTTGGCTGGGTCTGCGGAGAATCCTGCCCGCAGGGCTTGCCGATGCCATCACTAGCTGTTATGGTCTTTGGCCTAATAAGGTACAGAAACAAAGATTGTTCACTTATTCAAGAAGACTAAAGCACCAGAATGATGGAAAGTAGAGGCAGCGGGGCACACATCCAAGTGGGATTAAGGCCACAAGTGCAACTTTATAGGCCTGTCTGGGTGGCGGAATACAGATCTGCAGCTGAAAATCCAGTTCAAACATAATTTATTATATGTCATTCATAGTTAGAGGTGGTTGTCATTAGGAGTTAAATCGCTGCACTGTGTCCAACTGATTTTGATAAGTATTTTTAGAAGCCTCTTATATGTTATCGTAACTCTGAAACAGAGGCAGAGAAGGTAAACAGACTGATAAATAAACGGACAGCGCTATCTAAGAAATGTATCTGGAAAAAGCCATGGTGCGTCATTTTTTCCCATTCTCTGCTTTAAAGTTATGTTATGTCCTTCACGTCTCTAAATTTTAGCATTTCTCTCATTGCAGTAAAATATTACAATTTGCATCTCTTAGGCTTCTTCAAACTTTCAGATAAACATCAACAAAATGAATCTACCTATTTCCCAACAAAACAAACACATTGCCCCTGCTTTATAAAGAGGAGATTTCAACTTGGGAAGGTCCTTTGCCCCAGGCCTGATGTCCATTAAATGACCTAGCAGGGAATAAAAGTCAGAAATTAAATCTTCTAGTCTTTTCATCATATTTCCCCAATGTTGGGAGCATAGCAAGACCAGCAACACATGTATAACACTGTATATGAGACTAGAAAAAAATCTGTCCTCTGTTCTTACATGCCAAATATTGCTGGAATTAGAAATGTGGGTGGTTTTTGTTTGTTCATTTTGTTTTGTTTTTTAAGTAATCTCTACACCCAACATGGTCCTTGAACTCACAACCTTGAGATCAAGAGTTGCACGCTTCACTGACTAAACCAGGCAGGTGCTCCAGAAATGCGAGGGTTTTTGGGTTTTTTTTTTTTTAAGATTTTATTTATTTATTTGTTAGAGAGAGACTGAGCAAGTAGGGGGAGTGGCAGGCAGAGGGAGAAGCAGGCTCCCTGCTAAGCAAGGAGCCCAATGTAGGAATCGATCCCAGACACCGAGCTCATGACCTGAGTTGAAGGCGGACACCTAACCTACTGAGCCACCCACGCATCCCAGAAACATGGGCTAAGAGTATTCCCACAATGAGCCCTGCAAATATCCTTTTTTTTTTAAATATTTATTTATCAGAGAGAGAGAGAGAGCATGTGTGAGAATGGGGGAGAGGCAGAGGGAGAGGATCTCGAGCAGACTCCCCACTGAGTGAGGAGCCTGATGTGGGGTTCAATCCGAGGACTCTAAGATCATGATGGGAGCCAAAATCAAGAGTCAGATTTTTAACCAACTGAGCCACCCAGGCACTCCCCCCCAGCCCCCACACATTTTCAAGTCGCTATACCATAGTATCCTGCTTGAACAAGAGAGGACTTTACTTGGCTGAGGCTCCATCATATTATAGATGGCCCAAATGTTCTAATATCATAATAACTTAAAATCAATTTAATTGGGGCTCCTGGGTGGCTCAGTGGGTTAAAGCCTCTGCCTTCGGCTCAGGTCATGATCTCAGGGTCCTGGGATCGAGCCCCACATTGGGCTCTCTGCTCAGCAGGGAGCCTGCTTCCCCCACCTCTCTGTCTGCCTCTCTGCCTACTTGTGATCTCTCTCTGTCAAATTAAAAAAAAAAAAAAAAAAAAAGGGCACCTGAGTGGCTCAGTTGGTTAGGCGTCAGACTCGTCAGACTTCTGATTTTAGCTCAGGTCATGATCTCAGGGTTGTGGGATCGTGAAGCCTGCTTGATCTCTCCTTCTCCCTTGGCCCCTGCACCCCCTCCATGCCCACTCACATGTCCTCTCTTTCTTAAAAAAAAAAAAAAATATATATATATATATATATATATACATATATATATATATATATATAAATTTCATTGGCTTTTATATGGGTTTATATTAATGAAGTTGGATTATCTTACTATTGTTTGCAGAGTGTGATAGGTTAAACAATTTGGGTACAGCAGGGCACAGGTATCAGTCCTAACAGAATCCACGTTAATGGAGGTGTACCATCCAGGAAGACCAGAAGTCAAATGTGGCAGTTTTTCAAACAATATTCTTGCAAATAGTCAAATAACAAGTCATCCTCTCTATTCCACTCCCATCATCATGTTTTATTTATCCTGATTTCAAACATTAAACATTTAAGATTCAAACCATTTAAACATTTAATAACATAAATCTGATATTCTCTTTAGTAGTGAGGACCTTGTCAGGCTATTTTATTTAACCTTTGAGCACATTCCTTTATATCTCCCTACTCCCACCCACTTTGGCCACATATTAGCTTGTGGTTCCCTCCTGGTGATTGCAGAAAGAAAGGTCTTTTTTTTTTTTTTTTAATGTCTTCTTAAAACATAAGGACCACTGTATTTGTGAAGCTGTTCTTTATCACATGGGAAAATTTGAGGTAAGAGAGTGTGCAACTGTGTTAAACAAGTTCTCCTCTGAACTCTGTTACTTACTAGCTATATGGCCTTATGCAATTTACCAAACTTCCCTGAGCCTCATTGTGATTGTTTATAAAATGGGGGTATATTATGTAACTGCCCCTTCTGCATCCTTGTTTTATTTTCAAGGATAAGATATTAGCAGCTGCTTTGAAGCAGAAACACCTGGAAATGACCTAAATGACCATCCATAAGAGAATGGTAAAAGACATTCTGACCCAACCCGACTGTGGGATATTATGCAGCAGTTACAAAGAGTGAAACAGATATCCACGTTATAAGTCTGTTCCCCTTGACATATTATGAAGTAAGAAAATATACGTAATAAAATTTCATTTGATAAAAATGCTTAGCATATATGTGTATTGCTAATAATAAGAGTACCTAACCCTTATAAAATGCTTACTATGTAGCAAGCACGGCTGTAAGCAGTCCACATAGAATTTCACTTAATCCTTACAGTAACCCAGGGAGATAGGACTGCTGTCATCCCCGCTTCTGCAGATGAGAAAACTGAGATCATATATGTCATAAGTTGTAGAGGGGGGACTCAAACCTTGACTGTCTAGATCCAGAGTCTATGTGCTTAACTGCTATCATCTATCGATCGTCTACCTATCATCTAACCATTGTCTGCTTATCTTTCCATACAAGCATTCACATATACATCTTTCTATCGGATATCTGGGAGGATGCATGCTTCCAGAGAAGTGACAATGGGAACTTCTACCAATTCTACATACCACTTTTACTTCTACTTCTGTAAACTTCTATATTGTTTGCAGTACCATAGTCGAGTTTAGAATTGTGGTACCAGGGATATCTGATATACAGCTATGGTAAATATAAAGGAGAAGCTTTGCAAACAAGCAGTCCTTAAGTGGTACTGCAATGTTAATAATTTGCTTTAGTTGGAGCTCTTAAATATGAATATTGTTTATATCTTTGAGGACAGGAGATATAACACCTTTCCCTTTTAATTTTAACACCTTTTTCTTTTTCTTTTCTTTTTTTTAAAGATTTTATTTATTTATTTGAAAGAGAGAATGAGAGAGAGCATGAGAGGGGAGAGGGTCAGAGGGAGAAGCAGACTCCCCGCTGAGCAGGGAGCCCGACGTGGGACTTAGTCCCAGGACTCCAGGATCATAACCTGAGCAAAAGTCACTCACATAACCGAATGAGCCACCCAGGCACCCTAACACCTTCTTTCAATAGGACTTACATAGCGCCTTGTCCATTATGAACACTCAAAAGCTTTATGTACTGACTGAATGGAGACTATAAGTGAAAGACTTCCGTTACGACAGGGCTATAGTCTGAGGCTGTGTAGTAGAGCAAAGTTGAATTGAAATTAAATATGTGGTTCTGGACAATTAACCAGTGCTTTATCCAACTTGATTAGCCAGTTATAAATAAGAAAGAATGTTTATTTTACCCTTGAAAACCCTTGCATCCATTCATAGTATTTGCCTCATATTTTATTCTAATTTGATGTTTGATACATTTCAACCCATTTCCCCTGTAAAATATTCCTTGGGCCTCATTTCAAAGCCTTAGATCTAGAATTTAGTCTCCACTTGACTTGAGATTTCTTATCGGGAAGATTGACACTTAACAACATTCTATTCCTAGATTCTTGTGTGTTAAACCACCACCAAAAACATTTGTATTAGTTTTCTATTTTGATTATTACATGATGATTCTGATGTTTCTAGAATGTATGCAGTGTGCCTTTATTCCCTGCTTCTTTGCCTTTTACTATTTTTTTATTGAAGATTCTGAGGTTGTTCATACAATTGCTGATACTTCCTGATTGCAAGATATCTCTGTGGGCTTTTAAACATATTTAAATATATTTCTAAACTTTCATTCACTTGCATAAGCATGAATGTACAGCTTCTGAATGCAGAATTTTAAAAATGATTTTTTTTTCTTCTCTTAGGCTGAAGAGTCATTCGTTTAAAAATACATTTTAAGATTCAGTGTTTATTTGTAACTATAATGGAACTCTGGAAGCAAGTGGCATATAAGAAGTGACCCACAAAATATCTTTGAAAAATTATAATTGATTTTCCATAAGATTCTTCTTTTTAATATTTGATGTTACTTTGCAAATATGAGAAATAGATATCCAGATGAGGATACCGAGGAACACAGAAGTACCCAGATCCAGGAATAATCTGGTGTGAGAAACACTAGATTCCTCATACTTATTCTTTTTCATTGGTTTTAAATTCTCTTTAAAAGAAAGGTTTTATAGCTGGTAAAATGTCATGACACTTATAAGGACTTTATTTCCTGGGTGAATAAAGCTATGAATCCGCCTATTAAAATAGGTAATATTCAGCCTCATTTTATATTATTCTAGAAACATTATCTTAAATCTATTAATGTTTCCACCGCACCCTGGAACAATCTCATTTCTCTATCTTACCGCTCCACCTGGAATATGGCCCGATGTCTTTCTACCATATTCCTACCCATACTTCCTTCAATCCTCCACTGTCTCCAACAAGCTTCTCTAGGCTATTCTGTATTTTCATAGCTGTTTGTTCATACTTTTACCAAGCTTATTCTGAAAAGACATTTGTACACATGCCAGTTTCTCTTCTCTGGATAGCGTGGCCCAAATCTTGAGGGTTTTTTGTACTTTGTGGTTCCAATCCTTATTTCTTTTTTTTTTTTAATGTCTTTAAGACTTTATTTTTGGGGCACCTGGGTGGCACAGTCAGTTAAGTAGCCAACTCTTGATTTTGGTTCTGGTCATGATCTTAGAGTTCTGGGATCCACATTTAGTGGGGAGTCTGCTTGAGGATTCTGTCTCCTTTTGCAACCCCCCCCCCCACCGGCTCATGTGCTCTCTCTCTTTATCTCTAGAAATAAATAGGTCAATTTTTTTTTAAGTTTATTTTTAAGTATCCCCTATACTCAGTGTAGGGCTCTAACACAGAAGCCCAAGGTCAAGAGTCACACACTTTACTCACAATTATGAATTATACCATCAGCACTCAAATAAATGAGATATATTTATAATACTGAGAGACAGGGTCAAATCTGATATTATAGAAACTAATACTGAAATAGTTGACTGAATTATTCACTATGCATTGTGATTCTTCTACTAGATGGATATTTACTTTTGCTTCCCTAAGAACCATTTTATGCCTGGTCGACTTACTTAAAAATGTCACCAGAAAAAATTCTTGTAGTATTTAGGGTAACATCTTATTTTGTCAAAATTATATTAATCTGTCCAGGCCAATCACAACTTCAGGGGAGGGGGAGAAAGGGAGAGAGAGAGAAGAAGAAAGAGGATAGAAAAGAAGGAAGGAAAGAAAAGAAAAAAAGAAGGGGGACAGGAAGGAAGGAAGGAAGGAAGGAAGGGGGAAAGAGAGAAAGAAAGAGGGAAAGGGAGAAAGAGAAGGAAGAGGGGGACGAGAGGGAAGGAGAGGAGAAAGAAGGGAGGGCGGGAACACATCTTTGCTACCACAGTATATTGGGCAGGGATGACTTTAAAAAAAAAAAAAAGAGGAATCTCTGATCTTTATTTATGCTTTTCAATATTTTCCATGTGCTTCTATGTACTTACATATAAATATGACAAGATTTCTTTTCAGATTCCTAAAATAATTCTCCTCCTCCTTCATCTTCTTTTGCAACATGAGAAGTTTACCTGAAAACTATCTGATAGCTTAAATGACCTAGAAAGACTGTATCAAGACAGCACAAGAGGAAAATTACCAGAATCTATAACATTAAAAGTTGTTCGCTCAGGATTGAATTTTGGTGGTCAGAGAACCACTGATAGTATACTTCAGGGTTCTCTGACTTGTTACAAGTTTAACTGAAGTAAATGATTTCTTGTGCAGCTTATCAGTTTGGCATCAGATTGCATTAGATAAGCCCCTTAAGGCCCAAGCTGCTTTACATTTTATTTTAAAATATTTTGAAGATTTTATTTATTTATTGGACAGAGAGAGACGCAGCGAGAGAGGGGACACAAGCAGAGGGAGTGGGAGAGGGAGAGGCAGGCTTCCCGCTGAGTGGGGGCTTGATCTCAGGACCCTGGAATCAGATCAGAGCTGAAGGCAGACCCGCAAGGATGGAGCCATTGGGGCACACCCAGCTGCTCTACATTTTAAAACAAAATTACCTAAAAACCGAGGAGTAACAGAAGGAGGGGCGAGGAAGGAAAAGAGGGAAGGAAGGAGGAGAGAGTAAAGAAGACCAGAAGGAAAGAAGGGAGGGAGGAGAGGTAGGAGGAAGGAAACCTGTTTTGGACAGTGAAGAATGTTAAAGACACACATGAAAAAACTAGATGAAATTGGTAACATAATAAGAAACTTAAGGGGCGCCTGGGTGGTTCAGTGGGTTAAGCCGCTGCCTTCGGCTCATGATCTCAGGGTCCTGGGATCGAGTCCCACATCGGGCTCTCTGCTCAGCAGGGAGCCTGCTTCCCTCTCTCTCTTTCTCTCTGCCTGCCTCTCTGCCTACTTGTGATCTCTGCCTGTCAAATAAATAAAATCTTTTAAAAGAAACTTAAAAATTGCAAAGCCATCTAAACAAACATATTAGTGTTAATATGAGAGTCCTTATTTTGTCACTTCTTAATTTGCAAATTAGTAGAGAAGACAGTGGAAGTTTGGATTTGGAATCTTGAGTATCGATCTCCAAGTCAAAATGAATAATCTTTGGTCTAATGTCACATGTTAATTGACAAACCTTAGCACAAGAAAGGTTATCATATCTGTCATTATTGATACAGATTGACAAATGCAACATCCAGCTAGAACAGTGGCTTTTCCTTTTCTGGATACTTTTTCATTTTATCTAATCCCAGAAGCTTGACTGGATTTGTCTGGCTGCTAGCATAATTTAAGGACAAAAACTTAATTAAATATATATAAAATGACTAATTTAAGTGCATACAATTTAAGAAATAAACAAATAATTTCTGTACTAACTTCCACACTGCCTTCATTACATAATTAAAACAATGCAATTAAAAACCCAAGAATAATCACATGGCAGCATCTTTTTGTATTTCTTGATTTGTTTGTTTAGATAGCTTACAGCAATGGCAATTCAACTAAACATTTTCTTTATTATTTTGCAAACTTTTTTTTTCATATGAAGAATAAAAACCAAAGGGAAACAAAAATAGTCCTATACAACTTTGTTTATCCAACTTGCTAAGATGGTAAAAGATACTGGTCTATAAAAACTAGAAGGGCAGAGACTGGGAAGTAAGGGAATTAGGAAGAGGTTGGTAGAAGGTTAGAAATGTTCAGCCACCAGATGAAAATGGGGCTCAGGATCTAATGGGTAACATGGTGACTCTAACTGATAAAATGGTAGTGAATAATTGAAATTTGCTAAGAGTGTAAAACTTAAGGATGCTTGGGTCGCTCAGTTGGTTAAGGTTGTGTCTGCCTTTGGCTTGGGTCATGATCCCAGGGTCCTGGAATCGAGTCTCCTTTGGGGCTCCTTGCTCAGCAGGGACCCTGCTTCTCACTCTGCCTGCTGCTCCCCCTGCCTGTGCTCTCTCTCTCTCTCTGACAAATAAAATCTTTAAAAAAAGAAAGAAAGAGAGAGTGAGAGAGTAAAATTTAAATGTTCTTAACAACAACAAAAAGATAAACATGCAGTGATAAATGTATTAATGAAGCAGGTAGGAGAACACTTTCACAATGTTTATGTTTATCAAATCATCAGGACATATATTTTAAGTATCTTCCAATTTTGTCAATTTTATCTCAGTGAAACTGGGTGGAAAAAAGGGAAGCTTCACTTACAATAGTCTAGAACTTGATCAATGCCATGCTCTTGAGTACTTCATAGGCAGAACATGCTTCTAAAGGCTTATTTGTTGTTACATTCTACTTTGAAACAATTTATGGTTTTCAAGGACATTTAAAAAATTCCAGGCAGTTGTTAGTTTACATAAGGCTGCTCACATTTGGTTTTTAGAAATTAAGACTCTCCCCTCTGAAAGACTACTGATACTCACACACATGCATGAGGGAAAACACTAATTCACGACATTTACTTTTAAGTGAATAGAATTTTTTTTTTCAATCAGGTCCTTTAACTTCTGTATCTGCAAAATATAAAAACTTTGCTCCTTAATACAAAATCTTGATTTTCAGGGGTGTAGGACACAAAAGGAATTTAAATGCCTATTGCTACAGGTTAATCACTTAAACCAGAAGCTAGGAAAATCTTTTTTTTTTTACAGTACAAATTGATTTATTTAAAACAGTTACAAAAAAGCTCAACAAAATAGAGATTATCCTTAGAATTATTAATGCTTTGTTAAAGATCAGGTAGAAGCTAGGAGAATCTGCGTTGGTATCCCAGTTCTTCCACTTATCAGCTAGATTACAGTGTGTAAGTGACTCAGCTTCCTCCTTGGTAAAATGAGATTAATGTTATTTGTTTATATCATAACAGTCTTCCAAGGATCAAACAAAATTATGAATTAAGAAGTGTTCTGTAAGCTGTAGGGCATTAAACAAATTAAGATGTTTTTAAATAATAATTTTATCTAATTGAGAAATTTTGATTTATGCCAGATACTACCTCTCACAGAGAGTCTGACGTCTAGCACAGGTACCACTTTGGAACCATACATTTAATCAATAGGAAGACGAGTGTCTTTCTGCTCACCTCTCTGACAGGTTAACAACCTGTAAGAAAAAGATCACCAGTCAGAGTCATGCTGTATTAGATGGACAGTGTAATCACTAGGACAATTCATAATACAAAGAAAGTGGAAACATGAGTCTGAAGAGGGGAAATATCAAAGGTACTCTTTATCAAGAGTGAAACTTTGAAATCCATCTATTTAAGATTAATCACTATTCTTTTAGTTAAGCTGTTGTCATCTCTAACTTTCCCTGAGTAGAAAATAATCTACACTTCCAACTAAGTTATTCATGGTCCAATTTGTTCTCAGAATACTATAATAGGCTTTGTGAAGATAAGTTTTATAATAGGGATTTAACATAGTGAGAAGCCAAGACACAGAGGCTTTCAAACACAAAGAGTATATATGTATATAAACTGCTCATCCCCTCCCCCTCTCCTTCCCCTCTCCCAAAACAACACTCACCCCTACTGAAAATCTAATTTTTACAAAGGATTCAGATGAAATGCCAGTTCAACAACTTCACAGTACAATCGGTTTAGCTGCTGCAGTGTAGCTTGGGAGCCATTTTCAGCAGTGCTGGGAAAGGGGAAGACTTCGAGTGAAGCACCCCCAGAAGAAGGAATGCTGGGAAGGGTTTTAGGAAAGAGAAACGTTCAAAATCTTCCTCCTGGCAGCTCCGTCTTGCTTGATGACCACATTTACATACTGAGTTCACAGGCTAGAACTCTCAAAGAGAACTCTACTTCCCTGGAGAAAATACAACTTTCAGGGTGGCATCCTGGAGAAAAAAAAAAAAAAAAAAAAAACAAGGAAGAAAAAGAAAGAATCACTGATGATCTATATAAATTATTTTTATTTTTCAAGCTTTTGATATCTTAAACTATTGAAAATACAGAGTTAATTCAGAGACACTATTAATTTATTGTTTTTTTCCCCCTTTTGTGCTTTAAGATCTAACCTTCCATATTTATAATTTTTAATCTCATCTGTATCCAAATAGGTATACTGGTTATTTGTTTTACAAAATAGCAAGGTACCTGGCCTGTGGTGCAGGGTGTATCTCCATTCCAGACACTTGTTTTTTGTAAGGTTCCTCATTTTCCCATTTTAAATATATCAAGACACACAGATATAATTTAGTATTTAAAGTCCTAGAAACTCTCTATTAATGTTTTTTATAACTAGCTTCTTTTTCTGTATATGTTACATCTCTGCTGTGCCTATTTTGTTGCAAGTCAGGCTATCTTATTTGCGTATTTGTAACAGAGTATATAAAAGGAGAAAGAATCATGGTTTACTGGGTATTCAAAACTTCTCTTAGATTAAAAAAATCCTCCAGATCACATAAAAATTACGTAACAAATATATATTTTAAACTTTTCTTTACAAAGGATGATTCCTTGGGTTGTTTTTTAATGTGCTTGTAATGATTTCTAGCACTCACACCTCCTTCCTTGCTTTCCAAACTGTTTATACTGTCCCCAATAACACTCAGTGGAGAGCTGTCATTCCCGGCTAAATCCTTACTTAGGGTGGATGCTATGCCTCCGTGAGACAGGGTCAGGGGGTCAAAATAGATTTTGGAGGCCACCTGCAGAGTCCAGGCCATGAACTGACTCAAAAAATTTATATCAGAGCCAGAATAGTCCACCTCCCAGGGTCAGATCTGGCCTGACACTCCAACCGCAGGCTGGGGCATGCTAGACCGAGCTCAGAGAGAGGCCAGAGTTGTTGACCCTGCTAGCTGACCTCTTCAAACTTCAGGAGAATTTTTTTGGCAGTTACCACGGTGACTGGGTACTCTAAAAGCTTATCCTTCTTACTGAAAGGAGGGGAAAAAATCAGGAAAAAATATGTTAAAACCTACCTTGCAGAGATGCCTATCACAGTTAAAGTTTAAAAAAAAAAAAATTGAGGGAGTTCTAAATTGTGTATGCCTTTGATACTGATTTCTACTGCTGTCCTAATGAAATTGGAATTTATAAGGTCTTTCAAACCGCAAAATTCACATTTGGAACAGATACTGCTTTTTTTTTCCCCTTTCCAATAGCTGAGAATTTGAATAATGTATTAAAATACTTTTTAAACAACATAATTTACTTGGAATATCTAATAACTCTCTGCTTTTCTTTGAGAATAATCAGCTTTGAAATAAGATCCATCATAAATGCTAATCTATTAGGGGAAAAAATACCGTAACTAAATAATGATTTTTGCCTCAAAAATAAACTCAATATTTTTTTTCCTGAAAGAAAAGTGTTCATTTTTGCTTAACTTGAAATAATAAAACTAGAAGAAAAGCACGGGGCTATTATTATTATTATTATTACATATTCTATCTTTTATCACGTGACTTAATAAAAATAATGTGCACATGAAAAACAACATCACAAAAATACTATAACAAAAGAATATGGGGAGGAAAAAAGCAAGGTACACTTTATTTTAGAGCCATGCACATTAAAGCTAAAAAAGCTACAGCATATTCTTCCATGTTAATATCAAATACTAACTTAAGTTCTAAAGTTCCACAACAATAGAAAGTCATATAAATTAAAATTTAATTCCCCATGGGGTAAACCTATACACATTTTAAGACTTTACTAGTTGCATTTTGGTGACAGATTGTAATACAAAATACCTTAAAATGGCTCCTATATGTGACTTGAAATTAGATGGGAATTGTAATAATTTAGAAGGAAATATTCTTTAATCATAATAATACTTGCTTTTAAAAATACCTATGTACTATATAATGATTTTTTTGTGAAGTGAAACCAATGACTCTTAGTGCTGCTGCTGCTGCTCTGCCCCTCCTTTAATTTTCCCCTCTACCTCATACATGACTGGGGTCCTAGATATCTTGAAAGAGCTTTCTCCAGCATGTGGGTACTGTGTGTATGTGTGTGTGTGTGTGTGTGAATTTGTGAGCATGACACGCACAAATGATGAAGCAAGGGTGAGGGGAGAGTGGATTTGCATTTTAAAATGCAATGGCTATATAACAAACAATGTCTTTGGCCTAAATATTATTTTTCATCTTGACTCTAAGCCAAGAAAAAAAAATGATGAATTATAGAAATGTAGTAACTGACATTCCAAAAATGAATACCAATTCATTTCAAATTTCAGAGGTATGTTCTAACCTAATCTTGAATGTTCATTTTGCTGTGACCTATTTTGACCATTTTGTAATCACCACTAAATTCATAGAACAGAATGGACGTAAAGCCAAGTATCTGTTAATTAATCTTAATTTTTAAGAAACAAAATATAATTCAGAATATAATTTCCCTTCTTGTTCTCAAAACAGCCAGTAAAAGGGAAGATCAGAGATTATTTTGAAGTGGATTTTGCCGGGTGATCCGACTGCACTTTGCTAACACACAGGTCCTTCAACTAGATGGTGTGGTTCTTGTCATTGCAAAGTGGGCAACCAGGTTGATGAGTCACTACAACTGTGGGGCCAGCTCATTCTTTATGATGAACTCAGACTGTCCTTCCCAGTCGGGGACTCTTGGCAAGCTTCCCTAAAGACCCGGAGGCTGGCAAAGCATGAGGAACTATCAAACAGGAAATGGGTCCTCCTCAGGTTTTGAAAAGAGATGATAGAAGTCTTAAAATGTGGCAAGCCAGACCAGAATCTCCTAAACCACAAGTCTTAGCTTGAGTGAAACATTATTTCTGAGTTGGATCTGAAAAGGAAAAGAAGTTTACGAGTAAGACAATGGTTCATTTGTATGCAAGAAAACAATGCCAAGTCTCTTCGCTTGATTTCCTCTAGTCAAATTTAGGATCTTTTAGGAAAAAAACAAAAATCATTTGTCAATCTTCTGTATAAACTTTTGCTGAAAGGATAATGAAACAGATACTTTATTCAGTAACTCGTAGACCTGGATCTTTTCTAAGGTTGAAAGTTCACAAGTATGTTACAGGACTACAGAATATAGGGACTGAGAGCGTCCTGAGAGATGACCTAGTCCTAGCTTTTTACTTTCTATATGTAAACCCTGAAGCCCCAAAACTTGAACTGCGTTACATACAAACTATTATTTACATGCCTAAATTGGGAACTTAGATCCTGCTTGGCATTTCTAGTCTAATGTGTTCTCTACTACACTATGAGGCTCCTTCACAGGGGAAAAGGATATTGGATGTCCACACAAGTAGACATATTCAAAGCCTTAGAGACACAGATAATCTGAGACCATGGTATAAAATGATTGTAAAACTCATTCACATTGCACTTTCAAAAAACAACTTTAGGCATCACGTGAGCAGAAATTCTACAAAACCAGGCTATAAAGCAGTAAAATAAAATGCGTTATAGGAAGCTTCAAAATTCTTAGGGACTTCTGTCTGATGGTAACAAGGGCATGTTGTTAATATTATTTCTCCAGCTAATTGTTTTTATTGATTTGTTATGGCTAGGAAGCACTGATTGATTTTCTTAGAATTGGTACATTGTTCCACTCTGCCAGGTTTGTAATTAAAGACCAAGAAGAAGGGCTTTGGGTTTTAGCCTATCTAGGCTTCCAGTGGTATGAAAGAGTCTGTCTAAAGAATCATAGACTATATAAGATATGCTGGCTGCCAGTCCAAAAGTGCTTAATTGGGTCTTTCTTTAACATTTCTCTAATTTACATCAGTTTTAATTTGTATCTATTAGAATCAGTGGATCCTGAAAATCAAATAAATAGAAGCCTATAGAAAAATGTGGAATTCAGTGCTGATACCCCAAAGTGCCACGTTGCAGCTGCATTCAGTTGTAACACTTATTCTCCATATCATGTATTTTCAGCACAGCCCCCATTTGTCCTGTTAACTTGTCATGGCATTGTGAGATCATGATTTAATTCTGAGAATTTGGCTCAGGACCCCAGAGGAAAAAAGAGCAAGGGATAAAAATTTAAGGAAAGGGAGAAAAAGTACCAGGTATGCTGAGGAGCCAATGGTTTCATAGGAAAGAAAGCTGGTATTTAGGAAGATGGTCATACATGATTAAGAAGTGAAGGCCAGGGGCACCTGGGTGGCTCAGTGGGTTAAGCCTCTGCCTTCGGTTCAGGTCATGGTCTCAGGGTCCTGGGATGGAGCCCCACATCAGGCTCTCTGCTCAGCGGAGAGCCTGCTTCCCCCACTTTCTGCCTGCTACTCTGCCTACTTGCGATCTCTCTCTCTCTCTCAAACAAACAAAAAAGAAGAAGTAGTAGTAGTAGTAGTAGTAGCAGTAGTAGTGAAGGCCATAGGAGACACCCTGACTCCCACCTAGAATCTCCAAGAAATGCTGTATTCTTTCCATCGATTCCACTGGGGGCATCTTTGGTACTAATCACGTGTTAAATTTTTGGAGGGGCCGAGGACCGAAAAACACCACTCTGAGGCTGGGTCTGAAGAATGTTTGGCAACCCTCCCTCAGAGCTCCCATCCCGATGGGCGGAGGAGCCGAGGAGCGCTTCGCGCATGCGCATCTATTGTTGAGTTTCTTAAAACACTTGAGAAAGCCTCCTCTTGACCCAGAAGCTGACTTCTCCACCCAAAGGAGAAAGAGCTGTTAAGGGAAGCTTTTTGACAGAAGGGAACTTGCTGATATATAAATATTTTTCCTTTTGGCGAGCTGAGCGAGGAGAAGAAAGTCAGTGAGGAATTGTAAGATTAAAGAGTGAGAACTTTCCACTTGCTTCTGAGCTCCACCCCCAGGACTAGCCTGGCCGTTCTCCAGGGGCAGTGTGGATGACAGAAGGGCTAGTTGCCTTCCTCAGCTTCTTAACCTGCCTTTCCACTTGCCAAGAGCTGTTCCTTCGGTCCAAGTGGGCACAGCAGTCTGTCCGGGCCACCATCCCCTGGACTGCTGCGGGAAGCACCGTCGGAGGCAACTTGACCAGGGCTCGCCTGCTGCCAGGACAGGACCATTTGAAAAAAGACCTCTTTTTTGGCATCTTTCATAGGCTCCTTGGGAAATTGTTAAAGACAGAAATTTTGAAATTGAATTTTCATGATTATTGGAAAAGAGGGGTGAGGCACAGCAGCTGCCCCAGAGCAGCTGGTCCAGCTCCTCCATCTGCAGGACAGTCCAGCCCCTTGGCCACTCCACCCCCACCCCCCACCAGGCCAGCAAGAGGAAGGGAAAAGGAGGGGCACAAAGGTACAGGTTTCAACTTTAGAATAAGGGCCCCGGCCCTGGGCATTTGAGTCATCTGCTTCCACAAATACAAAAGAAATGGCAAACAAAACAGAACAAAAAATGTAACTTCAAGTCTCAGTCCCAGGTTGCCCACATGAACTGTAGGCCCAACAACACACATTCCTGGGGGGGATGTGAGGGATCCTTTCGTGAAGGAACTGTGGAGAAGGGCAGAGGTTTCTAGGAGGTGGAACCAGTTTCTCCCCTGGATCCTCATGGCTCCTGGGGTGGGAAGGACTGGAGTCACATGAATGTTCCTTTTCCCTCTTCTACCTGCCCTTTCTCATTGAGAGGCAATGCCACGGGATAATGCCCTCCCACCGCCAGTTTCCTCATCCCCAGACTCAAGTGCCTCAGAGTGAAATGTCATGAAAAGTTATTGCCAACAACAAATTCAGGCTGACAAATTGTCAATAATCACGCCTTCAACGTGCTGGATGGCCTTCATGCAATAAAGAAGCAGATGCACAGAGGTGGGGGGGCGGGGGGTTGGGGGGGCAGACAGGATGTAGGTGACTGCCCAACGCATAGCTTTCCAGGTTTGCTTCCCTATCAAGCCGTGTTCTGCCCCCCAAGAAGGGAATGCATTCTGTGAGGGACTACAGGGCACCTACCAGCCCAGTCGGCTCTAGTCCTTGCTCTCTTTCTTCCTGTTGCTCACGCAGGCTGCTCCCAGGAAGCCTCTCTCTAAGCTTTCCTCCAGTTAACCCTTCTGGGTACGCGTGACTGTGGTCTCAGGCGCCCTTGGTTAACAGTCGTGTTACCCGAGTTTTCTTTTGTTTGAAATGCTGGGCCCCCAGACCTTGGCATGTGTTGGACGTCTAGTTACTTCTGCATGCCTGTCTGTATCCTGAGACAGAGAAAAGTATTAGGAATTGATGCTCAAGATAAATAATAGTGAGATTTTTACCTGTGGAGGCATTGGAAGAATGTGTGCATATTAAGTCATTTCAGAACTTAAGACAGATCTGAAAAGGATCTTTCAAAGTGTTTTTACACTATCACCTCTATAAACATCCCCTCCCCCAACACAGACACATTCACAAAAGCACCCTTTGATATATATATATATATATATATATATATATATATATATATGTATATATAATATATATACATTTTTAATATTTTGGACTCTGTGTTTTAAATTTAGAAGCAACTTTAAACATATACGTTGATTTAAACATGAACTTTCTATCTAAGATATGACTTCTTGTGAGGTTTAGAAATCCAATTACCTAATCATAAGATTTTGATTAAAATATCAGTCATGGCCCTCTTAGAATGTTGATTTAGCTATAAAAGTTGGGTTCAAAATTTAATTTGCTCTTCTTTTTTCTCCAACTTAAGTTTAAATTTCTTTTATTAACACAACACAGAACTTGAATTAAGGATCTTCTTGTTAAACTGCGGGCTTTTCTCATTTCCCTGAACTCTGTAAGTGAACCACATTGTCATATAATCGATAGGAAAAACTCAGCTGTCACAGGTCCTAAGCGACCGCTTACCACAGAACTAACATGATCTGGCATTTCTGAGTTTGAAATATGTGCTGTTTGGATGACATGAGACCAAAAATACTACCCAGACATATATGTTGTAGTCTCTATGAATGGCTGAGGACTGATTTGCTGAGACCAAGGAGATATGAGAACAGACTTCTCTCCTGGACAGAGATGAAGTGCTCTCTTTTTTCTTCCATCAACAGGAATTCCAAGTATTGGGGTCTAGGAATCAAGGGTATTTTTAAGTTCATCTAAGATTGTTTGCTCTTCTAGAGTTTATAACAGAATTTGAAACGAGGTGTTTTTCTTCCCAAACCTATGAGCAATTCAGATTTTGATTTTGGAGTTAAAATCTGAAACTAAATGTCAAGCAGTTTCAAAACCTATCCCTTGAAGTCCTAGATCCTTCCCATCAATGTGATCAGGAGTTCTCCAGTATGTAAATCCTTTGGCTCAAAAGTAACTGAATGGCATCTGATTTTAAGTAGCAGGAACCCATAAATCTCTGGCAAAATATTCCTCTGCCTCAACGTTACAGACTTGCTGCACTCCCAACCTTCTCTACAATCTGCCACCCAGAAATGCTACCATGAAGAAGATACAATCCTTCCTTATCTGTATCCTCTCCCTTTAACTATGATCTGCCGTTCTGGACTTCGAACTCAATGACATGTTTCACCTTGGGTTTTTTGCTTTGTTTTGTTTTGTTGTTGTTTGCTTTTTTAAGTCGTACTGGGCAGCCCTACTGTGGAATCTATCCTACTTGGTAGATTAGATTATGTGATAAACATGTTAATTTATCTCAGGAAGAACCTTGCTATGAGCCTCCTCAATGAGGCATACTACAAATCAATTACACACCAAAGGTGAAAGGTATTCAGACTCACGAATTGGCTCTGTCAGCAAGCTGATGTAGTAAATATTAGTTATCCTTAGCCTACCTGGACCCATCGATATGAAGAAAAGTACTAGAGGGGATCAAACAGCAACAAGCTAGGTGAGACAAATTCAGTTTACAATAGATACATAAGACTTCTCTTTTGTAAACCTAAAGCTGTTGGAGCCTGTATTTCCCACATCTACCATCACTAAGATCTTTGGGATAAGCTATGAAACACCACTTCTAATTAGTTCATTTGTCATCAGAGAACCACTGCATCCAGCCAGGTATTTTGCTCCTATTCAACTCTGGAAGAAAACGGGACAACATGTGCTATTATAAAAAGCTCAGCATTCAGTGCCAACATTTCAAATTGGCCTCATTTTACAAGATCTCAGAAGCCCCCAACTCATTCAGGCTATGTCTTGGCAACCTTGCTCTAGCCCCAAACAGGGCTGTAACACAGTAGAGTTTATCCATTATCATAGTTCACAGGCTTCTCCATAGCTGCGAATCGACATTTGGAACTTATGTCACACAGAAGGAGTGAAAACCCCTCTAGGAACTGAGTCACTGATTTCCAAAGTAAGTGCCATAGGTGGGTGGGAGGAGGAGGAGGTAGCAGGGGACAGAGAAGGGAAGAACTAGGCACAGGATAACCAGGCTGTGAGTGACCTAGCTGATGTCCATCAAAGGCAGGTAACCGAGTTCTCTTCTGGGATACTTGAGTGTCTGAATTTACCTGATGACAATTCCGGGAAATGACTGATCTCATCTCAGCCCTATACACCTGTAGAGTATTTATTTATTTATTTAAGAAATATGGCACATTAAACTATTTTGTCTTTGATTCCCAAGACATAAACCACATGAGGTCAATAAATTGGAGAATTTGCCTCAATTCTTAATCACACAGTGCAGAGATACGATACACTGGATACGGAAGCTGTACTGGACAGCCCCAGCATGTATGGCTCTAAAATTCTAAGCTGTTCAATTCTGTCTAAACTTGCATACCCTCCCCAGCCCCCAAACACCCACAGGAAATGTATCTTTCCCTTACTCTCTGCAATCTAAACTTAGGAGTACACAAACCATGAGCTGGAGGTAACTGCTTCTTTGCAGCACTATTTATGAAACACTTATTTTTTTTTTTTCCTCCCCAGGCACCCGCCCCAAGGGACTGAGCAGTGCACTCTGCTGCTACTCAGCTCGGTCCAAGAGAGAAGGTGGGGGGTTGCAGGAGCATCTTTACCAGTGCAGCGCTCTTGCCGCCCGCACCTGCTTTCTCACCAGTTCACCAAGCTCCCTCTCGGCTTCATTTCACAAACATTCTGGGTCTCCATTTATCTGTTAAAATGGCCCAGGGTGTTTGCCAGGAGTATTGTGCCACCATCGCTGGCACATTTTGTCTGTCATTACACAAAGCATTCTAAAAAGCTATTTCCAACCCTGAAAATATACTCTTACTACAGAAGTCATTACATTAGCATAACAAGCACCAAGTTCCAAGATGGTAATTTGGTTATAGATCTGAAATCCTTCCTGTTCCATCAGCTAGATGTCGAGGGATGCTGTGACCCTGCTGCCTCCACAGTCTGTGGACCCCTCCCCAAAGAAGTTCTGCTGCGGTGAACAGTTTGTCCTTGGGAACTCAGAGTAGGATGGAAGTTTCAGGTTTCAACTACCCACATTGGGACATTTCTTAAAGAACCAAGATGCCTTTATCTTTCTTTCTCTCTCTCTCTCTCTCTCTGTCTTTGTCCCCCCTTCCTCTTTCGGTACCCTTCTTTGACGGAGAAACTATGTCTTAAATGATATTCTTCCACAGGTATCTCATTGGACATAAGACAAATATCAGGATTTCACTTGTAGGCAATACAAACACTTTTTGGTTCTTTTGTTGGGGGTGGGGTTTGGGAAATTTGACCTCAGTCCACTGGGCCAGTTGTGGGGGTGCAGATTAGCTGCCACTCTGTTGAGGCCCGGATGATGGTGGTGGTGGTAAGGGTCAGCAGGGTTGAGATGTATTCAAATGTTAATTTACACCTGAAAAGACTGGCAGTCACCCACTTGGGTGGTGACTGGAGTTTCTCAGGAATCCTGGCCTTGAGTGTTTTCTTGGGAAAGATGAAAGTAGAAATGGAGGAGAAATGCAGCCTTAAAGTTACAGGAGCAGCAAGGAGGGAGGGAGCAGGGACAGCCCTGTTGAGTTAAAGGAAGTTTATGTAGCTACCAGTTATAAATCTATTTTCAATGTTCCCTTTGCAGAATAGTTTTAAGGTACAACAGAGAGGTGGTATTTCCTCTTTCCCTACATATTTGGAAATTATCTTTTGGATCCAAAAATATTTATGTGGAAGAAGGAGGAATTAGCCTTATTATTATTATTTTTTTTCTGCCATTGGGATGGGTTTCCTTGCTTTGCATAGTCTTTCCGTTTAACCACTGCTACCTACCCTGCTTAGTGGACTCCCGAAGTACCTCAGGAGTAACTGAAAAAGAAAAACCTTCTACATTCCAACACTGCCTCTAACCTCAAACATAGTAAAGGGTTCATTCAAGACCCCAGGACCACACTGAGGCATTAATTAGGCTGATGAAATCCATCGAAATGTATGAATTCAGCATAATCAAGTTTCTACCGCAGACTATCGTTAAGGAATACGTGAGCAGCTGGGAGAATAGAAAGTACTGTTAGAGTTAAGTCATGCATGTAATTGAGTATATTTAACATAACCATTTTAATGATCAGTGATTAAAAGTGCATCTTACTTAAATGGTATATCCTCTGCAATTTGTTCATATCAACTCGATAATATTCTCAAAAGGAAAAAGTAGGGATACACATTTCTAAACAAGATCTTTTTTGAGTTGGGGGGGAAAGCAGAAAAGTGAACTGAAAAGGGGGGGAAAAGCAGCTTTTGTGCGCAAACAGCTCCACCAGTGTGATATAAATTAATCACTGTTTTAGGCATCCCTGTGCTCAGTTCAAAGTATTAGGAATATATAACAAGTGATTTTCTTTCATCCCTCGAAAAGAAGGTATTTCATTAGAGAACTTCCTCAGTCCAACAAGATTATTTTTTCAAATCTCAAGTCCTGCTGATTTTAAGAGCTTTTCTTAGGAACCTAGGAAGTTCACCTTTCCGATTCTTCTTCCAACCTGTAGGGTTGGCTTATCTTGGTGGAACTTGCCTTTGTGAAGACAGCACTGGGAAGAAGAGAGACAGCCTCACAAGGAAAGAGATGCCCCCTGGCCATGGCAGTCTAGGGCCACAGACAGAAGCCCTCACAGGGAAATTAGCTGTTTGGATCAGCTAGGGGTCTGACCAAGAGCCCACGTGTTTAGAGCCAGACGGGCTGTGCTCTATTCACTTGGACCTGGCCAGATAAATGAAGTCATTGTGGAGCCCTGCATAAGCCAGCCCAACTCTTTTTGTTGTAGTTTCTCAGCTTTTGAGCACAAAACACACAAACCACCGATTATCCAGGGAAGAAGAGGTGGATCCAGATCTACAGGTAGAAGTATGTAATCCCACAATATCTACACATCTATGCAGGCTTTATAAAAGTGAGGATTGAAGAGAAGGATGCAGTTGGCCCAGTTCCCAAAAGTTGCCACACGGGGCTCTTTTTATCTCCTTTCACCCCTGCCCCCATCCTACAGAGAGACCAACCTATTCCCCCACTGAAAATAGGATTTGAAGAATGGCACATCTTGAATGTCTGGGCATTGCACCGTAACTTTTACCAGCCTAAGAGAGGGAAAGGAAGGCACAACCACATAAAAGTGTACTGGAACATACTATCTGCCTGCTGCCAACAAAACAAAAATATTTTAAGGGGAAATTCTTTTTGAATCCTTCCTTTCACCCAGAAGCATGTCTTCCTTGGCTTGGAGGGACAGCTCTTGGGAAATCAGGTCTCTGAAGGAGCTCTTCCGCACCCAATGTATAGTCTATAAATATAGTGGAATAGTCATGCCAGGGGTAGTCAGTGCAAGAGAATCTGGAGTCTTGAAAGCATCTTTTTCTTCTGGCTATGGTGGCACTTAAATGATAATGCGGGCAATGGAGCTAGGAGATTTATATCTTTTGGAAAGTAGGGCGAGCCAGATGGTAATAGCGTCATTAACACACAAACTTGGGATGTGCAAGTGAAGCTTGAAATTGGGAAAGAGATCGGGAGAACAAAGGGGGCTGCTGTTGAAAGGCTACCCCTCTTCTGCCGGCCAAAGCTAAGAGCCTCTTGGTACTGGGGTCTGCTCCTGCCCAGAGCTGGATAATAAACGACAGCTTTCCCCCTCCCCTGTTGTGACTTAGAAAACACCGAGAAAACTTTTGCAATAGGCAAATGTGGCACTTATTTATGTGTAACCCTTTGTAGTCTGAAGTGGCAGGAATGGGTCTTTAATTCAACTGCACCACCACCCTCCACCCCCTACCCTAGTTTGATAAGCTTTTGCAATTGTTGACAGTTATTTTATGAAATCAAAGTGCCGCTTGTTGCACGTTTCAGACAAAAGTTCCTTTTTCCTCCCCTTATGTAAGCATTCTAAGTAAATATTAAAGGTTGAACAGCACCACCTTTTTCATTTTGGTGATGGGGGTTGGTGCGAAGGTGTTGGGGAGTGGGGGTAAACGCCCAAGTTTTCCTTTGGAAAGTCTTAATGTTTAAGTTAAACTCCCACTTGTCCGAACAGATGTAACTCACAGAGAACAGAGAAGGCATTAAGACAAGATTAACAATGGCATTAATAGTAATAATGCATGTTTATAATAAACACCCACACAAACATTTATAAACAGGCAGGGCAGTTTGGAACTAAAGAAAAAATGAATATCTTCGCTCTCCTTTTTATTAACTCAATGTATATATGCATGTAATATATATATATATATATATATATATATATATATATATATATATATATATATGGCTTCTGGGAAGACAGCAAAAGTAACGGTCATTAAGTATTGAATGGCTTGAGTGATGCCTGTTAGCGACTTAAAGTTGACGATGTCTAAACTAAAATCGAACGTTTTTCTTTTTCTTCTAAAAAAAAAAAAAAATCCTAGAGCTCTTTAAAAGCCCAGAGGACTTACCCTCAAGGCATTATTCAGAGAAAAACTGAGACTGGCCGTTCGTCACAGGCAATTGTAAAGGGTTTCAAAGGGCCGATCAAACGATCGCCAGAGTAATCTACATTCAAGTCCGGATGGCGGTGTTACGGCACACACCTGCGGGGTGTTTGCTGTCCGTGCCCCTCGCCGAGCTACAAATCATCATTAAAGCGAGCTGCTTAAGCTTCTTCCCAGCTTCTAGACAAGAGTTACTTGGGACAGCTCACTTTGATATTGCTATAGCTCGCAATTGACAAGCAAGCTATTTTGGAGCTCGCGCCCGAGCCCCACACCCTAGCCAGCGCGGCAAAGTCAGGAGGGCGGCGTGGTGGCGATGGGGGGAGGCGAGCAATTGTAAAAGTCTGTTTCTCCAATTTCCTGAGGAGGATCACCGCAAGAATGTATAGGAATCCAGGTTATAGGAATCCAGGTTAGAAGCAGCTCGAAGCCCGCCTCGAGCTGCCTGCTCAGGGCTCTTTAAAACTTCACTGTCTTGCCACAACTTTGAGCCGACTCAGACTCCAGTCACCGTCTCACAGAGTTTCTCTCCTCTCGCTTACATACACATCCTGGAGCCAGCACACTCCCTCGAGTGCAGGATCACGTTTTACTCGACCAGGACCAGGGTCTAGTTTGAAACTTTCACTTTTGGTTCATTCGTTTGGGATTGTATGTCCCCTTTCAATGCCGACAGGCTCTCACTGCCCTAACTTTGAGAGAGAGAGAAGAAGGAAAAAAACAAAAAAAAATCTGGAGTTGAGTAAAAAGAAAGGGACGTAGGGGTCGGACAGCTGGAGGCGGGGGAACGGGAGGAATGTCGGTTTCTGTCTGCTGCCTGCCTGGGTGTCTGCAAGCCCTGGGCAATCCGTGTACTCCCCACTTGGGGGGCGGGGAGGAGAAATAACCGGCTGCTGGTGATGCCAAGATCAACACTCGGAGTGAATGTATCAATAGACCAATTTTCTGCTCCCACCGCGAGCTTTTTCATTTCAGCCCAGAGTAGAGGCGTCCGCGCTGCGCAAGACGCAACAGCACGGTAGCGTCCGGGAAAAGAGGGCGCTAGATGCGGGAGGCGCGAATATGGAAATTAACTCATTAGGAAGGGGTGTGGTTACCGCGTAGCCCCCTCCTCCATTCCTTCCTTTCTCCCTTGCTGCCACCGTCCCAGCTTGCTAAATATGAGATTACAAACAAACAAATAAAGCAGAAGCTGACTACGCAGCCCCAGATCAAACACGCTCCAGATAATTCGCTTCTCTCAGCGCTGCGGCCAGACCTGCGGCGCAGCGCGGGCCCCTAAAGCCCGCCAGTAGTTTCAGCTTCCCCCTCCTCGCCAGCCCCGGCTTCCGCGCCTCTGAAAGCCAGGGCCGGCCGCGGCGTTTCGAAGGCACAGCACGTGGCCCTGACGCGTCCGTTTGGTAAACGTTTTAAAACATCAGACGAACGCTTCCATCAATATGGTAACCCTCTGAGGGCCTCTGCTGAACTCAGAGGTCCTCTTCTAGAAGGCGCCTGGAAGGGGGGCTGGTGGTGTTCTCTTTGGGTGAAAAAGTCCAAACTAGAAAGTGGTGTCCCAGAGTGCCCCGCAGGGAGCTTTTACCGTGGCGCGGCACCCCGAGTGCGGGGAAGGGTATGGCATTGAGTAGACCGGTTGGAGCCAGGGGGGTGAGAGCGCGGGGGTCGATCTGAGCGTTAAAGATCTGGGTTGAGATATCATTAATCAGAGACCAGGTGCCCAAGAATGAGAGCGAGGGATTAGAAAATCTAGGATTCGTAATTTTGTGCCCAAATAAAATGTTTGGATGGGGAGGAGGAGGGACATAAGAAAGAAACAAGACGCAAAACCTCTCACCTCCCCCTCCCAGCCACCCTGCCTCCAAGTCCTCAAAGCTTGTCTCTGTGGAGGGCTGGAGGGAGGAAAATTGTACTTTTATGGTTTTTCTTCCTGCGTGGCCCGCCTCCCAGGCCCTGCTCCCTGCCCAGCGCTCCCCCAGCTGCGGGCTCCTTGGAGGAAGGCCGCCCAGTCCCCCCGTCTCCCGCTGCCCGCAGGCCACCGAGCCTCAAAGCGCGCATTGTCCAGCGGGGGCGGGGAGGCCAGCGGGCCCCTGGAGAAGAATAACACTGCGCCCAACTCCTGTTAGGGAAAGTTTCCTAATGCACTCCTTGTGGTAAAATACACTTTTAACAGGGCGGGGGATAGGGGTGGGAGTAAGTTTTGAAAATCCACTGCCTTCTCTAAATTCCTCGACTTTTCCCCTTGTCACTTTTTAGGTTCTCAGAAAAGGGGGAGAGTGAACCGGAAAGAAATTGGAAGGTGGCCGAAAATGTGGACATGACTCTAGAACGGTCCATGTGATGCTTTTAAAATGCGGGTGGGAAGAGAGAAGGGGGATGTGTCCACCCAGGTCTGGTCCGAGGACAGCTGCACGGTGCGCAGGGGGTGAGGGGAGAGGGGCCCCGAGGGCGCGTGTGCAGGCGAAGCATTTCGCACCTCCTGTTTATCTTAGAAGCGAGGCGGGGACCGGGAGGTGGGGGTGGGGTGGGGTGGGGAGCGAATTGTTCTGCCTCCCGACAGGCAGTGGAAGTTGAATAAAATGGAGAGGCGGGCAAACGCAAAAACAAAACCTGTCGTAGACTCGGAGTCTCTCTCCTTGACCCGAATTCCAAATGGTACAAATGGTAGGGGGTTCTCCAGTTGCAAAAGACTCCGAAGTCTTAAGACCCCAGAGACAGCGGTCCTCCAGCGACGGCAAAAGCTGTGATAGAGAACCGTTAGAATTGAGGCTTTGGGGGCAAACGTGATTAATCTTTCATTCGAGCAGCGGGGACCCATTCCTTCCAAGCTTCGCCCGTCTGCATTTGAGGGGTCTGTAGGTTTCATCTGCTCTTCCCAGGCATTTGCAAAATAATGGCTTGTGTCTCTTGCAAAACTCGCCTGAAACAAGTATATTCCTAGACACTGCTCGGGTGAATCCGTTTCAAAAATCAAAACAAAATAAGACTTTTAAAAAAGCCCCAGGCAGGTACTCTCGATGTCCAACAACCAAAGTGACCGAAGGGGAGCATTAGTGGTTGTGGCTCTTTGGGAGTTGCGCTAATTTGCTGTGTGGACTCAATGCCTTAATGCTAACTCGGTAATATAAAGGGCTGAAGAGCAAGCCCGATAAAAAGCTCTAATTGCTACTGGAAGATTTAGGTGGTTGCTAGGATCTGAGGACCACCATCACCACAAAAAACCTCCAATAGAGTGTTTGGGCTGTGTGTATGGGGGGGTGGGGGTAGAGTTTCTACGGCGAATAGTGCCCACATCTGCTGGAACTTCCATATCTAAGCTGTTCATTTACGGGAGCCAACTTATGAAATCTCCACAATTAGATCTTCATTGTTCTTCCTCCACAACACTGTCTAGAAAGAAAAGGTCTTCTCGGTCGGGGCCAATCCAACGAAGCGTTTGACGTTATTAAATAATAAAGCGATTGTGATTTACATTGTTGTTCAGAAAAAAAGGCCAATTATCCACTGTTATGTTGCCATAAAGATCATATTAACTCGAATTAGTAATCAAACAATATGCGAGCGTTTAAAAAAGTACAGCCGAACTGGGTGACAGCTACCGCGACGTCTTCACTTTCACCAGCGAACCCACCCGCGCAGGCAGCCGGAGCGAGAGAGGCAGTCGCCGCAGACCCGAAAGGAGGGAGAGAGCAGCAAAGTGGTGATTAACGGTCTCCAGTGTTAATTATTCTCAATTAATCCCGAACAGTGCAAACCTTCCCCGGTTCTCTGGAAGTTCCCTGGTTTGGGATGCTCTGAGAATGCCGCCTTTCTGGGAGGGGTTTAGAAGAATTCCGGAAGAGGCAATCTCAGTGAAAGTGTACCTGTGAGCGAAAGGGTAAGGGTGTAGGTGTGTGTGCAGATGTTGCATTAGGTGTGTGTGCGGGAGGTTCTCTGCCTTTCCCAGAGCCTGGCGTGCACCCCGAGGCAGGTGCCTGGGGCAGGCAAGGCCCGCAGCGTCCTTACACCCCTAGTGAATCTTGCGTTTTCTCTACTCAAATCACTCTCTCTCGCCTTCTGTTATTAGGTTTATAACTCTTTGCCCACTTAAATTTGTGCAGCCAACCAAGGAAATCTAAATAGGTTTGAGTCGCCCCTTGGGTACAGAATGGAGGCTTTAATAAGAAAGATTAATTGTGGGTGTGTAACCCGCCAGAAGACGCGGCAGCTATCAAGTAGCGGCGGGCAGTGGGTCGAGAGGAGAGAGATGCCTCTCTTCCTAGGCCCAGACTTTAGTAGGCGCCGCAGGCATACTTAACGCAGGCCACCCGACAACTCGTTGCACTCACAAGCGAAGGACTCCAAAGAGATGGTAAGACCCATCTCTCCCTGTGTTTGAGGTTTTAAAGAACTTGGCCTTTATTCGCCCTGCACACCAAATCCCCTTGCCCTGCCCCCGCCGGACCCTGGACTCTGCCTCCATGCGCGAGGTGGGAGGGGTGTGTGTGTGTGTGTGGAATGCGGTGCCCGCTGCCCTGGGAGGTCTGTCTATTCCCATCCCCACCTACTGAACAATGTTTAGGCGAATGATAAAGGTTTTGCTCCGAGAGCTAGAAAGTTGATTTTTTTGTTGCCATGATGAAAACCTGTACGGCTACATGGTTTTTTAAAATAAGCAAACAGGGATCAATTTTCCTCGGCGCGACGCTTCAGTCCCGGCACAGAGGGAAATCAGGCAGTGACAGGGCGGTTGGGATCGCGCCCCGCGCTGCGGCGGCGCGGAGGGAACAGTACTCGCCGCACAGCTCTTTCCTTGCCCCTCCCTCTTTCTACTAAGTGTTCGGATCCCAGACTGTGAGTTGGCGAAGGGGGTGGGAGCGGAGAGGAATAGGAACCGGGTGGGGGTGGCGGGAAGAAGGGAATAGTTTCTCTAGTTTCTCTAGTAGCGTTCCCTCCTTGGACAATTCCATTCGAAACTCGAGGCACCAAGGCCGGAGTTTAAACAAATGCGAAATGAAATCGTCGGAAGGTCCAGCCCTTGCAGCGGTGGGACAGCCAAAGGGTGGTCGCATCTTTGTCCAGAGTTTTGAAACAGTTGCTGCCTTTCCTAACTCCCTTCTCTATCTGCCACCCCTCTCCCCAGTAAAACCGATTCAAAAGCAGACAGACTCCACTCCACAAGATTAATGTCTGTCCATTTGAAGGATTAACCCTCTCATGCAACATAATAAAATACTAGAGGTCCTTTTAGATTTAAATAAATACATGAAATCCGTGCCTTCTCTTTTCCTGTTTGGTCTCTCTTGGGACATCAGCAAACAGCGTCTTGGAACCTAAGTCGCTCTTAGAAGAACTTTTAACTCAAGAGTTTTCCTACCCTCTGGGGGCTGTTGAAGGCATTGGCATTAGGAGAGAGGTGGACAGACCAGCTAACTTTAAATATCTATAGCGTTACATTTTGATTTGGAACTCACGATTAAAAATCTATTTGTTCCTCCCAGGGCCGAGCAGATTTCAATGTTGGTCATAGGAGCCACAAAATGTTCATTAAAGGAACTTAACCAAGGCTACTGTATGGCCACTTTGTGAACTCAGAACTATGGATGGGGGGAAAAGTATGAAAGTGTGAGTTGATGTCACGCTGGCTGTCAGTGTGTGGTCTATTGTGGAGAATGGTGCTTTTTGACTGAACAGAGGGAGCCCCCCTCCCCCCTTCCCCAGCTCTACTGCACCTGCACTGGATGAGGGAGTCCCTGCCATTCAGCCCATCGCAGATTGTTCAAACAGAAGACATCTCTGACAGCACTCAATTCATTACATTTCTTCCTGCTTTTCAAACCAACACACACACAAAATGAGTATTGCCAGCCAGTGACAGCCAAAAAAAAAAAAAAAAAAACTTAAAATACTTTATATGCAGCTAATTTGGAAGCTCACACAAGTAACCATGAAATATTTTGTATCCTTAACTTGTAAAGCTTCTTGAAAAAAGATTACCTGATTCTCCCTATTAAAAACATACCTCCACAGTTTATATGGGGATAGTAAGTTTGTAGAAAGACACTGCAGCATGGCCAGAAAGTTTCAATAGGAATGAAAGCAGAAACATGCAAAAGAGAAAAGCCCTGATTTATCTTATCAAAAGGGCCGGCTTGAAATGCATTCATAATTTATGCCGGTGAAGCAGCTTGCTAATAGAGGTGGGTACCCAAGAGCCAGGGGCAGGCAGTGAGAGAGGCAAGAGAGGGTAGTAAGGGAGGCATCAAGGCTGAAGTGTGAGCTAAACATTTAAATCTATTTCCTAACAACGAAGTCTTCCCCCCATATGCTCAGGTTTATTTTGCCATCTTAGATTCCAAGATGTTTTTGCACCATTTCACAAAGCTGATGAGAGAGTGTTTAGAAAGCTGATGAGAGAGTGTTCGTCTAGTTTAACAGAAGTTGGGGTAAACAAACTCTCACAAGGAAAACTTGATTTTAAGATATTTTCCCTGGAGGTGGAAAGAAGGGGGAAACAAAGAAAGGGAAGAAGACTTTGAGCAGGAGAAGACATACTTGCCACTTAGTATTTCAGACTGATTAAACTGTAATGTTATGCAATAACCCAGATTTGAACTGTTCAGTGTGATAGTCAAGTCGACCTGGATGCGAGTTGATACTGAATTGACTGCGTGTGAAATACTGGCTAATTCTCAGTAAATCATTAGTCTGTTAGATCCTGGACCAATATCATCAAAACCAGGTCTAGTTTCCAGGACCCCTCCCACCAGACAGGCATTCAATGAATTAAATTGATTTGTAAAGAAAACTTGGGGAAGTACACCTTCTGGAAATGCCGAGGTGCTTTCAACCAACGAATAATTCTATCCATTTTACAGAGTCCGCAAACCCAATGTCTTTCCTCTTGTCTACATTTAAAATAACTCTTCCAAGGAGTTCTCTCCGCGATACTTTCTCACTTCTAAAATGACTATGAAATGCTACAGGAATCATTAGATGTAGTGGGCGACAGAGAAAAATGGAAATGGCAGAGCAATGGCAAGCCAGAAGCAACTGTCCTAACTATGATTCCGTAGAGAACCAGAAGACTCCTGGAAGTCGAATTCTTAACCCACTGCTGAAACTTATGTAGAGCCAAATAGAATAAAGCTACAGTGTACTTTGTAAAGGCTTTTGGTGTGATCTGTCCAGTGTCTCAAAACAAAACAAGCATAAAACAAAACAACGACAAAAAACCCCAACTCATTCAGACCTCACAACAAGCTCTAGCTAGCAAATCAAATTACACAGGCGCACACAGAAGGGCTTGCCTGTGAGCTTGGGTGGTGCGGTGATGGGTATTGCGTGTGTGACTGTCTACGTGCTTACGACTGGCTTATTCCTGTGTTTGCTTATGCTCTGGGGGACAGGAGCCTTCGCAGCCTCAAAAGCTGGCGCTGGGTAGTGGGGATGGGGACCGGCTCCACTGGCCTCACCCTGCAAGTGTACGGATTGCCCTTTCTGGAACACTCAAACGAATCATTTCATCCCTGCAGACCCTGACGTCACGAGGTGGGGGTGGGGGCGCAGTCCTTCTTCTGGCCTGGCCGCCAGCGATAAGAACCCTTGGGAAGAATTCATCGCTCCTTTTAATACAGTAATTATTTTTCTGCCTTCTGAGGGTGGGGGCAGCTCCTGCCCAGAATGCAGGTCTCCCTCCCTTCAGGAAGATGCCCCGGGGATGGCAAGTTTGCCGGATAACTTCCCAGGCCAACCCCAAGCCAGGAAGAGAATTGGCAAAGGAAGCACAGTGGTCTGAACAAGGCTAATCTCACCTCCTAAGACCAGAAAGGGGACCCGAAAGAGTCCAAAATGGGACTACCCCTAATTCCGCTGGACAGTAAGAAAAGTAATAGCTATCAATTAATCCTATTTTGTGCCAGTGGCTTGGTACTCATCTTCTGCCAGATAAAGAGGAATTATCCCTATTTTACAAATGGAAAATGGATGCATTCTCCATTCCTGCATACTCTGATCATGGAGGGGCCCCAAATTTCCGGAAGCCCAAATCGCTCCTGTAGTTCCCCCGCCAGACTCGTCAATCCACTGCCTCTGGCTTCAGGAAGTACTAAGAACGTGATTACTAATGCTGAGCCTTGGCACCAAACAAGGACAAACAGCCTCTTTAAAAGTAAAGGCCTGGGGTGAGAGGCCAGAGGAAAGCAGGACTCGAGTCGAACAATCTCTGATTGGGGAAGTTTGGGGCTTAGAACCATCTTTGGGGTCACGAGGTCAACATGGAGAGGGCTAGGGCTGGGGTGCAGGAGGTAGAGAACTCTGGAGAAGCAAGGGCCTGAAACCTCGGGAGGGATTCCAGACGGGCGCGACCTGGGACCATCCAGGGCTCAGAGAGGAAATCGGGCCGTTTTTGGAAGGGTCCGGGAGGAGAAAACTCGAGCCCTACGCAGCACCTTCCCAGGGAGCCCCGTGGGGGCTAGGGCCACAGTGACGTCAGGTCCCCGGCCGGCGCTCGCCCGCCTCACCTTCCATCTGCCCGAGCCTCCGCTCCCGCGCCGGCTCCGGCAGGCTCCCCAGAGCGGGCGGGTGTGAGACCCGCGCGCTCCTGGCCCTGCGTCGCGCCCCGCACGGAAGCCCAGAGGAGGAAGGCAAATGATAGTTCAAAGCGCCGAAATCTTTACTAACAGTGCACACTTCATTCTGTGCACGCAGGCAGACGAGGGTAATGTAACGAAGGACTCCTTGAAGCTTTTAAACCACCTGACACTTCTTTGCAAAGTAGAGCAAGCCTCTCAAGTCCGAAAGCCCAGAAGCAGCAAATATCTCTGCGTCCTGAAACGAGAGGACGTTCTATTTGCTTTTGAAGAGAAACTGAGTGAAATATAACCATTACACCAAAATATAAAATAAACTCCATCTAGACCTGCATACAGAAAGAGAGCTCTCTGCCACAGGAAATCTTGGCCTTGTGATAGCATAGCAGTTACAGTAACTGCTCCCAGAGAAGTCTTACAGTTGGGATAAGAAAGTCAAGTCCATTCTTTCCTTAAGGATACAGAAGCAAAACATAAAAACTGAAAACAAGAATTGTAAAACTGGACAGCATTGTGAGAAGGAACAGCAGTTACAAGTCTTCCTGGGTGATACCAGAAGCCGGTTTCCAGGGAAGTTTTTAATAGAAAATAACTATGAGAGATACCAAATGAATTCTCTGGTTTAGACAATTTCTGTCTTTGAAAAGCTCCTTCCACAGCCTGCTTCCCCTAGAATTCCAGAGACTGTGACCCTTTGGATTTTATCCACATTTTCACAGTAAAGTTCAAGTGTTTCTTCCCCTTCTCCTGTCTTTAAGGGAGTCACCTTACAGATGAGGTCCCTAAAGAAATCCACCCAAACATCTTCCAAACTCCAGGTAAAAAACAAAAACAAAAACAAAAACAAAAATGCAAAGAAAATAAATAAATCAACTCTCATCCTCAACCTCACCAGCAGCTGTCCAAAGCAGGTTTTGCTCTGAAAGCAAGAAAAGGCAGCATAAAAAGAGTGAGATGCAAATTATTTTAAGGCAATAATGGGGGTGGGGTGGGGTGGAAAGTGTTGGAGAAGTGTTAATTCAAGTCCTTCCTAAAGCTTATGGTGAAGGAAACTACTTCCATAAAGCAAAATATGAGGAACTGTTTTTGCAAAATTCTCCAAGATCAAGAAATAAAGGCAGGAGAATATAAAAAGCTCTTTTCATTACAATAAATAAATAAGCAGTGCCAACAAGCAGGCGATCAAACCACAGTCCAACTTCAATCTCAAAGCAGTTAGCTATAAACTGTTAGCAGTTGAAAAGTAAACCTGTGCACACAAAGGCACTGTTTAAATTTCTTCTTGTAAGGGTTCTAAATGAAGACCCAATCACTATGCAGTTAAGCGGTATTTCTTGTCCCCCTGAGGCGCTGATCAGTTCTTTTTAATGTGAGAAAACCAGCGGCTCAAAACCCGTCAATGGAGCTCCCACAACAAAAGTTCTGAAAAGCTGAATGAATTGGGTTTGTAATTACTGCATCCCGTCTCCTCACCCCTTGCCGCTTATCTCTTATTCATTCACCTTATATTATTGTCAAGGAATCTTACTCTCAAAATCATTCCCTTACCATTTCACCCAGGGCCACGGAGGAACTTATGACGACAGAGCAGAAAGGGAACACTTGCCCGCCACCCCCCCCCCCACTACACCTGGAAATGTTCAAACCAATAGGTGGGGAGGGAAGGAGGAACTACTTTGTACCCCAATTTACTCTAAGACTGTTAGAACTCCAAGTACTTAGCCTATGGAGCGCTCCATTTTAAAACCTGAATTTTATTGGCAAACAGCAATGTGTGCCCTTTCTAAATTCAGAATCTGCCTGAGTCTCTGAACGCCTGGGACATCTCCACTTAGAAAAGGCAAAGGTTATAAATAAATCCCCACCCCACTCTCCCCAAACTGCAAAGCCCTAAAAGACCTCTCCAGACATGATGTAGAATCTAAGGTAACTTATTATGTTCTTGTGTTTTTTTTCTTTTCTTCTTTTAAAACAAAGACAGCAAATGAAATAGAAAAAGAAACTATAATCCCCCCAACTCTCAGTCGAGGAAAAGGTTTTATGAAAAAGTCAGCTTTAGAATGCCAGGGCTCTGTGTGTATTTCAATCCAAGGCATGGCTGATGGAGAAGATTCTCCTGAGATTTCCTACTGTAAGAATGTGTCGGTTCTAGAAATAAGTACAGCTATTACAACCAAATCTACTAGCAGACTAAATAATTAATTGAAGCGTTGCTCTTTGACCCTGGAAAAGTCCAGTAGGGACACGTTTATAGTAATAATACCTCCGAATGAGCCCTTGTCAAATATTCATTTAGTGGTTAATGTGAGCCATTTTCCCCTGGGACCGTCTGTAATACCAGCTTCCCAGCATTGGCAAGAAACCTTGCTAATCTACTACAGCTCAGCAAAATATTTTAACGCTCTTTATTTAAAGTAGGGGGCGGGGGTGCGGGGAAAGAAAAAAATTGCAGAGGGAACAAACTATAATCTCATCCTTCTACACATTTCCTTTCTATGTATAAGGTTAACAAAACATTAAATTCACCCCTTTGACTGGAAATTGAATGGTTTTAGTGAGCAGAATTATATCCCAAGGAAGGAACTGAACACTACTCAACAACTAACTTCAGCACTGAGAGATAACCATCTCTGGGCAAGTTAATGGATTTACCCCCTTCTTGAAAATCTTATTATAAATAAAATACTGTATGTTCAATATCAATCTAGTCATGAAACTACACATCTTGGGGAATCATTTAGCCCAATCAAGTAACGATGAACTATATGACATTTTCCTCAAATGCAGTTTATCAAAAGAATTTATATTTGCGAGCAAAATAATCTGGCTTTCATTTAGGGAGGGGATACGGAGGGATAGGAGGGAAAATGGGAGTTCTCTTGTTTTAGGCAGACAGTGACAATCACTCAAAATTAGTTCAACTTCCTAAAATTGCTCTCTTCCCTCTTGCAAAATATTTGAACTTGAGCATTTTGCCAGAAAGTTGTTGCTTTTTTTAGTCTGATCCTTTGGGCTTTTATTTTTCCTCCCTAAGGGAGCCCAATGCACTGCAATTACTCTAAACCCTATACATATTTCTAATATATCTCTATTTTTTTCAAATATATACACTCCATATAGTTGATTGGCTCAAATTCCGGGAATATCCTCCCCACCCCCCAGCAAGATCATTTGGATCTTTATTCAAAGTTTCTTTTATTCGTATGTGTGAGCAAGAACTGGCGAATGTGCTCATTACCACGTGAATAATCCGTATATGCATTACAATGGCTGGCCAGGCCGGGGGAAATTCTTTTAGAGTCTCTGCATTAATTAGGGGGGGAAATGCCTCGCTTAGAATTGGGATCTGGCATAGTAATTGTCCTTTACCCTAAAATGATTTTTTTAAAGAAATAAGTGACAACCAACACGCACCAAAAATAAAGCAATCCACATGAAATAAAAATACAGAAAATATGAGAGTATCTCCAGCTGATCCCAGAACTAACATCAGCAACACCACGAGAAATACTTTTCCTGGAAAACGAGAAAGTGCAAACCAACGGGTTGAGCTAACTTAGTGGCTGCAGCCGGTATTTTACTCAAGGGTGGAAGGCGCTGCCGGATTCCAACTTCTCCAAAGTTGTACCAAGTTGGCACAACAAGCCCTTGAAATTGTGGGTAGCAACCCACGCTCTTAAGAATGCCTGACTCGTGGTTCCTGGTCCCCTTTGGTGGGGGAAGTTGCGCGAGGTAAGCAGTAAATAAGGAAGAAAAGTCCCTGAATCGGTCTTACAGATTCTCCGGCTGCGCCAAAGCGCGGGTCGGTTGTGATGTAGAAACATCGCTAATTCAAAGACCATTGGTGATTCCCCAACTTTTCCGCTCCCACTGAGGACAACTATAGTCTTTCTTTACCTTTCCTAGGGCAAAAGAAAACAACAAATCCAATCTTGTTTCCCCACCCCTTTCCCCTCCCCCTACTCCTCTACTACCGTAGTAAAACACGGTTAACAGATCAAAAGCATAATAATCTCCAAATGTGATTAGACCGGACAAAGTAAAATATCTACCTCAGAGTTGATTGTTTTCTTCTTTAATATGGCTGTTGCCTGGCTTCTCTTTTGCTTGTTATCAGCTGCAGAGATATCCGATTTGGGACTACAGGCTTGGACCCGCGCTGCCAATTTAAGAAATGGAATTCGTGGAGGGAGAGAGAGGAAAAAAGAAAATAAATAATAATAATAAAAAATAGCCATAAGTCTGGGGATTTTTTAAGATGCTTTTTGCTTTCCCTTGCCCCTAAACAGGAAAATGTAGAGGAGAAAGTTTATGAAGTCAAGGAACAAAGAAAAGCAAACCACTTGTTTCCTCTCAAACAATAGCAGGGCTGAAGTAACCCAAACACCCACCCAGCAGATGAGCACTTTGCAAGTCTAGTTTGCAATTATTCTGATACAAGCATCATTTCCCCCTATAACCAGGTTTCCAAAGGGCCATTGTGCATTGAGGAAAACGAAAACAAAACCAGACAACCTGGTTCTGATTTGGCTCAATACCCCATCTGCTGAGCTACATGAAAATTTTCAGAATTGACTCCTTTCTGGCAACAAGTGGCATAAATCAGTTTTAAGTATAAGTCCCCATCATGCTTATTCATGCTGGTTAGAGAAGGAGGGGGTGGGCTTACAATATATGTCTCTAATTTCTATTTTAGAAATGACACAAGCATTTCAATTTTTTGAGAGTACTTATTCAATTAATCATTCAGACATTTATTTGTTGCAATTAACATTAACACACGATACTGGACTAGAATATCAAGGTTTTCGGTATCTTGCTTTCTTGGCTGAGCACAGTATATACCCCGAGCAGTCATGTATAATCAGTGTTATCCAAATAAATGAAAGACTCAAGCATAATTTCAGTGTCCATATTTCAAAAATTTATTTATCTCAAACTGTGCATAATGGAGTAAAAACTTAAGTTGAAAATGTACCTGTTATAAGGATGGTTATTAGTTCAAATATATACATGGATTCTCGGCAGACTGATTCAAGTAATACAGAGCCGAATCTTTAAAATACAACTACGGAAAATAAAGGAGGGGGGGGGACCTTAAAATATCACAATAAATTTACAGAAATATTACAAACCATAAGAAAATATTTCAAACACAGTAATTTCATGGTTTTTTTTTTTATCTGAACAAAATGGAAAGTTGGGAAACAAAAGCTATTATAAATTACCAACGAAGTCAACCTGTATGGCCATTTTTGCTTTTAACAGTAAGTTAAAAAAAATTTAGTACAATCTAAAACTTTTTCCTCTTTAAAGACCACGGAGATGGTTTTGCCAGTACTTATTCTAATTTTTCCTTTTGTACAATTTTTAAACAATTAAAATGTCCAAATCTGAATATTTTTCTTCTTTCCACGTTTGCAACTGTCCTAAATTTCAGCTGCAGAATCAAAATTCAGCAAGAAGCCTCTCCTTGAAAAATATTGGCAAATTCTCAGCTTATAAACAATGGACATTTTGATTGCCATGTTTATCTCCATAAATACTGTACAAAAGTTGCTTGCAAATATTAAAACATTTTTTTTTCGTCGCTTGGAGACTAGCTCTAAATATTATTGGTAAAGACTTTTGCAAACTTTCTGCAAAGCTCCTACCGTATCACTAGAACTTTTAAAAAGTTTTGCGTAGTTTTCTTTCCTCCAGATCTATACAAGGTCCATTCCCTCGCCCGCCCCACCCCCCCTGGTTTTCTCTGTACAAAAATAGTCCCCCAAAAAGAAGTCCAGGATCTCTCATAAAAGTTTTCTCGTCGGCATCGCGGTTTTTTCGTGAGTGTGGATGGGATTGGTGTTCTCTTTTGCAGCTGTCATTTGCTGCGGGTGATGATTTTTTTTTTTTTTTTTTTTCTGAGCGTACCGGGTTTTTCTCCATGCTGTTCCTTACTCTCCTCCCCATTTCTCTCGTTTTTCTTTGAAAATTTCTCCCCCCCCTTTAGTTCACTGTCCGGCCCTCACATGTGCGAGAGGGGCAGTGTGCCGTTAATGGCCGTGCCGGGCACCGGGCCGCTCTGGTAGTGCTGGGACATGTGAAGTCTGCTGGGGGCGGCGGGCTCCGGCACCTCGGCGCCGGGGAGGTACATGCTGATCATGTCCCGGAGGTCCCCGGCCTGGCAGGGCGCCCTGGAGTGGGAGGAAGAGGTAACCACAGGGGGGCTGGAGCTGGCCTCGGACTTGACCACCGAGCCCATGGAGCCAAGCGCCATGCCTGGGGTGCCCTGTTGCGAGTAGGACATGCTGTATGTGGGCGAGCCGTTCATGTAGGTCTGCGAGCTGGTCATGGAGTTGTACTGCAGTGCGCTTACGTCGTAGCGGTGCATGGGCTGCATCTGCGCCGCGCCGTGTGCGTTGAGGCCCGGGTGCTGCGGGTAGCCCAGTTGGTCCTGCATCATGCTGTAGCTGCCGTTGCTCCAGCCGTTCATGTGCGCGTAGCTGTCCATGCGCTGGTTCACGCCCGCGCCGAGGCCGGCGCCCACCCCGACCCCGCTCGCCATGCTGTTGCCGCCCGGGGCCAGCAGCCCGCCGGGCAGCGTGTACTTATCCTTCTTCATGAGCGTCTTGGTTTTCCGCCGGGGCCGGTATTTATAATCCGGGTGCTCCTTCATGTGTAGCGCTCGCAGCCGCTTGGCCTCGTCGATGAACGGCCGCTTCTCCGTCTCCGACAAAAGTTTCCACTCGGCGCCCAGGCGTTTGCTGATCTCCGAGTTGTGCATCTTGGGGTTCTCCTGGGCCATCTTGCGCCGCTGCCCGCGGGACCACACCATGAAGGCGTTCATGGGCCGCTTGACACGGTCCGGGCTGTTCTTCTGGTTGCCGCCCGCCGCCGCCGCGGTGGAGTTGCCGCCGCCGCCGCCGCCGCCGCCCCCCGAAGTTTGCTGCGGGCCCGGCGGCTTCAGCTCCGTCTCCATCATGTTGTACATGCGGGCGCTGTGCGCGGGCCCGGCCCGCCGGCGGCCGCCGACCCTCGGCCCGGCCGGGACTTTGGGGGGCCCGCGGGCGGGGGGAGAGGAGGAGGGGAGGCGGGCGGGGGTGTCGGGAGCGCAGGGCTCCACGAGAAAAATCAGGCGAAGAATAATTTGGGGGAAGAAAAGAGAGAGAGAAGCAAACTGGAATCAGGATCAAAAAAAGCGCTTCCCTCCTCTTCTGGCCGATCCTGCCGCCGCCGATGATTGTTATTATTATTTTTTGGAAAGGCTTAAGCCTGGGGCTCAAACTTCTCTCCCTTTCTTTCTCTCTCCTCTTCTTTCTCTCAGTCCTAGTCTTAAAGAGGCAGCAAACTACTTTCCCCCTTTTGCAAACACTCTCTTCTCTGCCTTGACAACTCCTGATACTTTTTTGAACAAGTTAATAGACAACCATCCATGTGATGGGGGCTGTCAGGGAATAAATGGGTTTCCAGCGACCAATCAGCGCGCGGCGGCTCCTCCACTCGAGCCCAGCCTCGCCGCCGGGTTTTGCATGAAAGGGGGCGGGGCCTGCCGCGCCGCAGGCCGCGCGGGGGAGGCCGGGGGAGGCAGGGGGAGGAGGGGGAAGGAGGGAGGGGGAGGCGGCTCCCACAGCCTGCCTGCCAGCCACTGAGAAACCTTTGTATCCCCTCTCGCAGCAACAGGTCACACCACACGCCTTTTCGAAGGAAGTGGGTAAACAGCACTAAGACTACGATTTTTTTCTTCTTGAAACTTAATATTGATTTACTTTTTGGTGCGGGCCGCTCCGTTGAGGAAGGGGCGCGAGAAGCCGCTAGGGTGGTGGGGTGGGGCAGGGCCGAGTGGGTGGTGTAGGGCGACTGTCCTGCTAGTATTTCAGGAAACGGGCGGCGCAGGGGTTGGTGTGTCATTGTTCTCCCGCTCCTCCTCACGCTTCTCCCCAAGTCCAGCCTCTCCGGGGCTTCTCCCTAAGCTCGCTCTTTCCCTCGCCCCTCTTCCTCCACAGGTGCCGGCACTGGCTCACCGGTTTCTCACACTGTCCCCACAAGAAGTTAGGAGACGGAAAGCTCTGTCCTCGACCCTCCTTGCTGCCACACAGTTGGCTCTGGGTTCAGCATAAATCCGGCCTGGACGGTGTGGCCGACTCCACACTTCAGGGGAGGCCGGGCCTGGGGAAGCTGCCGCAAGCAGGCACTTCCCTGCGAGCTCGGCTGCAGCCGGGACGCTCCAGCTTGTCCCCTCACCTCCAGCCACGTCGCCCACCATCTTAGGCTCCATTCAGTCGATGGAGAGAGGAGGCCCCCATTCTCGTGCTCTCCCCCCATTCTCCCCCTGAGCCTCCCCCAAGGCAGGATTTCAGTTGGGCCGGTGTCAAGAGGAGGCTGGGGGAAGAGACAGATCAACAGAAGGGCGCTCAGCAGCTCGGGCTCTGGAGCAGCGTAACGACAACTTCCTGGCATCCCCCGGCCCAGGATGGAGGTGGCATTTGGGCCGCACTCCCAAACTCCCTCCCACGCAGAGTTCCCAGGACTGGAGCAGAACCAGCCCTGCCATTCCCCTGTGACTTGTGCTGTGGTGGCCCGCGCCGCCGGGGTCTGGGGCAGCGCTCCGAGGGGGCGCCAGGCCTGGGAGGCGGGTGTGGTGCGCCCCAGGCACAGGTGCAGGCAGGGCAGGCCGGAAGAACACGGCCAAGACTGGTCTTGGGGGGGAGCCTAGCAAGGCCGAGGCTGGAGGAGGATGGAACGGAGGCGGGGGTAGGGGCTCAGGAATCCTGCCCGCCCAGGACCCAAGAGGGTAATTTTAGCCGCTCTCCCATTGTCCTGACGTAAAGATTTCAATAGGTAGGCGCTCAATGCGGAGAGCAATGGCAGCACGTCCCTTACAAATAGGTAGTTTTGTTTCTCTTGTTGTCGCTACACGGAGTCAAACAAAGCCCCGTCTAAGTTTCCTTCCACTCTCTTGTTGGGATCTTTGTGGCTAAAATGCACTTGACTACAAAGGGTGGGGGGAAAAACCTGATGCCATTTCTTTTTTATAAAGGGCTTAAACCATCAGGGTTACTTATTTTCTTTCTTCTGTAACACTCTCTCCGCCCCCTCCTCCCCTGATCTATCTACCCTTACTCACCCTAAGAAAATGTACTGAATAGTATCTGTCGGCCACGTTCCATTTATTATCTTTACAAAACTTTACTTTTTTTGTTTCTTACTAACCATCTTTCTCCCATAACCATCACCACCCCCACTCCAACTTCTCCAATCCTGCCCTCCCAGGCTTTTCTGTTCCTGTCCAACTCAAAATAAGTATGCTCACTGGAAAACCAGGAAAGCTGAGAAAAAGAATCCTGCAGACTTTTCTTTATAAATTATTATTTCCAATCAGCCGCCCCTCCCCCATCACTTTCTTCTTTTTCTCTAAGTTATGGTTTGTTTTAGTTCTTGGGAACCCGGGGAGGGTGACTGGCCTTCTCGAAACGGATAAATACATGGCACTCTTCAAAACAAAATAACGTCTTCTGTTTATTCGAGGTGTAATAGTAAGCTAAACAGGGACACGGAGATTAAAAAAGAAAAGGTTAGAGGCTCAGAAGACAACACCGCAGCCACAGGCTTTTCAGCGCGTCTGGTGTCAAGGATGTAGCTGGTACGCCCCCTACTGGTGGATTAGCTTTTCCATAATACAGTTTTGCTTTTACCTTTAAAAGAAGGTGTTTGGAAATAATTAAAGGGAAAAAAAATGAGGGGAATGGGAGGAAGATCCAACTAATTACGCGTAATCTAAACAAAAGAAAAGTTAACATATCATATAAGCTATGGAACCAAATCATAAGAATCAGATTTAATTTGCTTAACTTAGAAATGTACATATAACCTCCAGATAAGTAGGAGGTTAAACCGTGGGGAAAAAATAGGTACAAATTATGAGATTCAACATATGAATGAATTATGATTGTCCAGATGCCACGAAGGGCAGACCAAGCATTCACTTCATGATTGTGTATGCGTTGGTCTGCTCTTAGTAGCATTATTCTGCAAACTTTAAAAAAGCTTATGGATAATTAAGTCTGAAGAAAAAAAAAACCCAAGGGGTTGATGTGGATAATGGTGGAGTACATGTATTAAAATAAATATTAATAACGAATGGTTACAGTAGCAATATTTTTAATCTCCCTCTCTCTCAAGGGGTAATAGGAAGAGGCACAAATTTTTCCTTGGGATAATATATAAAAGCTTTTATACATTCTCAGATGCCTGTGTTTGTGCCTGAACTCTATAATAATGCATTTAAGAGGTTAAAGGGGCTGGCTAGGTCTTTTGTTAATTGCTTTTATCATATAAATAAGCTATGGAAATACATTACAATTGTGTTATCATTGGTTGCATTTATTTACAGCTTTATTTTAATTAAGCCTGCTGTACTTATCAAGGCAATAAACTAACTGTGGCTGGCATTTATGCATAATAATGTGCTATGAAAATAAGATTAAAGAAGATGGCGATAGCAGAAACAATTTTCTCATTAGATTTTTTTAGAACATATGCATTAAAAAAATCAGATCACCGGCCACTCTATTTCAATCCGGCACTATCACTGGCCCCTAAATATAATAATAACTATAATAATCACAATAGATGATAGAAGCAGCACTGTTTTAGGTTTATAACAGATGGCTACAGTACTAGTAACAATGCACCATTGACTACTAGGGAATCAAAATAAGACTTGGAAGAGGATGCTTCATCCTTCAAGAATTTAAAAATGTTGCCATTGGCACAATGTATGAAAATTTAAAGTGCTTAATCTAAAAGAAGTATAGCATTTCCCTTTCATGGGCAGCAAAAAGCTGCATACTTTTAAAGCAAGATTAGAAATTAGGAAAAAAAAATGCGTAACTCCTAGGATATTCTGATTTAATTTTGCTCTACTATATAGGCCCAAACCCCAAATCCTTACCTGATTAAGTGTAGCTCAGTTTTATCTTTTACACATTTCTCTCCTAAACTCCCCTTATCCCTCCCCAAGTATTATATCTGAAGCCAACTAACAATTTTGTGGAGCTAGGGGACTGTAGACTTATTTTTTCTTCTTAATGGCAAATAGAGGTTTAACTTGCAGTAATTAGGTGAGAACTAGCCAAGCATCTTACTATTATGATGCTTGTTAAAAAACGCTTCTTTTCTGCATCTGCATTTGAGTGTGTTCCCCTCCTCTCTTAATCTTCTTATGGAAATGAAGGCAAACGGCAGGGAACCTGCAGAGTCTTGGAGAATGTCCTTGTTAACTGGAATTTCTCAGCATTGCTAATTAGCAGAGTTTGACGACCACCAGTATTGGGGGGAAAGCTCTGTTTAACCACTCACAAACCATTCCGAGGAAGAGCAGACTAATTTTATTTTGTAATTAAAATCTGAAAAGGGCCCTATTTGACAGTTAGGGCTATGAGAGTTTTATCTCCCCGTGAAATAATTACTGCCTTGATAACTCAATTTTCTGAAAAATGTCAACTGTGGGCTCCAAAAGTTTTAATTTCATTACGTAAGGAAAAAAAGAGAAAAATAGAAGAAAATGTACAGAAAGGCTTTCTAATTCTGGAAGTGGTTAAATATATTAGGAGCCAGATTTGGCCAAATGAAGGGTTTTTTTTCCTCCCTTTTTTGTTATGCTTCCTCCGGATCCTAACCTTCCAGCCTTCTTCACTGAAAGCGCCCATGGCAGTGGCCATACTGCAGTGAAAGAGATCATATCAGTGGTGTGGTAAGAGGCACAGAAGCTAAAAAAAGAAGTACGGCAACCCAAGAAAAGTTTCTGATTTTAAAAGCAAAAAATAAAGGAAAATTCCAACGTGTAGGACAATGCTGGTGCAATCTGGTAAGGTGACATTTTATTGATATCTATCCCCAAACACAACAAAACTGAGAATTGCAGAATAAGGAGACTGGTATAAGCCAATTTAAAACATGTTTCCTTTTTCTCCCTAAATTAACCCCCCCCCCCAAAAAAAGTCCCTCAATCCTTCCAAATTGGAGCATGCCACAAGACTTCCAGAATGATCAACACCTGATTCTTCAAGATACATGAAACAAACACAGATAAATGAAGGTAAAGAAAGGCACTAGAGAATTTCTTTTCCTTACAAAAGCACCACATATTTTCCAAAAACTCTAAGTCTTAAACTGGAAAAAGTTAGGATATTGAAAGTAAGAGCAAACATTAGAATTGTGCTATTATCAAACTTCACTTGCTTTAGACTACGAAGGATCCCTCACAAGATCCTAAAGGGGATACCACAATTTTTAAAAAGCAGTTTTCAAAATGATAGAAAGCCCTTCATCTACATTTCCTCCATTTTCTTCCTGTTGCCAAACTTGTCAGATTTTGAAAGTGGGAAAGGTTATTGACAGGAACTATAATAAATGTTTCTAGATGACACAAAGAGCAAGCATGTATCTCTATCCCTTTTTATTTACTAAAACATAGATATGCATATGGATGCATGGTGGATGGGCAATTTAAAATTGTTTAATTATATTTTTTCTTCTTGTCTGTCCCTTCAGCACCTTGCCTTTAATTTCCAGAAGTGGTATTACACATAACAAATGAACAAGGGGATAACAAATGCTATTTCAGTCCAGACCCAATTTCACCAAATAATTTCACTCAAGAGCTGTAAGGACCCTTGAAACCTAAGGAATGCAGAGCTGCTCTGAATCCAGCTCCTTTTTATACTCACTCTCTTTCATCTGATTCCCACTGATGAAATAAATACATTTTAAAAGGAACTCAATGATATAAAGAAAACCAAATATATTTCCCCCTTACTTCAAATTATAGCAACAAAAGTAATATATAATCACTTGTGTATGTCTTCAGGGCTATATATAACAATCATCATATCGCTTCTAGTATTACATATATATGTACCTCCTTCATATATTCCAGCTCAAATATTTCCTGGAAAAAAGGATTCACATTTCACAATTTCATTTCCATTTCTGAATTATCAAGCAGTTTTAACGTAAGAGCTGTCTCTGCACTGCAGCTGTTGTCCAGGGAAAAACATAGTATGCCCATTAAATGATCTAATTATTTTAAATAGAAATTCCCTTAAAAAAAAAAAAAAAAAGAAAGACAAACTGAAACAGCCTCCTACCAGTGGTTTTCAGTTATACTGAAAAGAAATGAAACTATAATTTTGATTTTAAAAATCAGAAGAAAGGAATGAAAAGCGAAAATAAAACCAGGCAAACAGAGCACCAGGAACTGCAAGTGGGCCAACAAACCAATGGCCCTTTCACACCTCTAAATCATCGCTTGAGAGTCTAAATACATATCTCCCTGACTGACCACACTATCTTGTGCAATTAATCATACCAAAGGAACAGGGTTTCCTTAGAACCCGAGTTTTCCAGTGACTAGGACTATTACCGTGATTTTAGGAAAAAGATGATGGTCTTAAATTCTCCAAACTGATTATTTCCTTTAGATGTGACCACAAGTTTTGTGGGGAAAACAAACCTACAGCTTCCTTAAGATTTCTCTGGAGCATATTAAGTGGCTCATGAATGACATCCCAGTGCATGCCAGGCTGCACACTCACTGCAGCGGCAATCCACCACGGAGGGAGAAAGTCTCTCCCTTAGTCTGGCTCCTTCTAAACTGCTGAAGTGGGATTTTGTCTTCTCCTGGAGATCTCATGGTGCACACTGCTTCTGTGTTACTTCAAGTTCCCTTTCCAGAAGTACCACCAGACATAACACAGACTCAAAAAGTGACAGTGCTCAACTACCTCAGAAGGCAGAGGTGTTTGGCACCTCTGGAAACAAGTTGGGGAAAGAAATGAGATCAGCTTTACCTACAGGAGGGACAGGAATACTATAGAAGGAAAAGGAAGAAAGTCTTTCACCTGTTTATATGAAAAGAAGCTGAAAGCAAATCATTGGGGTGAAAAAAAAATCACCTACAGTCACCATCAGCCCTAAACAAAACTACTACCCACTTTTTCTCAGAGTTGCAGCTGTGGCTAGCCTTGGAAAGTGCTCTAAATCAATGGGTACACCCATCCTGGGTGGCCTGGCACCCTCAAGGCCTCCCATTGATATCTGGAGCCCTCTACCAAAAGCTCTTTTGGCCTCAAAAGAAATGTCTGAGAAATCTGCCTTCCCAGGGGCCCACTTCTGCTCACCCTCTAGTGCCCCTTTCCAGCCCTGGCTCAGATGGAGTTGGGCTTCCAAACCCATCCCAATGGAATTCTCAGATGGCTAGCCTGATAATCTTTAAAGGCTCCTTCAGAGCTGTGGCTCTGACTTTTATCTCCTCTCCCAACCTTCTGCCCTTTTTGTAGGCTCTCCCAATTCCTTTTCCCTCCTGCCCCACCCCCGCTCCTTAATTTGAAATCATTGACAGGATAGGCTGTAATGAGTCCTTCAGAAACTGTTATGATCTACAGTGACAGTCTCTGCACCTAATTCTCAGATTATTGACAAGCACCGTGGGCTCAGTGGTGTCAAGTTGTACTTGTGGTTTCAACACCTTTCAGCAACCCACAGACCAGCTGGGCCCTGGAGGACCTGGAGTCCTAAGAGTTTAGCTGCCCCTTGCGTGGCAGAGAGATGAGTATCTGTCTGTATCTCAGCTCCCTCAAGTCCGCCTGGGCTTTCTCCCTGGTACCTTGTCTGTTTCAGGGTTAGGTCAAAGGAATTATAAAGGCTCTTCAAAGCTTAAAACAAAGCTTAAAAACAAAGCGAAAGAGCAAACTTAATAAATGAGGGCTCATCCGTAATAATCAATCAGTCATCTTCTCCACCCCCAAATAGTTACCAAACTCCAAGCCACACAGCCTGGCTTTCATAGTGAGGCTTGGGTTCATCAAGAAGGGTCTGAGGTATGGGAGGGAGAGGGAACTTGGAACTTGGCACAGACTCAGTGGGCCCAAGCTAGGGTGGCCCATCCTCTGAGATTGCTCTCAGGATGGGGCACCATTGACTACTCTTAAAGCAGGGCGCTCAGCCAAGAGGCGCAGGCTAAGGCCTGGACGCTGGGACAAGAGACCCCAAATGCCCGCTCCGCCCCTAAAGGGCTCTTTGCTCTTGCAGAAAAACGGGGGCCTGTTGCCAGCCGGGGTGGTTTTTCCTGCTTCTAAGGAGTCAGTCACTCGCTGCCCTCTCCCCAGTCCCCAAAGATGGAAGGGCTGTCTTCCCGCTGGCTGCCCTGGGGCGTGGGATTCCCGCAGGGGCTGAGGCCGCCTGAAACCACAGAAATGACACTGCGCTGTTAAAGCTGGGTGGCATTCCCAGGCCTAGGCCACCCACTTCTTTAGTTCTCTTTCATAAACTAGGGGTTGCGCTTTCTTCCTGGGCCCTGGGAAGTTGGGGACACACAGCCCGCTTGCAGCCAGGTGCGACTCCTCCCCTATCCCCCCTCCCGGCTTCGCCCTCCAGGTTGGAACCCCTTAGGGGCGGAACCGGGTCGAAATCTCCAGGCCACTGGTATAGCAAACTCCACATCACTTCTGAACAGCAAGTATATACTCCCTTTCACGGGTCGCCTCCAAGATTCTGCAGGCTTTGGCCTCCCCACCCACCAGTAGCCTTGAACAGCGGCTGTCACGCACCGTTTGTTGGCGCTGGTTCCAAAACTGGCCCGGATTTAATCGTTCTGTAACGGGACTCGTTTTTTTTGTGTGTGTTTTTTTTGTTTGTTTGTTTGTTTTTGTTTTTTTTTTGTTGTTGTTTTGTTTTGTTTTGTTTTTTTGTAAAGCAAAGGGTGGGTGGGTTGCCTGTAGCGGGGAATCCCGCTTGCCCGTTATTTAGATAGGATTCCGGGTAAAAACTGATCAAAGCCTTGATTCTTTTCCTGCCACGGTATCCAAAGTTATTTATTGAGAAACACAAGCCTAGATTCGATTCTGGAATCAAATGGAGAAGACATCTCTCATCGCACTGAACACCAGTTCCCTTGAAAACACAATCTCGGATCCAATGATTTGGGAAAGTGGGAGGAATAAATGTAAGAACAACTTAAACTTGCATAACCACAGTATTAAATATTTTTAAAAGTAATTCTGTTATGAAAATTAATCTGGTTTCAACAGGGAAATTTAAAAAAAAAAAAAACCAACCTCTTAACTTCTTAAGATTCTTATCTTAAAGTTAAAATTGTAAGTACATCCCCAAAGATTGAAATCATAAAACACCTTGTTGAGATCATCTGTTCCTTTAACACTGGAATTGTTTCAGTTTGATTTTAAACACCTAAACAAACCCATATTTCCCCATCATTTTACATTCAGAAGGTCTGTCATTTCTATAGTTTATCTTTCTGAAAGAGTTCAAAGTGTACTTCTAGCCTTATTTGCTCACCAAAGAAAAAGCCAAACCTCTTTCTTATGTAGACAGGTACTTTTGGAAGTGTAAAAATACTCCTCTTCCCCTAGGATAATTTGGATTTCTGGTCATTGAAAATGCTGAATTTCAAAAGAAAATACTCTTTACCATTGGCATACCTTCCCTGAAGTCCTATGGCTGAGATGCTGAGATAAAAGAAGAAAGGTGTCAGGCACCTGTTTCTTAAATAATATCTGGAATTTAACTGCCATCCCAGAAAGGAAAAGTTTGATCAAGATTGGTTTGGGGGATGCAACACATTCAAAGCAGAAACTGGCCTCTTAATTACACTCTGAAAATAAACAAATAAAAACCGAGCAAGTTATTTCGTTTACTCAGGGACTAGGGGCAGTTCTTGAAGGACCTCGGAGGACATACAAGATGCTGCTGACAACGTCAAAAGAGCAAGCAGAAGCACCTTCCGTTTCATTATTATTATTTTTTTTAATGTGGACAGAACGGGAGAAGTAATTTGCTTGGTTTTCCACTGCTACAGAAGAAAGTTCTCTCTCTCTCTTTCTTTTTAAATCATGCTTCTCTACGTGTTTTACTATCTCAGATTCTAAAAAGAGTCCCAAACCCAAAAGGGGGTAGGGGGTTGCAGGGATGTGAGGAGGAACAGGTTAGTCTTTATTTTTTATTGAATTAAAATTGTATCATCTCCTTTTTATTTTTTATTGAATTAAATTATATTATCTTTCAAGGATATAAAAACTTGTTTCCTCGCCCCATCTCCTTTCTGGAGGGTAATAAAGAGTTTTATCTAACCCCAGAGCAAGGTTCTCGCGATTTCCAGGACTGGCGCTGTGCATCTCCTACTGTGTCCAACAGGGGGCGCTGGTCACGAACCTGCGCCGCGGCTCAGCGCCGCTTCACATCTGAGCCGGGTTCCAGCCCCGGAAGGCGAGAGCCGCTCGCGGGGTCGAGTACAGAGCTTTAGTCTTCGTGGATAAAAAGAGATTAAAGGCTAAATTCTTTTTTTGGGTGTGTGTGTTGGGGGGGGGGAGGGTTATCAATTTTAACCAACTACGAAAATGTAGAGCTTTTTTATCCTTTGATGTTCTTATAAAGAAACTCCTATTGGTTGAGGAATTACACGGTTTCTGAGCCAACACTGCAGCTACAGTGTGGGGGAAATTATTTAATTAAAAATATATTTTTCCATCTGTTCACATGATCTTTTTAGAAGTACTTAAAAAGCTGACACTGATCCCTTTGGCCTGTTAACCCTGCCCTAAGTTTCAAATACTTTAGCTATTTCGAAGGCCCTTCTATTAATTTGAAGGGGAAAAATAAAAGAGACCCAAATATTTAAATCCCCCCCTAAACATTTACTGTTCTGCGTCCCCCCCCTTTTTTTCCCCTTAAACAGTGGCTTTTGTGTGATTGACATATTTCACGACTGCCGATTCTGCAAAGCCAGGTATAAATGACAAGAAGCGGCTCTAAAAAAAAATCTGATGTTGGACTACATAACACCCATGTATAAGATGAAATCTAAATAATATTGTAATCCACCCACCCCCACCCTAACTTAAAAAAAAAAAAAAAACCTTCACCTGTATTTAAATAGCGTGTCTTTAATTACAGCAGTTGGGGATGCATGAGGCTGAAATGAAATTAGCAGTCATTACCAGTCCTTTAACTCTGTGGTGCTTTTGATCAGCACTAAATTAGCTTTCCAGTCCTAACAAAGACTCTACAGCAAGCAGTGGGCTGTAAATAAGACAGCGCGACCTGCCCTCAACACCTTTTCTCTTGTCAATCATAGCTCTATCATTCAGCCCAAGATTAACCTTTATCTACCAAATTTAAAAAAAAAAAAAAAAGAACGAAAGAAAGAAGAAAAAGAGAAAAGAAAAAGGAGGCCGGAAGGAAAGGCCCCTGACTACCGCATATCGCAATAACTGAGGTTCCTAGGAGGCCCCTTTAAATTGTATTCTAATGTAATGAGTTTGTGTCAGAATCTGCAATTTCCAAATCATGCCCCCCCCCCACCTCAGCCCCCAAGACCTCTTCAGTATATTAGAAGAGTCACAATGCTGTTCAGGTAGGAAAGGAATCCCTTTCTCCATATTACTAATTGAGCATGGGCCACCCTCCCTAAGTCAACTGGCCAGTGGCCTCTCCTCCTCTATTAGTCTAACAAAATTTTGGGAGAGGAGGAGATGTTTGAGGAGAAAACACTGATAATTTTAAGGCATATGCATAAGTTTCCGGGATGAAAACAATCAATTTACTCCACTAATAGTCTCTAGTTTCTAAGCCTGCGGAGAAAAACCACCAACAGCAACAACAAAAACCCAGCTGCTTTTCCCAGTACTGAATTAAAAAAGTAAAACATTGATTCATATTGCCATTAGAGGGCGCCAGAGAGCAAGCCCATCACCTCTCGCACAACTTCCCACAGAAGCCCTCCTAGCTTCCAGCTCCGCCATGCTCTGTGATTCCTTCTCTCAGGTAATATTTCCTGCTTATCCTGTCCTCTTGTATCTCTAGCCCCCTCAGTGTCAATCTCTATAAAGAATGAGGTGTCGCCATGTCCCTTTCCTTTGCTTTTTTTCACACCCCCTCCCTAACTACCACCAAAATAGTTAAGACGCCAGATGAAATAGTAGCAACCCCTTAATGATATGTACCTTTGGGCTCAAATCACTCTTTCCATTCTATGTAACCTTGGTCTGGAGAAGGATTTTTTTTTTTTTTTTTTTTTTAAGGAATGAAATGCTAGAATTTGACATTTTTAAGATGGAAGCCTGAAATTTTTCATTTCTGCATTTCTCTCTGGGGGCTCACGGATTTCTACATTTTCAAAGAAAAAGAAAAACACACACCCTTGCAAGGCAACTGATTATGTTCAGCACTAAAACTGTTCAGAAGAGAATAAAATAATGTCTTCATTTCTGCATTTGTTAAAGAAATCAAAATTAGCATTTATTTCCAAAAGTTAACGCTTTCAGACTTAAATCTGCCTGTGTTAAATGACTGCCACACAGGGTGTATTTCCAGATCTCTTAAAGGTCAAAAGAAAAAAAAAATAGAATGAGGGGAAGAAAGTGAGTTGGGGGGGTGGGCGGAGAGGAGTGAGCTAGCAGTGAATGTCAAAGTTGGGTTGCAAGCTACTTACATGTCCATGCCAGATCAGGGTGTTGTCTTGTAGCAGTTTGATTGGCAGGTAAAAAAGCGAAAGAACGTGAGGGCTTCCTGAGCCTCTTGTCAGCCCAAGCTTGATCACTTCTCACCGGACAGAACGAGTTGAAGGAGCTTGCAATTCCCCTCTCGTCCTCCATCCAAGGCACCGTGAATCCATTTCGGCTTTTCTTCCCCCCAGTCTCTCCATCAGCCTCCTGCCTTCACCCGCTTCGCCTTCCACCAGCCTCCAAGACCTAGCCTAGCGTTGCCACTGCAATCCCCTGCAACAAGAAAAATCGTTTATGGCTTAAAACCCCAAATGGCTGATTTTTTAAAAGAGAGAGAGAGAGAGAGAGAGGGAGAGGGAGAGAGAGAGAGGAGTGAGAGGGTGAGGGGGAGAGAGGGGGAGCGAGAAGAATGCACCCAGAGAACAACAAAAAAGTCAGTTATCCTAACACTGCTCTATCCCCCCACCGTACAGAAGAAGAATAAAAAAAAAAAAGCTTTATGTTTTTTCAGTGGGTATTCAAAGATAATTTGATGCCATTGTTTCTGCTACAGATGGTTCTTTTAAATACAATAACACGGCTCTTTGTGCAGGCTACCCACAATAAAAATCGAAAGCGTTCCCCTGAATAACCATTTTGTTCTCTCTTGTATGGGGCCAACAAAAGATGCCGTGAGGTAATGGGTTCTGTTTATTGAAGCCATAGAATAGGGGTTTGATAAAGATTTTTTTAAAGCAGAAGACCTTGCAAGGTCGGGCTGATCTCTTCATATTTTTTTTATTAAAATATTTGTCCAATAGATTATTCCTTGGTGCAGCTGCAGGTTTCCTCCTCAATTTTTAATCAGCCCAAACATCTGTCTCTTTGAGGAGGCTTTAAAAAAATCTGCAATTGTATCAATGGTGCAGTAACCTAAAAACCTGAGTTTTTAGGCTCAGTGCAGGCAAAGGCAATGGAGTTTCAATTCTATTTGGGGTGGGGTGAGATGGGGTTGGGGGAGAGGAGACACAACAATCCCAGAGAGACTGAAGAAAATGAGGCTTCCCTCCCTCCCCACCCCCCACGCCCCTGTTGACCATGCACAACTTGCATGAGTCAGATACAGATCACTGAGGACTTGAGGTATCTCTCCTGATCTCTGCAAGCTCCCATCCCTGCATGCATGTTGGATGGGGGCTAGGCAGGTTTTCTTACCATGCTTGCCTTCTCCTCTGGTTAGGTCTCCAACCTTGAAAACCTAGGATGGGAGCCCAGGGGGAGGAGTGGAACAAACTAAAGAGTAGTCTCTAGCACCCAAAGGGTCCCATTCTTGGCTCTCTTTCATTCACTGTTAGCTAGCTTTGACTCATTGATTGCTATCCTGCCAGGGGACTGGTGGCCACAGCCTGCCTGTTACAGCGCCGCATCCCCTCAGGCTTGTTCTCACAGCCACCCTGCTTCCTCCTCGGTTCCATGCGGAGCCTCTGCCTCTCCTAGGCGGGTAAGCCCTGCTACCTAGACTTAGCTGAGGTCAGTATCAACTTTGAGAGAGCCTTGGAAACCCTCAGGCAATGAGGACGCTGCAAGGGGAGATGGCTAGGTTTGTCTACCTTTCTATAGGAATTAATGCCAGGGCTCTCTAGGCCTCCAATAGCCCAGAGTGACAGTAATCCACTTTCATGACTTGTGCTCTGTGTGTTGTCACTGTGGCAAGACAATAGTCTGGGAAAATGGCTTTAATCATAAAAACAAGTATTCATTGGGTTCTCTATCTCTGCCCCTTGCCCCATTTAGTCCTCCTTTTCTTCCCACAAACCCAGTCAAATAAAAGAAAGATAAATGCTCAAATGAATGCCTTGACAAAACTGATCTTAGCTTCTACTTTCCCTTTTGGAAACAATACTGTTACTGGTTTACATCTGGTCTGGAAGTCACCTAATAAGGGATTCTTGGGGACTATTACTTAGACACCTGTTACAGCCTTCCCTATGAAACTTGAAAAACAAATTTTAAAAAAAGGGCAGAAAATTAAACAAATTTTCACATGATTGTTCCTCCGTAAATCATTTTAGATCTCAGGGCGAACACCTTAATAGGAGTTTGAAAAGAATGAAAGTCAGGGTGGTACCAAAAAGTTATGCATGTCCCAACCCTCTCTGGATCAAGAAAAGTGGGTTTGTATAAGCAATGTCACTGTGTTGGGGAGGGGAAATGAAGAGCGCAAATCAAGAGCCCCCTTTAATACAACAGGCTAAGGAGTGTGTACCTGTGACTTCAGGCACGGTAAGAAAAGTGGGGAGCATTATGCAAAACTGAAAGTCCATAGTAGAAACATTTCTTCCAACTAAAGGAGTGGGAGAGGGCAAATGTAAATGTTTACTCCAGTGTTTATAACTTTGCATTAAAAAGGTAATCCACTGAAATAACCTGGAATGATCTCTTCTTGCTTCCCTTGTCATATTTTTTTTCTGAATATCAAAACTTACAAAAGATGTCCCAACCTGATAAGAAGCTATTTTTCTTTTTCTTTTCTTCTTCTTCGATATTTTTTTTAAACGAACTGAAATAAGAATCTGAATTGTTGTCCTCTTTCCACTGAGGGAGGGGCTTGAGCCCCCCAATCTAAGTCTGTAAGATAGGAAGGCATCAGTGAGTAGCCTAAGGTGACTAGAGGTGAGTAAACCTCACACATTTTAACAATTAAATCTATTCAATCCCAGACATAAGGAAGTTCAAAATCTTTCAAATAGTCTCATTTTCTTGTGAAGGATTAGGAAGATCGTTTCTGGAGGCAAGTCCCCTAAAGTCTCAAATGCTGAAATGCAGTGACACTCTATCTGACATGGGGGAAGCCTCAGCCTTGAACTAAAACAAGAAAAAGAAAAAGTGTAATGTGTTAAGGTGAAGGGCCAAAGTGGCAAACTGCCGTGGTAGGTGAGGGAATCCAGAATGAGTCGTCTGCAACTGGAAAACTGCTTTTTAAAAAATCTTTCTTTATCCAGAAACTAAGCTGACTGGTCAGCTCCTTTTCTCAGAGCAAACACATACTACCAAAACGATCCTAAGTTGTGGAAACGGCTTTCTGTCGAGGTTGAGGAGTTCATGTGAACCGACTTATGGGCGTTTATAGGGGACTCTGAATTGGAAACTTCACTATTGAGACGTGCTTTGGGGCCAAAGCAGAGCTCTCCAATTCTACAGGGGCGAAGCTGTCCTGGGTAGATGTGGGGCTTTACCTCAGGCTCCTACACTGGGATGCCGGTGAGTGAGTGGCATTCAGCACGAACAACTCAGTTTGAGGAAAGATGGAAGGAAGGGAGAAAGAGAAAGGAAAGGTAGAAAGAGCATTAAAAGGAGGATTTATGCGAACTAATGGCAGAGAGGATTAGCAAGAGGGGCGCCCGGACCTGGTTTTAAAAAGGAGAGTGCTGCCTGTAAGGAAACACTGTACGCACGATCAGGGTCTAGATGTTCCAGCGACCCAATGGGCATACACATCACGACTTTTACAGAGTGTCACGCATTAGCCACCAGCTACCGTGCAAGCTACAGCTTCCTTCTCCCCAAGCAATCAATCATCCACTAGCTGGCCGGTCTACCCTCTACGTGGCCGGTCTACGTGGAAGTCAGTCGGACCGGGACGGCTCGGCTCGGGCCCCCAGACCCTCGGCCTGGCTCTGGCTCTGCGGCTCGGCCTCCCGGCGCCAGCTCTGCCGGGGCCCGGAGGCGCGGGGCGGGCGGCGGCGGCCAGCAGTTTCTGCTCTGCACGGTCAGCCGGGCTCAGTAGGAGCGGCCGCGCCAGGTCGGAGGGGGCGGCTGCTTCCCCCATCCATGGAGGCCGATAACGGCGAGTGCTACTAAATATACCACGAGACTGGGAACGTGTTGCTCCCCTCAACTCGCCCACCTCCATGCCATTATTCACTTGCGTCGCCACTTGATGTACACTGCTAAATGGGCAGCGCCGCCAGGCAGACGTCTCTGCGGGACAGGACCCGGGGAAGGACGAGGTTTCGATGCCAGCTTTACAGACTCGAAGCTCTAACCCAAGAAGCGCGCGCGCGTATTAAGGACGGAAGCCTTGTTTTTCAAAGCCTCTGGAATCAGCTTCTAGTCCAAGCCTCGCCCTTCTGTCCCCCGCCCATCCCCCCACCCCCCGCCGCTTCCCTCTTCGGTCATTTCCACGGTCAGGGACACCTGAGGGGCAACTGGGGCTAAGGGGGAACGAAGGAGCCTTCTTAGACCCCCGCGGACCTTCCTGGGTTTCTGGGTCCTGCGGGGTGGGTCAGCCTTGACCTATTTCGCTCGCGTTGGTAAGCGGAGGCTCCGCCGGCCGGCAGGCGCGGGTTCCCCTGAGCCGGGGAGAAGCTGCAGCCCCATCGGCCCGCAGGCCCTCGCGCGCCGCCCGGTTTCCCGCGCTCTCCGTCGTCTGTTTCAGCGCGGATCCGTTCCGGGCCTGCGAGGCCTGCATCGCCCGGCCCGGCCCGGAGAGGGAAGGTTAAGGCCCCTTCTCCGAGGGTCCGGCTGCGCCGGCCGAGGAAGTGGGAAGCCTGGGTCCTCGCGGCCTCCTGCAGGCCCGGGCTTTCCAGATCACCTTTCCCCACGGGCCTCACTGGCCTTTGGGCTGCTGGGAGGCGCCGGCTGGCGGGTGGGAGGGCAAGGTTTGCCCGACCCTAGGCTCAGTTTTCTAAGGGACGTTGGCAATAGCTGTTCCTCCGCGGGAGCGCACAGCGAGGCCAGTGTGGTTTGTTCTCTACTGCGTCGCGTGTAGGTGCGCGAGCTCGGGAGAGTCCTGGGAGCTTTGGGAGACGTGCATCCTCCCCGAAGCCTGGACGTTGGTCACCTCGGGGCTTTGGGGACGGAAAGTCGGGAACCGAGCTCGCGCCAAACTGGCAGCGGCGCAGACGCTCTCTGTGGAGGGCAGCCCCCCAGGCCTTCCAGCCCGACCTGGAAAGCTCAGGTGGCAAGGGTGGGAGTGCGGGCTCCAAGGTGGCCTGCTTTCCTAGTGGCCAAATACTCAGTAGGGTCTTCCTCCCCGCGGGAAAACTTCTGAACTCTCTCAGGTTCCCTCAGTCTTTGTTTTATGCTAGGACACCTGGGTCTAGAGAAAGGGGTGCTTTTATAACTAAGAGGGAAGTTGGAGGAGCCAGTAGCAAGGCCTATGGGGCGCATTCATCAATAGCGTCTTTTTAATTTTCTTGCTATAGGGGAGCTTGGCTCAATCTGAAGAGCGTGAGACTCTTGATCTCTGGGGCCGTGGGTTCTAGCCCCACGTTGGGTGTAGCGATTACTGCAAAAAATGGATAACATTAAAAAAAATAAAAAATTCTTGTTATATATGAAGTGAAATTAAACAAGCAATCAAATTTTGTTTTTATGTTAACAATATTAATTTTAAAATGTTAAATATTCAATGCCATGCATTTTGTGACGCTCCCCCCCCAACCCCGATTTCTTTCTTTTCCAATAATTCAGAGTTTCAGTAAATGGAAATGTTTCTAGGCTCTCAACCTCTGAGTAACAGGGTAATACAGTAAGGGGAAGCAACCATGGAATCTTTTGTCCTGTGTCTCTCTGGCTTATCTTTACCAGTACCCACTCCTGAGATTGCTTCTTGTGTCAGTCTAAGCTAAATAAACTTGCATTTTGGATAAAATATTATTATCATTTGCTGGACGAAACTGGGGTTATTTTCCAGATGTACACCTTTCACAATATTGTAACTACCAGTACATGGTTGGATTTGATAGGCTTATATTGGAACCAAAATTCACATAGTGTAACCCCATAAGTACAATTGCAGACCCAGGGCAAAGGATGCGTGTATGTAAAAGTTTGAAAAAGTATCTTAAAGTATGGTGAGTATTCTTTGTTTCTCTATTTCAGAGGGCCAAGGATAGGCAGTTAGTCAGGGTGGCCTATCATACATTCTTAGAGTAAATATTGCAATGAATTTTGGGAGAAAGGGAGCATACCACTTAGGGATTTGACTGTGGAAGGGAGTTAATGATCTCAGGAAAATGATTTTAGGCAGAATTTCTATTTACACCTCCCCTTCGGATCCTTCTCCTATCACTTCCTCCTCACCCTTGAAGAAAGAGCAACATTCTGTTAGCTTGAAGGTAAAGAGAGGGAGGGAACTAACCTTTAGTGAGCATCTATTATCAGATATTTTTCTTTTATCTAAATCTCATAATAATCCTATAAAGTTGGAACTATTACTCTCCCCCCGCCTTTTTTTTTTTTTTTTTTTTACCAGCATAAGGGAAGATCCAGCTGGGTTAAATATCTATGGTTACACAGCTGGCAAATAGTAGATCTGGGTTTCAAATCTAACTCTATAATTCTAAAACCCAGGCCAGTCTTTAGAATCTGGTGGACTGAGTTCAAATGGACTCAAGCAAGCATCACTGGGTTACTGACTGTTGTGGGTAGAGGAGGAAACTGGTTGTGAACAGTGTGTGGTCTTGTCTTTTTCCTCTTTCCTTTCTCCACTTGATCTTAGCCAAAAGGCTGAGAAGTGATCTTCTTTCCTTTCTCTGGATGGCAGCCTCGTAATTCTGGCTTTCCTTAGGAACTTTTGGCTATGATGAGATTGACTTGAGGCAGGGTGTCTTTTTCTGTGCCATACTCAAGTTGGACCAAGAGTGTAAAACTCGGTTTTCTGAATAAACATCTCAGCTGGCATCAGGTTTAAGGCTGCCCATTGGCTGGCTTGATCAAGGTAATGATTTCATGAGGACAGACTCATACAGGTCAAACTAAGTATCTCTCTTAAAACCCCGGCCTCAGCAACCAAAAGGGTGGGAGGGAAATATAGTAATAACAGAACACATGACTGCTAATTAACCTTATTAAGAACTGCAAACCAACGAACATTTATATTTTTATTTTCTCAGAAAGGCAATTAAATTTTTGCCTTCTATTAACTACCTTTCCCCTCCAGATAATCACCTATATCAAAACCACCCTTTAAAAGGTCAGTAGAAATTATTTTTAAGACATTCAAATATAAAAAAAGTATTGTTATTTTAATAGGCACTGTGGATAGTTTAATTTGTATCTTGTATTAAATTAAACATATGGTGAACAGGGTATAATAGATTTTCTGTAATTTAGCTGCCAATGTGGCAACAGCAGCCAGTTACTCTCACCAGCAGACTTGTCAGTGGTTTGTTTACTAGCTTATTTGAATTAAAATAAAGCTTCGCTTCTGCTGACTGCACATCATTATCTATGAGACCATAATCCTGCTAGCAAATCCTATATCTTCCAGAACTGGCTCTTTTGTTTGGGATTACTGAGAGCTTAGCCTATAACAAAGAGGAATAAGGCATCCCTCTCATCCTCATAATTAAGTGTGGGGACTAATTTAGAAACAAACCCAGAAAGATGTACTATTTGGAGTTATATTTCTATACAGAAGGAGGGGAAACAGGATAGGCCAAACACCCGATTGTTAACAGAATGTTTAAACTATTAAGCAAGTGTACTACAGGAATCCAAGCTTGTTAAAATTAAGAGCAATAGCAAATAAGGCATTGATGGCCTTTGCACGGGGCAGTAATTCTGTATGAAGGATCTGAAGGTATGTTTGGGAAGAGGAAGTATTAGGGTGTCAAGTTGGATAAGATGTGCTGTATGCTATGTGAATGCCATTTATTTTGTTCTTCCATCATTCTAATAGGTCACACAATTAATAGTGATTGTTATGGGCAGAGTTATTAAAAGGCTCCATAAAAATAGCTAAAATAAAAATAACACTTTTTATGCGCTAGAAAAATACAACTCATTAGAAATTGTTAACATTTACTTGCAAGGTGCCTAAAATTTAGCAAAAAGAAAAGAATGGATGATTTTTCTTGGCTCTTTCCATATATGCAAAACAAATGCGGTTTCCATATGCTCAAAACAAGTCTCCATGAATTCTGGCAACCCAATTCTATCTGTGTTTAAGGAGAGAATTTCACAACTAGGATGCATACAAAAACAGCTTTTACAATGCACAATCCATATATAAACTGATGCCTGTTTGTTAAAGAAGAGGGAAAACACAAGGGTTGATTTATCAATGTCTTTAACATTAATTATCACAGATGGGAATTCTGAGGACCTCTGTGAAACCAAACCAGACCCTGGTGAATTATAAAGCAGGTCCTTAGACTTTAAAAAACATTTAGGCAAAGTGACAGTTCAGAACATCTGTTAGCCTTCTGTCTGAGTATAAACTAGATGTCATGGAGTGCACAGCTGTAGGCATTTTAGGCTTTTTTGCCAACATCTGTCACAGCAGTACAATAATATAGGTAATTATCAACACCTTATATAAACTGTTTGCTATTTTAATTTTTAGAAAGAGTAAAATTAGTGTTACAGTCCTTGGCAAAAATAATTGAGATGAATAGAATCATTTTTCTCTCAAAGATGAATAAACGATCTGATAATTCTTTGAAAACACACATTTTAAATATTTTCTGCAGCCAATATTGGTATTATACTAAGCAAAAATTCTAAGTGATTCTTTTTAAAGCAAGGGCCAAAGTACAAGTGAAATAAGAGGAAAGGTAGAAAGAGGCCAGCAATTGCGACTTAGAGCAACCAAAGATGATGTTTTGTGATAAAATATAGAGTTTGTTTATACCCCACAATGTGGCATTAACTGATTCCATATTCATAAAGATTAAAAATTCATTTTATAATGTCAGTACAGCAAAGCCTGTAGTAATGAATCATAAAAATTTGTCTTCCACTTCTCTCCTTGCTCTTCTCGGTCCTAGAAATTTGCGGAGAAATGGCATATAAAATTGTAATTCATATTCTGCCATCTTAGTGACTAAAGTTAATTTGAAAAGGGTCATCACATCATATAAATCCACGGATCCTTCATTATTTTATTGCCATCTGGTAATGGACCATCTACAGTACGCATCCTAAGATACTGGGCATTACTGTCTCATATCTGATTCCCTTGACCTATCCTATCGTTATTTTTCAGTTTAAAGAACTCGAAGCAGCAAGACCATATTCCAAAGCACCTGTTCTGAGGAAGATGCCAGTCAATAATGTCTTATTGAAAGACCAGGCCCAGCTAGAGGAAATAAAGGAATTGAGCTGCAGTTGGATTTCATCATCTAAACATGCAATGTAATCTTAACCAATTCATTACACACTCCTTTTGTTTCCACTACAAAAGCGATGTTACCTTTGTCAGAGGTTGTAATTCCAGTATGTTCAAGCAAAGACAAGGGAGAAATTGAAAAACTGCTATCAATTCTCCCCATAGCCAGGAAGAACTATAGGGTCAGAAGGTCAATATCACTGTCCCTTGTACAGTTTAGACTAAACCACAGAAAGCTAAAGTTCTACATTGCAACAGAAAGGTATCATAACGGGGTCTCACACAAAAATACTACATGAGAATAGGAGTAGGAAATCATATTCTTGAACACATTTGATTTAGCACATGAAGAATCAAATGAAGTGAATCTCTATTTGGGCAATAGTTGTGGATGCTTAAAAGAATGCTTTCTTAGGACGATTTTGCAGAGAAGGAAGATTTTATTAATGGGAGGTCACCATGCCAAAAAAAAAAAAAAAAGAAAAGAAAAGAGTCACAAGTGTTAGTATTCATTATCTAAAGGTCTAGAAAGGGTTGAATAAGAAGGAGAAGGGGGAAGTAAATATGGATATTAAAAGGCAGACAAGTTGGCCTAAAAGGAAGGATTAAAAATGAAAGGGACTAAAGAAAGAGAAAAACCTGATAAATGGTGACAGAGAATAAGGCTGTGGAGGCTAGGGGGAGGAGTAAAAGAAGATATTGATTACCAAATGGGAGTATTAGGGACGAAATAACAATTTAGGGCCTGTGAGTGTTAGCACTTCCTAATGAGAGTGATCAGCTGTTAAGAAATGAGTCTTAGAAAGAGAAACATTTAAAAATAATAGCTCAGTAGTATGGTTCTGAAGTCTGTTAAAGTGGGTTCATTTGGGATTTCTTAATGCCAAATTTCTTTACCAGCAAGGAGAAAACAATGTATTTTGACATCTAGAAAGGGTGGCAAAAAGAGAAAGCAACCCACTTCCCAAAGACCTAGAAAAATATTTCTAATGATGAATTTGATTCCTTAAGGGCATTACTTTTTCCATCTAGTTTCAAGTGTTTGGAAAAGAATAATAGCACAAGGATATCTGCCACATCAGCATCAAAAGTGACTCGACTAATACAGGCTTCACTCCAGTGGTGATTTATAAGGAGAGACACACTATGTCAAAGTTTATATTGTGATAAAGACAGATCTGTGTATAAATATTCCTCTTTGATTACTTGGCACACCTTGATTGATAGGAAAAATACTTTGTTAGGGTCCATTTCCCGTGTTGAAAATCATTTCCTAGAAGGCCGAGCTAGCTCTGATCAACCCTGAAAGAGACACAGTTTGCAGTTAGCATGCTCTCATCTTTGTCCCTCTTTTGTGCTCTGGCCTCTCCCCGCTTTGCCCACTGCCCTCATCTTCCTTCATTAAGTATCTTAATCCAGGCTGATGTTCCCTAGGTAGTGTCCCAGGCTTGCTCCATTTTTTGGCTTTTCAAAATCTGAAACAAATGACTAATAAATGGATTCACCGTAATGTCCTAATGACTGATAATAATAACGTGTTCTTTCATCAAAGTTACTAGCTCTATGCCAGCAGCTCTCTGAAGGGGGGTGGGGCACACATCTTGCTAATTTTTGTATCCCCTGGATCGCCCAACAAAGTGCTTTCCTCATGATAAATATATATTAACTTGTAAATGAATATGCACTGAGTGTTATGTTTTTCTCCCTAAATCAAGTGTGTACTCACTGAGAGTATTTATATTTTTATTTTTAAATTCTACGTGTTTATTTTTAAAGTTCCTAGCTAGAGAGATTTGGTGGTCAAGCTGAATTCGAGTCTTTGAAACCGATACTTTGTTTTTCTTATTGATGTTTATTATAAGCACATGAAAGGGAAATTTAAAAGAAAAATGTCATTTTTAATACTACTACTGTAACACCATAATAAATAACTTAAATTTTCTATATTCCTTTCTAATCCTTGGTTCATAAATATTTAAAAATTATATTTTAGTACACATATTTCTGGATCTTTATGCTTATTTAATGTTACTGTGTTTTGAAAGTGAATTTATCACTAAGGGACAAAGACTCTAAATATTCAAATTTCTAATAGTGGAGTTATAGAAAGCCCCCCAAAGTCTGAAAAGACAGTTTTGGGTTGGGGAAGCTTTTGCAGTGCTCTCTTAAGGCCAGTGTTTCTGAAGGGAGCGAATTTTTTTATTTCTAAATCATAAGATCTTCTGTTTTAGAAGGACAGATCGGAAGTGTAGGACTGCAAAGCAGGTCTTAGATTTTTTTAAAAATCCGAGATGAGATTTAATAGTAGGTACTAACTTTCCATTTTGATTGTCCATAACTGAAGGAGTCTCAGATCTGAGTTTTTCTATCCTTATTCCAAATATATATATATGTCATAAAAGAGTTTGCTCAAAAGGGCTTGGATGCGTACGCCACAGTCACCAGTGTAAAGAAAAATTAAATTAATTTTCCTGTTAACAATCAATTCAGTCACTATCCCACTTGCAGGCAACCCAAAATCCTTTAGAGAAGGAACACTGGACTATTTCGTTAATCACAAGATCATAGTGGACACTTTCAAGTGCTATATAATTAGTATTTTTATCCCTATAAGTCAAAAAGATTTGGAAGAACTGCCACAGTGTGGAGTTTAGTCTTGAATGTCCATTATCAGCAAATGGAGTGATAGAAAAATGTGATAAACTACTTTATTAGAAATACACACTTTATTGCAGTTCATTTCTCTCCTTTCCCCTACTGTTATGACCTTACTATCTGCTGTGGTACTTAAATATTCAAGGCAAGTAGTGATCCACTTTCCTCAGACACACGCACACACACACACACACATACACACACAGGCACACGTGCACACGCACGCACAGGCACGCGCGTGTGTGCGCGCGGACGGGCTCGCCCCTTGACACCCAATTGTAGGCGGCTGATTCATTGTGCTGTGCAGTGTAATCCACCATTTCCTATTTAAGTAGGATGGCATCTAGAGTATTTTTCTTTCCTAACATGAAACTAAAATCTTACAAGGCCACCGCCAATATGTAATAGTATCAGTCTAAACACAGAAGGAGATTGCTTCCCTTTTAAAGAAGGTAACAGTTCAGAGGATCATAGAGCAAGACCCTCTGGAATTCTCTCTTATAACTCAGCTTGTCCTGAAGGGACCAGAAAATCAGGCCACAGCCCAGACAGAGAAAATTGTGCTACAGAGAAAATGCAGAGCTGATTCTCATCTTGCACCTGCAGAATCTGCTGTCAGCTGTTCAATTCTAAGTTCTGTGGCTTTTCTTGATTCCTGCCTGTTGGCTGGCTAATTTATTAACTCCTTAATATCTGCAGCAAAGACCACATAGGCAAATATTTATGGGATCAAGAAAAACACCAGAATGAAAGGGTGATTGAGCAGGCTGACTGAATTTTGTGTTGACTTCACTAAATCATGAGAGCCGAGAGTTGTCTCAACAGCTGCACGCAGTCCAGAGTGACATCTTAAAATTCAGCCTTGACTTCCTAGCCTGGTTCCCATTCATTCCACCTTCAACAGCCAGCTAGCCATTCAGTACACCATCCTCATTTTATGCTACAGGCAAAAAGCCAACAAAAATATGGTCACATTTAGAAGCCTTTTAAGCAGTGAGCAACTCCCTCCTTTCCCAATTGTTCCCTGCTTTTTCACATTCCTAGTTAATAGGTTTTTAAAGCAGTTTCCCCAACTCTTTTCCTGCCACATACTGTCTTGCTTGGCATCTATGCAGCAAAAGGCTGTTCTTCAAGAGGCTTTTAAATCCATTGTACCTCTTTGTGCCTTTCAACTGCTAACTCTTCAGGTATGGGCTGTGTTTCTTGCTTAGCATATTTTGCATGTTCCAAGCCACTCACAGCAACTACGGCAAAAATGAGGATAAAAATAAAAATAATAAATACAGTCATTTTAAGTGGAGTTTAGGGCCATGTCTGCAGTTTTCGATTTGCTCATGGCATTCCACAGACTTCCAACAAAAGGAGCATTTTCAGGACGTATACAATTCTGAGTTGAAATATAAATATAACTTTCTTTCTTTCTTTCTTTCTTTCTTTCTTTCTTTCTTTCTTTCTTTCTTTCTTTCTTTCTTTCTTTCTTTCTTTCTTTTACAATTAAACTTCCCTAGTAAGTCTTGATTGAGGCTTTGCTGTGTCGACATACAGAGATACTATACTACACTAGGCTGTTTGAAAATCCTCTCCCCACCCACCTTGTTTTTATTAGTGGAGCGACGTTAAGAAAAGATGTAAATGATGAACATCAGAAAGCTCGGATATTGAGAGCTGGTAAAGTTCTAATGGGCTATAGTTAACATTTTTCATCTAACAAAAATTGTCTGCTCTATGCCACGAATTGTGCCTAGGCAGTAGAGGTAAAGATGACTAGGAAATACTCTGTCACCAAAGAGGCTCATGATCTAGTGAGGAGGAAGCCAAGTAAATAAATAATCAATGACATACGTATTTTGAGAAATAATGCTTTGTGGCTTTGTTTGAAATTAAAAAGACTTTTTGGCGCAGAGATAAGACATCTAAGGTAGGTAACTATGCGTTCAAAATGGAAGTAAACATGCATTTCCCTCCTGACCATGTGAAATAATGACGACGAGTGCCCACTCCTAAATACTTAACAATTGTATGCTCTTTTCGGGCCCTGCAATGCTGTCTGCTTTTTCTTCAACTTTGAGACCAGTGAGCTCATCGTGTTTCCAAAATGAATTGAGGTTTTTAAGCAATGCAGCCATTATAAATTATTCAAATACTGAAGTCTTATAATATGTTCTTTTTTTCCTGGTTTTGTCCGGTGGGTGATATTTTATAGTAAGGTACAGGAAACTAGATTAGCAAAGGCTCTCAAGGATAAAACTATTTGTAACAATCATTTTTATGCTACTGCTATGCCTGGCGCAAACTTTACATTTAAATTATCTTATCAGGATTTGTTTGTAATTCTGTCTCCCCTTTAAAGAAAGGTTCATGTTGTTACCCTGCTCACTAGCTCCAGTGCCTACCATAATGGCTGGCACATAGGATACATTTAGAAGGAAGGATGGAAGGAAGAAATGAAGGAAGGAAAATGTTTAACCTTTTCTTCCTGAAGTAGTAAACAGATCTAATCAGTCACCTGCATCACTCCCCTTTTGAAACCACAGGTTGTTTTTATTTTATACACTGCAATACTTCATAGTTTAGTTTTTAAAATAAGTTCGTCACTCAGTACATTTGACTTCTAACGGCCCGATGCACCATATTTAATTTTTGTTTGCATGATTTTCTACAAAAATACAATTAAGATAATTCCACTCAAATAGATTTGGATAGTAGTGTGGCTAAAAAGGAAGTAACTACAAGGAGTATTTCAGTAAAGACTCAATAGAAGGAGAGTTTTTTTTTTTTTTCTCTCTCTCTAATGAAAGACTGGCTTGTGCCAAAGTGACCATTTTGAGTAGAGAGCATAGCACAATTATGGGTCATGTTGTGATCCATCTTAACTTGTACTGGACTACATCTCCTGTATGTAGTTTGTAGAATTTATAATCATTTTTATAAATCTAAAATAAAAAAAAAAAACTATTACAGAATATATGTGTGCATGCATTTAAAAAGAAAAAGAAAAAAAACACCATAAAAACAAACCCAAAAAGCAAATGGTTTCTAAATCTTCACTAAGGTGGGTGGGGGGGGGACTTGGTTCTTTCTTTCTGATTTTCTTTTCATTTATTAATTTATTTAATGCATATTTATTGATGACCAGTTTTGTGAAAGGGGTTACATAGATGCTGTGAAGGAAACAAAAATGAGTAGGAAATAGTCCCTGCCTCCCAGGGAACTTCTAATCTGGTGAACAAGAGGACAGCACACGTAAAATATAATGTAAGGCAGAATATGATTCATGTCTCAAGGGAGGCACATTAGGGAAGTAGGGTTTGAACTGGACCTTGAAGAATTTAAAGTAGCAGAGATGTGAGGAAGACTTTATAAGTAGAGAAAATGGCACATGGTCGGGTCCCATGATGGGAGCATGACAGAAATATTGGGATGAAGGCTTCAGTAGGGTAAGGTATTACGGAAGAGGCATTCGGATACAAACCATGAAATTTAGACTTAAATTCAGGGAATACTGGGCAGTTATTTTTTATATTATTTATTTATTTTTTAGGCAGGCTCCATGCCTAGTATGGATCCCAATGTGTGCCTTGAACTCACAACCCTGAGATCAAGACCTGAGCGGCGGAGACCAAGGGTCTGTCACTTAATCAACTGAGCCATCTAGGTGCCCCTGGGCAATTATCTTCAAACTCAGACAATAGAAATGATGTGGTATTTTTCCTGAAGATTAGGCTGTCAGTCTGTGGGGCAGCTCGATAGGTGGGTGAGCTGAGATGTCAGGATAGGAGTATCACTTATTGAATTTCGGCTGTTGGTAACTAAAAGAAGCAGTGCTTACTAGATGAATACTGTAGCTAGAGGAACTGCTAAAATTTGTCCTAAGTAGGAGTGATGGAAAGCAATCAAAGGGAATCAGGTATGGCACGAAAATTTTAAGCAGGGAAGACAAGGAGATTGGTGGTATTAGATAGGAAGAGGAAAATCAGATGGAGGAACAGGGCTAGTGTGAAAGACACGAATTTGGTTTTTAATTTTTTGTATTTGAATTGCTGTTATTATGTACAGGTTGGGGACAGCCATCTGTGAGTCATGAAATGGAGGAACTTGGGAAAGGGGTCAGAGCTAAAGACAGCGATTTTGGACTCATTTGCATTGTAATGATAATTGAACCTTCACAGGGCAATAAAGCCTCAAAAAGAGAGTGGGGGTTGTGAGAGAGGAGAGCTATACACAGAACTTGCATACTTTAACAAGATGAGCCCGTAAGGGGAGACAGAGGTAGGGTCATCAAAAAGATTAAGGGAAGGATTATAGGGACTGAGAAAGGAAAGAGTTTGAAAAATGAGGTGAAGTTAATACTAACCAGAAGGGGAAGGGTTCACGTTTTTAAAAAGCTCGCATTTTAAAAACATTATTTTTGTTTTATTTGCATGTTTTTGCTGTTACATATCTCATATGTGTGTTTTGTATTTGGAAGGAGATACACTAAACTATTAGTAATTGTTAATCCAGAGGAGAGGGGGTAGATCTTCTCTGTGTAAGTATATAAAAGTGTATCGGTTAGGATCCCAGGAGGGAACAGATGGCACTTTCAAATTAGGGTAATCGACAAGTGTTTAATAAAGAGACAATTTCCAAACATGGGGAAAAGGTGTTGGGAAAGCACAAAGATTAGTGTAGTATTCCAACACTAGCAACAACAGGGGTTGTTAATGTCCCTAGGCTACACAGACGAGGAGAGGGAGCTCTGGAACTCAGAGAGAAAAAATGGTAAAAGGAGATCCATCTTGAGAGAAGATATGACTTTGGTCAAGGAAGCAACAAGCCTGAGGGGACCTCCAGCAAGGAGACGAGAAGAATAAATACCCCAGCTACACCATCTTCCACTCAAGGATTTTTTTTTTTTTTTTTTTTTTTAAGTAATCTCCACACCCAACAAAGGGCTTGAAGTCATGACCCTGAGGTAAAAAGTCACATGCTCCTCTGACAGGGCCAGCCAGGTGCCCCCACTCTTGGATTTCTTGCTGCAGATTGGCCTAATCCAATCAGGACCTAGATGTCCAGGGAACATGGCTAGACAGGGTAGCCTCCTGAGGCACAGCAGGGTGGGTAAGGGTCTAGAAGGACAAATGGAAGATATTTGGTACAAACTGTATTGTGTGAATTTTTAAAAAAGATTTTATTTGAGAGAGAGAAAGAGATTGAGAGAACCAGTGGAAGGAGGTGCAGAGGGAGAAGCCGACTCCCTGCAGAGCAGGGAGCCTGATATGGGGCTCAATCCTGGGACCCTGGGATCATGACCTGAGCTGAAGGCAGACGCTTAACCAACTGAGCCACCCAGGCACCCTGCATTGTGTAAATTTAAAAACATAATTGTGTATTACCTTTCTGATTTCTTAAAGGTATGTGCGTAACTTTCTGCATAGCTTATGCATTCACATAATGTCAAATTTATAAAGTAGTTCAGTGTATAAAAATGGTTAAAGAAAAATAAAACCTGCTTTCCTAAAAGGCCCTGAGCTTAGATGCCTTTCTAGTGAGCTTTTACAAAACTTTCAAGGAATAAATAGTATGTATTTTATACGAATTGCTCCAGGAAAAAAAAAAAAAAAAAAAAAAAAAAAAACCCAGAAGAGAAGCTCTCCAGTTACCCAGCTAATTTTATGAAGTTTGTATAATCCTTGATATAGTATCTTGATATAAAATCAAGATAAAGAATTAAGAAGACATAAGTAAAGCATAAACCTATGTCACTTGTGGATATGGGTGCAATAATTTAAAATAATATATTAGCTAACCAAATCCAAGAATTTGTTACAAAATATTACATATTGATCAAGTAATAATTATCCCAAGAATGAAAGGATAGTTCAACATCGAAAAAATGTATCAATGTCTTTCACTTTAACACCAGACCAAAGAAGGACTATCCTATGATGATACTATGGGACACAAGATGCATCTTATTTGTGATAAAAGTTGCAGAATAAAATATTAATACTTATTTATGATAAAATCTATTGGAAGGATCAAAGAACTTCCTGAACTATTTATGAAAAAGTTGTGATAGATTCACTGGAATGAATGTTTCACTTCCGTTGAAACAAACAAACAAACAAACAAACAAAAAACAGGAAAAGGAGGTTTACAATTTAAACATAATGACTGGAGACCCTTGTCTACCTTGAAGGTAAAATGAAGGCATTAAGGCATAGTAGAATTGGAAGTAATAAAAATCATTATTAGCAGATGATATGATTTTCTATACAGAAAATCCAACTGAATAAACATAATATGAGTGCTAACAAAAACAGAGCAAGGGTAATAGAAATAGACAATCAATTCAAGAAAGCACTTCTTTTAGACAAATTATTCTTTTTTTTTCTTTTTTTAAAAGATTTTATTTATTTATTTGACAGACAGAGATCACAAGTAGGCAGAGAGGCAGGCAGAGAGAGAGAGAGAGAGAGGAGGAAGCAGGTTCCCTGTTGAGCAGAGAGCCCAATGCAGGGCTCGATTTCAGGACTCTGGGATCATGATCTGAGCCGAAGGCAGAGGCTTTAACCCACTGAGCCACCCATGCGCCCCAACGTAAATGAATTTCTACTCAAGATTCTTACTGGTTTTTGAGGGATGTAACAAATCTTAAAATTTATATAATGGCTAAAGGCCCCCACATTTCTAAAAAAGTGCATAGAAAGATGATTCATATATACAGTGGTCCATCTCACTCATCAGATATGAAGACATACTATAAAGGGTGATGCTGCTGCTATTGTACCAGCAATATATAAATAGACCAATAAAGCAGAACTGAGAGCTCAGAAATAGATCTAAATATATGTAAGGACTTATTATATGATAAAGGATTGTATCACAAGGCAATTTAAAAAGGACAAACTGTTTAGTAGATATTAGAATACTGTCTCATTATATGGCGAAAAATATAGACCTCTAACTTACACAAAGTTTGGCTCCAGACAGATTAAAGACCTAAATGAAATAGATAAAGTTATAAATAGAAGAAAATGTGAAATACAATCATTGTGACCAAGGGGGTAGGAGAGGCTTTTAAGCAAAATCTCAAAGGCACCAATGATAAGTTAAAAAAAAAAAAAAAAAGTGCTTGGATTTGACTATTGCAAAATTAAGGACTTTGATGTAATGTACTGCAGATAAAGTTAACAAACAGACATTAGTCTGGAAAAGGATATTTTCAATATTTAAAACCAGCCAGGGATAATATCCAAAATATGCAAGAACTTCTTAAGTCAACAAGAAAAAGGTAGGAAACCAAAGAGAATAATGCACAAAATTTGTAATAAGGTAAACAGGTTGTTCACAAAAGAGGTCTAAATGAATGAAAAAATATATAGAGTTGCTAAAGTTCATTATAAAGAGGTAAAATTAAAAGTAAAGCAACCAGGAAATATCACTTTACAAGTATTTGAATGGCAGCAATTGGACGATGGATAGTACTGAATATTGGAGAGGATGTGGGATAGTGGAGATTTTTGCACAGCAGGTTGGGGTATAAATTGTACGGTCATTCTGGAAAACAATCATATGCATAGCAATCCCAGTCAGGAATATATTTTTCCAGAAAACTAGCAGAACTAGTTTTGGATGTGATAGTTTATCCCTAATGGAGGTATAGAGATGCATCTGAGGTGTCCAATGAGTAAGTTTAGTCAATAAGTAAAAATTGAGTGGATGCATACTATGAGTGAAATGCTATGTAGCAGTGAGAAACCAATGAACAAACTGGTCATGGAGAAATTTAAAAAACATGATCATGAAAGAAAAAATAGGAATGAGAATTATAGCACAAAGACTATTTATTTAAATGCAATGTATACATTCTACACAAAACCACCATACCTGTTTTATAAGGCTTCACACATTTAAAGATATATATCAATTTCTTTCAAATAAGCAAGTGTTCAGAGAAGAGAACTGAGAATGAAAAAGAGTGAAATAAAATGAAGAAAGGGGATCTTGCATGGACCAATGATGATAACATTCTGAGAAATTGAGACCACAATTAAGTCAACCTGCTGTCTATGCACCCAGGGTTCAAAAACTAACAACAATAACAACAAACCAACCTTTAGGTGGTTTTCAATCTTTTGCTACAATGGCTATATTTGTCATATGTCATCTTGTAATAAAAAAAAAGCAACATTTTTTTCTTGTTCTATGAATTTCTGTACTATGTCTCCTCTACTTCTATTCTTTCCTAAGAGAGACTCATGGTATCACACGCAGCCAGGGAGGTAAAATTATAGTTATGTGCCCACCTAATATCCAGGTGTTTACATGGCTTCATAACTGATCTGAAGTTTCAGTGATCTGAGAGACAAACTCTACTTCACTGGCTTTCAAACATTTTGGTCTCAGGACTCCTTTATACTCTTAAAATTATTGAGGATTCCAAAGAACTTTTGTTATTTACCATATTAGAAATAAAAACCTGAAGTATTTAATAATTTAAAAATAATCATAAAACCATAAAATATTAACATAATATTTAAAGATGAAAAATAATTATATTTTGCAACACAAACATTTAGTGAAAAGAGTGGCATCATTCTACATGTGTAAAAATGTCTTTAATGTCTGACTTAATAGAAGACAGCTGGATTCTCATATTTGCTTCTGCATTCATCTCTTGTGAAATGTTGTTTTGATTGAAGTATATCTCGAAAATCCAGCTTCACACAGATATGTAGTTGGAAAAGTGAGGAGTATTATAGCAGCCTTTTCAGATAATCGTGGATATTTTTCTTTGATACTGCACCAAAGCTCGACAAGTGGTAGTTTCTTAAAGGTTATTTTCAATGTGAAATCTGAAACTATTATCAATGAACTTTTTGTAGTTTGTTATATTAAAATCCATTGGCGTATCTTGTACTTTGATGAAACTTTTACCTGTGTATGATTTTGTAATTTCATGTTCTGGTCATTTGGAAAATGTTGGTGCATTGAGGGATGTGTATCACTATGCAATATTAAAAAAAATCACACTCATTAATTATAACAGTGATGTCATCAGAAAAGTCCTTAAGCATTTGGAAGCTGTGAAGCTCACCGTGGTGGATACAGGATTTCCAGAATTTTAATTTTCACTTGAAACACAAATCTTATCATTGGCAAGAATACTGTCATTTTTTCCCCTTGAAGTCACAGATTCACTTTGCTTATTTTTGAGAAAATACCAAATATTCATGTCTGAATAAACCATGGTTTGTTTGCCAGTCGTTCTTTCAAATAAAAATGGTGTCCTGTGTAACAAGGCGCAACTCAAATGGCAACTCAAAAGTATGATGAGATACCCCATGGTCCTCTATTCAGTATGCAGTAAAATGCTTCATGCACTTTTTGTTAACATGGAATATTAAAAAGACTTGTACTCAAGGGCTGAGATTTAATAAAACTAATAATTTTTACTGATTCATCAAGGACTTTCTTAAATGAAACTGGCGCTCTTCCATGCATTGTGGTGAATGACAATGCTAGAAGTTTTGTGTGGCTGTCTTGATATGTGCAAGTGTGGCAGCTGTTGTGAGAATTCTTGATTTCACACACCCTTTCTCAAATGCCTTACATTTGTAGAAGGATTCCTGAATTAGCATAGTTTGACTTCTCCTCCCAGGGATGCAGAACAGTACTTGGGAGGAGGACCCAAGTACTGAGAAAGACAGGAGGGAGGAATGAGGAGAGAGATTTGGATTATATTCTCTAGTCTGCCTGTATTGGTTGTTTTAGAAATGTCCATGTCAGAACTTATGTTTAACCTTTGAGTGTTAGAGTGGGGAAAGTATTTCTAATAATGATTTCAGAAATTAGACAATAAGAAATATTGTCTTCTTTTTTAAAAAAGCACCTCTTAATGACAAAAACTGTTTCATGAAGTCAGGAGAAAAGTATTTGTGACTTATGTCAAACAGAGGACTAACCTCCTTAATGTATAAAGAACTGGTTATAAGAGAATAATGGATGGAACACATAAACAGGTATTTCACAGATAAGGAAATATGAATGGCTCTTTAACATGAAAAATGCTTAACTTCATTCTTTGTAAGTACAAATTACAGCTATAAAGAAATAGCCTTCCCCACTTATCAAATCAACCAAGTATTTAAATTTGATAATATATTGGCAAGATTATAGGGCAAATGATATTATTGTACACTGCTTGTAAGACTATAAATTATTATATCCCCTGTGGAGGACAATTTAGAAGCATCTCTCGAGATTGCAAATGACCTTTTGCCCCAACAATTCCACTTCTGGGGAGTTCTCCTATAGTTGGACTTGCACATGCATTTATGTGACGTTACATTTCAACAAAGATTTTGTTTTGTGTTTGTTTTTTGTTCTTTTTTTTTTTTTTTTTGGTATGTGTTTTATTTGTAAAAGTATAGAAATAACTAACATTAGTATTGAACCAGTAATAGTGGTTGAATGTTGAAGGAGTTAATGGTAATGAGCCATATCAGGGACAGGAATATGCAGGGAGACTTTTCACTGCAGATCTATCTTTCTAGATTTTATTTATTTATTTATTTATTTATTTATTTATTTATTAAAAAAGATTTTATTTATTTATTTGACAGACAGAGATCACAAGTAGGCAGAGAGGCAGGCAGGAGGGGGTGGGGAAGCAGGCTCTCCGCTGAGCAGAGAGCCCTATGGGGGGCTCAATCCCAGGACCCCAAGATCATGACGTGAGCCGAAGGCAGAGGCTTTAACCCACTGAGCCACCCAAGCACCCCTAGATTTTATTTTGAAAAAATCTGAATATATTACCCAGGTTTTAAAGGATTAAAAAAACTTCTCTATACCACCTGACAAGTACTGAATTTCTCCTCTCTGGCTACCAGAGTACCAACTTGAGGTCTGAGACACAACTAAAAAAATGGGAAGAAAAGGAATCTCTCTGTTTTTTGCTGAAGCAAAAGTGAAATTATGTACCTAATGGTATCTTATTTTCAGCAGTCACCTAATGCATATTGATTGGATGACTAGAACAAATGGGTAATGACGTGGTATTGCTATCAGATAGATTTTCTGATAACAGTGCACACAAAAGATAATATTTACTTTGAGTTCCACTGTCTTCCCACCTGGGGACATTAACATTCTTTCTTACCCTTCTTTCTTTCCTAGTTCTTTTCATTTTCATAAACATGAGATTGCATTCATGTCCCACTACCTAGATCTGAATAAAAATGTGTGAAGGAAGAAGTACTTTGTGTGAATGGACAGATGTCTGTGTGTATCCTGGTGGTTCTGAATCTGCCCATTTTCTTTTACAAACAATATAGCAGGGTCTATATAATGCCAAATCAACTGACTGGAAATGGAAAATTTTATTTAAAACTTTGTGTAGATGTAGACAGAAGCTGGAGTGCTGAGTTCTGGGACAAGTCCTGGAGTTTGAGATTTTGTAATTGATCCTGTGATTCCTGAATGTGCATACCTTCCCTATGTCTGACCAATTACTTGGTCAGAAAATATCCCCTACGAACTTAGAGTCCAGCAAATCAAAATACAAATTTATGTACTATAATGTAATTAATACAATATACTATAATATAATGTATATATTACAAGAATAAGAATATGTCAAGAATAAGATAAGCTTCTTATTTTCTCAGTTAAACTCTCATGAATTATCATACATAATACAAATTATTATAAACTCTCTTTGTCATATACTGTAATTGCCATAAAATTTTTCCCTACTATGTTTTTGGTTTGTTTGTTTAAAGATTTTATTTTATTTATTTTTTACTTATTTATTTTTTTAAAGATTTTATTTATTTATTTGGCAGAGAGAGAAATCACAAGTAGACAGGCAGGCAGAGAGGGAGAAGCAGGCTCCCCGCTGAGCAGAGAGCCCAATGCAGGGCTTGATCCCAGGACCCTGAGATCATGACCTGAGCCAAAGGCAAAGCCTTAACCCATTGAGCCACCCAGGCACCCCTAAAGATTTTATTTTTAAGTAATCTCTACACCCAACGTGGAGATCAAAACTACAACCCTGAAATCAAGAGTCGCACACTCTATGGAATGAGCCACAGAGGCATCCCTCCCTTACTATGTTTTGTGGGTTTTTTCCCTCCTTACTATAAAGAACAGAAGCTCAGAATACATTTACATAGTGTCAAATTTCCGGAAAATAATTGGATAACAGGGCCAAGATGCAATTTAGTTGTTTGAAAAGGCATTTTACACCATTACATATGTCTTTGTGGGCATATATATATATATATATATATATATATATGTGCATATATATATATATGTGCATATATATATATACATATATACAAAATAATCCATTTACCACTTTTTAAAAAGCTTGCATTGTTGAACAAAATGAATATTTATAAATGGCATACTTGTAGGCATTCATTATTTATATAACACCTCTGTGATTAAATTATTCCTTATTTTTCTAAGAAAAAAATTATTATCCTAAGGTCTCTTCCTTTAATAACTAACAAAATTAAGACCAATATCTCTCAAATTTATTCCAGTGATGAAATCAACTTACTTCATTTTTATTGTAAGTTAAATGTTACTTTTCGAAAAGTAGGAGATAGAACTTTATATTTGAAAGAAAAATACACAATAGTTCTAATGGGGGGATATCCATTTTTATCTTTACTGTGTGGCATAGAAATTTCTGGGAACAGCATCATTTCAAAGTTGGAGGCATCACTGCTCTATTTTCACATATGGTTGGAATGAGAATTCCCTTGCAGTGCCTGACTCCCATTCACACACGGGAGGAGCCAGAACACAGTTATGGAGTAATCTGTCAAAGGTTTTTTTCATTATTAACAGAAAAGTTATATTGTCTGCCCGCCCGAAAATGTTTATGGAAACTTGTGATTCCTACATCTGGAATTCATTTTTGAGAGTGGATGCAAATCAAACAGCTGAATAGGTAACAGATATTTTACTCCACCAGAATCCCAACTTGAGGTCTGAGACACAACTAAAACAGATCTTCGAAGTTCTTGAACACAGTTGAGAAACCCCCAAATGGTTTATCCTGAGAAGTGTTGGAAGCTCTTGGAAATTACTTTTTAAGAATAGGATAGATTCCTTCATTTCCAAAATAGCTTTATTAAATCTCACCTAGAAGCACAGGTAGGATTTTTTTGGTGTGTCTTAATAACTTTGGGCTATTTTGGCCAGCGAAGCCTCATAGTATAGTTAATCTAAAATTTAAAATAAAGGCAGCAAATTTTTCACAAGTTTCTTTCAAATCCAAGTCCTAAAATAATTGGTGTGTCTAAATTTGGCATTTTCTACACATGTGTTTCTTTAGTAGTGATTCATGATTAATCTTTCACATATCTGTGGTAAAATAGGAATATTAAGGCAACACAGTATTTTTCATCATTTAATTGGTTCATTTTAAAATGGGACTATCCTTTACACTAAGATTATGTCATGTTCTACTTTTTTTTTTTTTTTAAAGATTTTATTTATTTATTTGACAGACAGAGATCACAAGTAGGCAGAGAGGCAGGCAGAGAGAGAGAGAGAGAGGGAAGCAGGCTTCCTGCGGAGCAGGGAGCCCGATGCAGGGCTCGATCCCAGGACCCTGAGATCATGACCGGAGCCGAAGGCAGCAGCCCAAACCACTGAGCCACCCAGGCGCCCCTCATGTTCAACTTTTAGTTGTTAAAATGTTTATTGTTTTATTACATAGCAGTGGTGATGGATAGTAGTTTTTTATTTTTTTTTTAATTTAAAGATTTCTTTTATTTGTCAGAGAGAGACAGACAGAGACAGAGAGCATAAGCAGGGGCAGCAGCAGGTAGAGGGAGAAGCAGGCTCCCTTCTGAGCAAGAAGTCCAATGCCAGACTCGATCCCAGGACCCTGGGATCATGACCTAGGTCAAAGGCAGATGCTTAACCGATTGAGCCACCCAGGTGTCCCAATAATAGTTTGTTATTAATACCTTTTTGGTGGCAGTTTTCTGTACTTTCTGTTTTTGGAGTTTTTATGAGTTTTTAAATCCAGAAATACAGGCACTGTATTTCATATAATATTAAAACATCCAAAGAAAAAGCAAAAATTCAGGAATTAGTGCCCCAAAACATTTAATTTACTAAGTAGTTAACTTCTCAACAAGACATGGAGAGAGTTGTTTTAGATTAACAATTAAATATGGTCTACTATATACACATGAATATTAACACATAAATCTATTCAAATGGTCAATAAATAATATGGGGTGAATTTGAAAAGAAGTTAGAAAAGTATGAAAAGTGACCTTGGCCTGGGATGGGTGGGCTAAGGAAGAAGCTAACGGACTGAAAGGTCACATTTGCCATGACATAGAAATTATTTTATAGGCTTGGTTTTAAGAGATGGGATTTTATGTTGAGTCAACTTAATCCAGGGTTAAAGGGAAGAGACCAATCACTTTTGCCACCTTGATGAATGAAAAGTGGGATTAGTAGTGGGTGATGAATGAGGGTCCAAAGGTAATTGAACCCGTACTATGAACTCTTTGCCAGTCTTATTTGCTCCTCTGGTCCCAGTGCCTAGTAGGTGCTCTATAAACATTTGGTGAATGAAGAACACGAAAGAAGAAAGAGAATGTGGCTGGTAGGAAAGCAGCAGTGGAGAATTGGCAGAACACTAAGAAGACGCATTTTAGGAATAGCTAATCAACTCAGAGTTTTTTGAAGGCCTCTTTTAATCCAGGCAACATAATCTTATTTGCTATCAATTGCTATAGCAACCACGGCATGGATGGTGATGTTCAGAATTATTTATTTAAAAAGATTTTGAATCTTAAAAAAAAAATTATTAAAAGGGGTGCCTGGGTGGCTCAGTGGTTTAAAGCCTCTGCCTTTGGCTCAGGTCATGATCCCAGGATCCTGGGATCGAGCCCCACATCGGGATCGCTGCTCAGCAGGGAGCCTGCTTTCCCTTCTCTCTCTGCCTACTTGTGATCTCTGTCTGTCAAATAAGTAAAATCTTAAAAACAAAATTATTAAAAAAAAGATTTTGTATTGGCCAACAGCGCTGCTACTACTGGAATTTACATGATAACTAGAAGACGAGGAATTTGTGGTTTAAGATGGTCTTAAATCCATTAATAATTCTAAAGCTTTAGTGATCTTTTTCTTAATGCAAAGAACTTCACTTGTAGTTACATATTTATGGGCCTAAGATCATTATTAGCTCCTTAAAATCACCAAGTAATGGAGTTGGAAAGCGATTTCAAAGACAATCTGTATCATCTTTCCTGTTTATAAAAATGAATTTTCAAAGATGCTGTTGACACTTTGCACTGTGTTACACCAGGCCTACTTTCAGATTGCTTATACTTATCTAAAACAAGAAGCTTGTCACTAGTCCTCAGAAGTTACTTGGCCAAAGAGTCAAAATTTGGTAGGGAATATGTATGAATGAGACTCATGTAAATTGACCATTTTGTCAGATTAGTATTTTGAAGTACGATTAAATATAAGATCTCAGTTTGATTATTTCTCTTGACTTAATTTCCCCATAAACTGAAAGAGGTAACATATCATGGGTTATTGCCATAAAAGAATTGCATTGGCATCTTGATGATTTAATCCTCAAATATACAAAAGCCCAGATGATCTTAATAAATAACAAATTTTGGTGTCTAATATAAATATGATAAGCAGACAATAAAGGACCATTTCTGTGGGGTGTTAGAATTTTCAGTGGTAAGTTTGCTCTCACTAGTTCATCTCATGTTAACATACTTATGTGTCTCCTCCCCTATTTCAACGTATGCGGTACAGCACTCACTAATTATTTCTATTGTGTGTGCTAGACATTTGAAAGTGTGTGGTCTTGCAAGCTATGAGGCAGGCTGGAATTCTTTATAGCATAAAGTTACAGTTGCTTCAAATCATAGCCACTCTTCTGGTAGCCAGAAGAAATGCAGTGATACAATAGAGGCGGTTTCCTTTCCTATGTATAATTAAACGTTCTCAAAAAACAAAGAACAAAAAACAAAACAACAACAACAACAACAACAAAACACTTAGAAAGTGATCTCTCTCATCCAGGGGAGGAACTTGCATTTGCCAACTATACATTGTGTTCCCAGAGGCTTATTTCTTGTGAAACTCTTGCATACCTGCATACGTATGTATAAGAATTGTTTCCAAAAATCACAAAAGAAATGACAGAAGTCCATTGTATCAAATGATTGGTGATGAGACCAATTGAGATATTCAACATGTTCTTGATGTCCTATCCATGACTTTGCTGTTTCTCCATCTTTGCTGCCAGGTATCCTCCAGCCAGTGGGCCTCACTGATGTCTCCTTCCTGTGGTTTTTCTAAGGCTTGGGTGGAACACACACCCAGTTTGCCCTCTATGCCTTCCGCTCATTCCCTCACTTGGGGATGACTCCCCTCCCCTGACTCCAGTTGTCGCAGGGGGAGAGCATCTTCTTTCTCAAGTGTAATGTCTCTGTGTGCCAAGGATGCACTGGAAGGTGAAGTTATTCTCCCTTCACTGCTGCTGTTTTTTATGAAGACCATCCCCTACATCACCTTTCACTCAAGTATGCTTTGCTAGTTTGGAGAGATTTATGATTGTAGGTCTAAACTCAAATAAAAGGAGCAAGTATGCTAATGAATCTTAATAGGGACTGTGCAATCATTTTCCACAAGTTTTAAGCAACATATTCCTAGACTCTCTATAAATAGAGCACATATCGCACAAACAGCTTCTCTCCAGCAAATGATCATTTAACCCAGTCATAAATTACGAAGCCTTGTTAAAAAGCACTCCTCCTGGGTCCTCCTGTTTTGGGGTGGAGGAAGAGTCAGCACCTCCCTGAAGGAGGTGGAAACTTGAGGAAGATGAGGTCTCGTCCTGCGCTCTCCTTACACACTGAGCCTCCTGAACAGGACTTACTCATGTGTGTGCAGAGAGTAAGTAATCTGTCTGAGGATTTTTTTTTTTTTTCATGTAAAGTTAAATTGTATCCAGCTGTTCCAGATGTTTTCATTTCACATTTGAATGTTTACTATTTTACTGAGCTGGGAAAGCAGCTATTGAGCGTTGCACGTATCATTCTAAAAAAGGAACTTTGCTGTCCTTAACAGCTAAAGGACAAGAACTGTCCAGGAGGTCAGAGACCATTCTGTCTTAATCACCACTGAAATTCCAGAATCCAAACAGGTATTTGGTAACTTGTTGGTATTCATAATGTATTTAAGAAAGTAAAGAATCATTATTGCTCTCCTAATTGATAAAATAAGTAACGATGCCTACATGGTATAATTGTAACTATGTCAAGGTAAAAAATTAAATTGCCTTTCACCATGTTTGGGAATATATATATATTATAAACTATATAAGGCATTTTTATTGTTGATTCGCTTATTTATTTTTTCACTTAAAAAAAACATCTCGGAGCCTGAGAACATTTATAAGAGCAATATTTACAGCAGTTTTTCTGTTGCATGACACTTTGAAAGACACACGAATTGTTATGTTTTACTTTTTGAGACCTGGTCTACATCAGTTATTCTGAGCTAACTGACCAGATTGTTACCTTTGGTTCAAAATTCAAAACATAGAAATTTTTTCACCCATCCTTAACCCCTGACCACCTCATTCCTGTCTTTGCAGGTGATATTACTAATTTCTTGTGTAGTTTTCAAAAAATAATTTATGCTTTTAAAATTTAACTTCTAAGGGGCTCTTGGGTGGCTTAGTTGGTTAAACATCTGCCTTCAGCTCAGGTCATGATCCCAGGGTCCTGGGATCGAGTCCCACATCGGGCTTTCTGCTCAGTGGGAAGCCTCTTTCTCCCTCTCCCTCTGTCTGCTGCTTCCCCTGCTTGTGCTCTCTGTCAAATAAGTAAATAAAATCTTTAAAAAAAATTTAACAGCTAATTTAAATTTAGTTCTTGTAGAGCTTCCTATACCAACTTATATAGAGCTTCTTCTTTTTATATGGCTCCATATTCTGCTGCATGGATCTACTATAGTTTATTTAACGACTGAGCCACCCAGGAGTCCCTACTATAGTTTATTTAAACAATTCTTCAATAATGATCACTTACGTCATTTCCAGTTTTTTCCAATATATTACAAACAGTTGATGGTGCCACAAATAATGCTGTGTATGCATCACTCTGCACACATGTGTTTCATTAGAATAAATTCCTAGCTTCAGAATTGTTATATTAAAGGTATATGCATTTATAGTTTTGATATTTATCAAACAGCCTAAAGCATAAGTCTCAATTGTTTTTCCTAACAATTTGTTTGACTCAAACTAGTCTACAAGCAGATTTTTTATATTTTATAGTCACACCCTAGAAAACTGAATCCTGCAATCCATAAGTGGGATAGGCAACCATGTTAGTGGAGTGATTTAAGGAGCATTGAGTGTCCTACCAGCACAAATATCTGGAAGTCACCAGCCTGTCATAATGTCATTCAAGGCAATCCATAGAGGTTTCTGTATGATAATCATCCCTGAGGCTTTGGTTTTTTGGTTACAATAATTAGTTGCTAGTATTCATATCTTGATAAACTATAAAATGTTTCTGATACTCTCCTTTCTCTTGTGTATACTTCCTTTTTACCTACTGACAGATTGATGTGACATCCCATGGCCTTTTTACTATTATAACCTGTAGAACATTCAAATTACACAGAACTTTACTATCTCTCTGGGGGTTGGAGGGAGAAAGGGAAGGAAAGAGGGAAAAGAAAATCTTAATTCTTTAGAATTTTTTTGGTTAAAATGTCCTGGAAGATTCTAGATTTTCATTGTAAATCTGCACAGTTATTGTTTGTGAACTTGTTCCTGTTGATAGGGTTAACTGTCTAGGCAGATGAATGTCACTCTGAAAAAAAGAGTTCTGTGCTCTCTGGACACCTGCTGACACCAAAAGTATGGAGCATGATACAGGAGTGGGAACACCGTTCTCACCTAAAAGTTGAAGATTAACGTAAAATTGATCATTTCTGTTTAGACTAAATAGTAGGGTTGTCCATTGCAATCATCCAGGAAGGAAATTTTTCTCCTTAAAGTTTACAGTATTCACTAGCTGCTTTTCTTTTCTTTTTTAAAGATCTTATTTATTTATTTGTTTGTTGGAGAGAGGGTGAGAGCACAAGGAGAGGCAGAGGCAGAAGCAGGCTCCCTGCCAAATAGGAAGCGTGAAGCGGGGCTCAATCCCAGGACCCTGGGATCATGACTTGAGCCAAAGGCAGACGCTTAACCACTGAGCCACGGAGGCATCTCTATTCTGTATATATATATATTTTTAAGGATTTTATTTATTTATTTGACAGAGAGACACAGCGAGAAAGGGAACACAAGCAGGGGGAGCAGAAGAGGAAGAAGCAGGCTTCCCGCTGAGCAGGGAGCCCTATACGGGGCTTGATCCCAGGACTCTGGGATTATGACCTAAGCCGAAGGCAGACGCTTAAACACTGAGCCACCCAGGTGCCCCTGGCTTTTTTTCTTTTATCTTTGGAGGTTAATAATATCACAGGAAAACCATATACTGCCTCAGAGAGTGGAATGGGAGTGAAGTGTGCAAGAAAAGTAAGAGCAGGTGAAGCAGAAAGGGAATGTTAGGAAAAGAGAAGTAGGATGGCAGGAATAGACAACCTATTTAATATGTAATATATTCAGAAGTTCCATGGCTTCCAACATTGGTGAATTACCGAACATTCCTTCAGCCCAGCTGCACTGGAGTCCGAGGAAGCTGAACTCAGCATCCCCAGTATACGAACCCACTCAGAGCTGGGTGGATGAGGGAACCACGTTCATGAGGCTGCCAACTCCTATTCAGTAATTGCACTTCACTTCAAAGGTGCTCAGCACAGTACTAGGAGCTCCATACCTGCCTCCACGGTGACCCTCGAACCCTTCTCAAATCAAAGTGCCCTCCGAATATGATTTTATGTGCTTCAGAAGCACTGCTTTTTAATTACTCCTGGGTTGCAAATGAGAAGTTAAGCATCACGGAAAACTCTAGAACATGAGCAAATAAAAAAACAAGGCTCTGGATAGAAAGAGATTATGAACGCAAGACTCTACTTTCCACTTTCCTCTGATAGAGAATTTCTATCACTGGATTCCAGTGACTCTTCCTATGAAAAACATTTTTTTTTCCCTTTTCTTCTTGATAGTCTGTGTATGTTTGTTGTCAAATATGAAAAAAATAACTGTGATAGAAGAAGGGAGAAAGCTTTTGAGATCTGTGATTTCGGTTTATGTAAAGCTGCTTTACAAGCAGTTTCTTGTTGGGTCAACAAGCCCGTGTGTATTTTGGCATAAAACAGAGTGCTAGTGCCTAATCCATTCAGAATAACCCTTTCAGGGATGTTGAGATATCCAGGCGATAAACTGACAGCAATAGAGGTGGATGAAATATTACAAGAAGGTTATCAACCACTACGAAAAGCTACAAAAACTAGATTCCCTGCTTTGTGAACTTGCTATTTTCTACCTAGAGAGTTACTGGAATCTGTTGTAACTTTCAGAGAATCTCTTTCTCTTAGGATATTATTAGATACTTGTATCAACACAGCAGTTTGGTGTCACGGAAAGAGCACAGAACTTGGAAAATCAGGTAGATCTGAGCTTGAGTCCCATTTCTGCTACCTTTTAATTTTTTTTTGTAAGATTTTATTTTTAAGTAATCTCTGCACCCAACTTGGTGCTTGAAATTACAACCTCAAGATCAAGAGTCACATGCTCTACTGACTGAGCAAGCCAAGCACCTCACTGCTTTTTTTTTTTTTTTAATTATTTATGTATTTGTCAGAGAGTGAGAGAGAGAGAAAGAGAGAGAGAAATATCGAGGGAGCATGAGCAGGGGGACGGGCAGGCAGAGGGAGAAGCGGGCTCCCTGCTCAGCAGGGGGCCCAATGTGGGACTTGATCCTAGAACCCTGGGATCTGACCTGAGCTGAAGGCAGACACTTAACCACTAAGTGACTCACGCGTTCCTACTTTTTTTTTTTAATTTTAAGATTTTATTTATTTGTTTGATGGGGAGTAGAGGCAAAGGGAGAGGGAGACAGACTCTCAAGCAGACTCCATGCTGAGTGTGGAACCTGACACAAGGCTCGATTCTAGGACCTTGAGATCATGACCTGAGCCAAAAACCAAAAGTCCAAGAGCCATCCAGGCACCCCTCTCCGCTACTTTTTAGCTGTGTAAATGTAGACTACATGGAGGTAGTCTCCAAACCTCAGTTTCCTCACCTGTATTATGGAGGAGGATAGTTATAACTTGTCATCTTTGTAAGGACTCTAGAAGGTAAATTGCACTAGCCATCTTCCACAATGCCTGAACTGTAACAGGACTCTTTAGGTGTTCGCCCTCTGTAGACTGTCCACTTCCTGACTCCACAGATAAAGGCATCAAAGTGTTAATTAGTATGTACGTACATTCCAGAAAAGATTTAAGGTGGTTATAATTTGCTGATTGGACCTAATGGTTTCCTAAGGAAATTTGAGAATGAGGAAGTTATTTTTCCTCTTTCATGAGAGACATTTGAAGAGTAATTAGAGTTAACTTTTTCTTTCTTCCACTCTGTACATTATATTTGACTATCTTGGGGTAAGTGACCTGAAAACATATTGGTAAATTGCATAGTATTGTGAATGTACTAAGTGTCAGTAATTTTATGGATTGTATCACAAATAACAAAGAAAACAATATAAATATGTGTTGTTTTTGCTTTAAAAAAATATATTGGCAAAGCCAGTGGTTCCAGGTAAATAGTCTATTCATCCATTGCTTTATAGCTAAAGTAAACAGTTGATAATAAATAAAAAAAATGGCTGAAGAGTTTTGACTGTAGCATATCTTAAAAGCTCACTATAAAGATGTTTATCACAGAATTATTTATAATTGTGAAATACTGAAAGCAATCTAAATGGCTCTTATTAGGAAAATGGGTAGCAATAATAATACTTAGGATTTATTGAACACTTAACTATGTACCAGAAACATTTCACATGTATTAACTCATTTAATTCTTAACGATAAAACAATGGTAGGTAGTACTACATTTACATTACATGGCAGATGGTATTCACATTTTAAAAACTATTTATTTATTTGAGAGAGAGAGAGAGTGCGAGAGAGCGCATGGGCAGGGAGGAGGGGCAGAAGGAAGGGGAGAAACAGATAGCCCGCTGAGCAAGGAGCCCGATTCAGGACTTGATCTCAGGACCCTGAGATCATGACCTGAGCTAAATGCAGACACTTAACTGACTGAGCCATGCAGGTGCCCTAATAGTATTCACATTTTACAGATGAGGAAACGGGCACAGAGGTATTAGTAAATTGCTCAAACTCACAGAGCTGGTAAATGGCAAAGCAGGATTCTTACTTAAGCGTATGATTTTGGAGCCCAAATTTGATGTACTGAGATAATGCTGCCTAAAACATTTTTAAAAAGATTTACTTATTTATTTGGGGGGGGGCAGCAGGGCAGCAGGAGAGGGAATCTTAAGCAGACTCCCTGCCAAGGGTGAATGCAGGGCTCAATGCTGGGACTCTGAGATCATGACCTGAGCCAGAATCACGAGTCAGACACTCACCCAGCTGAGCCACTCAAGTACTCCTGCCTGAACATTTTTTGATGACACATAAATGATTATGATATAACACAGCAAAAAATGTAGGATAAGAATTTTATGTGCCATATAGTCTCAACTTTGGAAAAAAATCTATAGAAGGAAGACTCAAGGAAAATATTTATGATGGTTATCTCTAGAAAAGAAGATCATGATTATTTATTTTCTCTTGTTGTATATATTTTTTTATACCTTACGAATTTCTTCAATTAACTTACATTCACTTTATATTCAGAAAAAAAAAACTATTTACAATAGCATCTCATTTACTTAGCATTTTTATGAATCTCTAAATTATTCCACAAAAGTGAAATATTGTTTTAGTTTTAGAAAGGAACATCGTAAGGCGATTTAATTCAGTTTTCCAGCCAATGCTTAAATCTATTCAACAATGCCCATATCAAGAGGCTTTTAGATTATATTGTATACTCTTTTGTTGATGGAAAACTGACTACTTCTCAAGGCAGTGCAATCCATTTATAAACATTTTTTACTCTTAGAACTCCAAGCCTTATCTTTTATGAAAATAACCTTTTAAGTTGTTTTTTGTTTTTTGTTTTTTAAATAGGCTCCATGCCCAACATGGGGCTCAAACTCATGACCCTGAGATCAAGCGTTGCATGCTCTATTGACTGAGCCGGCCAGGCACCTCTTATTTTAATTTCTTATACATTTTATGCATGTTGGTTAAATGGGTGACCACAGGATTCTAAGCCCAACTCTGGAAAGAGGACCTTGTTATCTGGGGTAGTCTATTACTGCCTGGACCCAGCCTGTGAGATAGCATCCCCTATCCAGCCCCTACACTTTCTGGTCTGCCAGTGTGTGAGGATCTATTACTCGTACTCTTCTTGCTCTGTGACCATGCCAAGCTATTTGATTTTTATGCCTAACTAAGCAAGTCATGACATCTGCTGTCCTAAACTGACTCAGTGAACACCCCACTGCCATTAAGGATAATATTCTTCTTCAATACAACATATAGCACTTATTGTTATTATTATGAATAACTTCCACTGACTGAGCAATTCCCACATGGCAGGCACAGTGCTGGACCTTTTAAAAACATGATCACAATTCATCATTGCTATCATCCTTAGGGAGGTATTCTTTCTATTTTGTAGATGTTGCTGATGCTAAGGATGCTTAGAGGGATGAAATAATTTACCTAAGATATCACAAAGCTAGCGAATGGCGGAGTCAGGACCGCACCCTAGGTCTTTCTGACTTCATTGCTGTTGTTCTTCCTGTCACGACACTGCTTCTCTACTTAAATTCTTACTTTCTTCTTGATAACTCCAGATCATAATGATGAACATTAGTTAATGTTAATCTTCAGGAGCTGCAAGTTTACAGTATACAGAGACTATGCTTTGTGATTCTTCTGTCCATCCTCTCAGAATGAGGCTCTCAGCTCCTCTGCTCTTAGGAGTGTGCTGGGCCCCTTATATTTTCTGATATAAAACATTCTATTTTTATGGATGATGGCTAGCATTAGTTAGCTAAATGTGTTAATAAGTTGCATTTCAAGGAAGATTCAGTCAGCTTTGAGGGAAGGTTTAAGAGGCTTCTCTTTTGTGTCTTCTTAGGCACATGAATGTATGTGCTTTGCCACTCAGACTCAGTTCCAGGCTATGTTCCATACAGCTGAGCATGCCGAATTAGTGAGATGAGATAGGCTTTGAAGCAGTTTGCCAAAATCCTATTAAGCGGTAACCCAGTGAATAGATTTTGTAAACATGCTTATCTCATCAAACACTGTCTGTTAATGCAGAAAAATAGCATTTGTCCGTATCTCCTTACCTACTGCAACCTCTACTCCTAATCTTATCCTTGTTTGTCTTCAGGTAGGATGACTACCCAACCATTTCTCAGGACCATCTTGGATTAATAATTATTAAAACTGTATATAATTAATACTTATTAAAATGCCCCTTTTAATTGTTAAAAGAGTTAGAAGTGATAAGGTAGAGGAACACCTTAACTTCATGCCAATTCTGATTGTGTGGCGCTCCCTCTGTGTGGGTCTGTCTTTTGAAGGATGAGACATGTTGTGTTTTAAGACCTTGATATTTAAGAGTAATTGTTAAGATTTTTTTCTTTTCCTCTCCTCAGAATCTTTTAGGCCGTTAGAAATTTTGCTTTTTTTTTTTTTTAAGGCTTTATTTATTTATTTGAGAGAGACAGTATAAGATGGAGAGAGAACATGAGTGGGGTGAGGGGCAGAGGGCGAAGCAAACTCTCCGCTGAGCAGGGAGTCCAATGTGGGACTCAATCCTGGGACTCCAGGATCACGACCTGAGCCCAGGGCAGACACTTAACCAATTGAGGCACCCAGGTACGCTGATTTGCTTTATTTTCTTTAGAAGTACAATAATTACTATTTTATGAGTCTTTAATATTAAAAAATATTGTCATCTCTCCTGTACAGATTTTGAAGACCTCTTAAGGATTATGAGATAGGTACTAGACCACCACCATTTTTAATCAGTATTTTGACTACTTTATAATCTCTGGAAGATGTCAAGCTGATCTAGTTATTCATTTACTTAGCAGCACAGGGCTAGAGCAAAGACTCATTCTTAAGGGACATGAATGGAAAATTCAGTAGCTTTAGAGAGAGAAAAAGAGAGGAAGAGAAGAAGGAGTAGGAAAAGGATGGAGAGGAGAAAAGGCGAGGAGAATAAAGATTTATTTCAAGTTCTATGGCCTGATGGCTTCTAGCATTACCAGACAGGAGATGAGCTCAGGTTTAGACAGGATGAGAGGAATGGAAACCATGTGTACACAATACCAATCATCCTAATGAAAACTCACTTATTCAGCTCAGATTCAAACCATTTCAAAATAATCAGATCTCTACTATTGTATAAGCATAAATTAATTTGATGTTATCTTATTTGTTTTGTGTAGATCAGTAGTGATTTTCACAGAAATGCTCATAATTTTCAGGTTTCACGTGCTATTCAAGGCTGAAATATAAAGAAAGTGGTACAGAATGATGATGAAGATCTTGACTTTGTTAGGCCAGATCCAGCTACTAGTGTGGCCACATTCAAGTAGCTCCTACTGTGTTCCCGAGTCAAGGGAGACAGGGTATAGGTCACAGGAAATCTTGGAAGTAAGAACAACAACAATAACACCACTGTTGGTTGCCTACTGTGTGCCAGGCATTGTTGTAGGAGCTGCATAGGCACTCCTCTGAACAACTCTGAAACACAGGTATTATGCACTTTTGTAGGACGATAACTTCAGAGAGTTATAGTAACATTCCTAACATTACCTGGCTAGATTTGCATTCAGGCCTCTGTTTTCAAACAGGGTCTTTCTACTGTATTCTGCAATGTATTCAGAAAGGGGATCTTAGTAGGGCACCTGGGTGGTCCAGTTGGTTGAACATATGACTCTTGATTTTGGCTTGGGTCATGAGCTCGGGGTGGTGGGGTCGAGCCCCATGTTGCACTTCACACTCCGTGGAGAGTCTGCTTGAGTTTCTCTTCCTCTCCCTCTGCCTCTCCCCCCACCCCCAGCTCATATATGCATGCTCTCTAAAATAAATAAATCTTAAAAAAAAAAAAAAAGGAAGGGAGGGAGGGAAACCTCAGAAAACTCAACAAACTCTTACCATATTCTGCTCAGTACTGTAGCTATTAAGACTTCCTCAAGGAATCTGAAACTATGTCTACATCTTTGTATTTTCATACCATCTAGCCAGTACACAATAGATGCTTAAGAAATACTTCTTGAATGAATGAGTAAATGAGTGTCATATAAAGTTAATACTGAAATGTACTTGTTACAAAACTCACCTAAACAGTATTAAGAATACCCACTGGTTCCCTAAAATATTGCTTCTCAAAAGTCACTGTGTCACTTGGGGACCTGGTTATACTACTGGTACGTCTGGGGTGGGGCCTGCCATTCCTACATTTCTAACAAGATGATGGTTGATGCCCCTGTTGCTGGTCTGCTGCTCCCGCTTTGGTAATAAGGTCCTAGATCAAGGAAGGTTAAGAAGAAAACCCTGGGGTACTTAGTTTTTTTGTAGGAACCAAAGGGAATTTCAGGGAAATAAAAGAAATGTTCGCTTCAAGGGCAAATTTAGGTGGCATCTGTTCAAAGAGTATGGGAAAAGGACTGGAGGTTTGGGAATGTTTGGGAGACAGTCCTTTCAGTCAGCAAGCATTTATTCAGTACCTACTCTGTGCAAGTCAGTGTGTGTCACATGAGGCACCATCAAACATATTTTCCCTAGGTCTTGCTGAGGATTTGCGACTATTTGTTTCCAGCACTGGTTCTCAAACTTGAATGCATATGGGAATGATCTGGAGAGTATGTTAAAGCACCCTTTCCTGGGCCCTTTCCTCAGAGATTCATATGCAGCAGGTAGGAGTGGGCCTGTGATTTTTCTAACCAGCTCACAGGTGAAAATGAAGCTTCTGGTCTGAGGTTCACACTTTGAGAACTACTGTTCTAGGGTAGTGAAGTTAATCCCTGAGATTCCTTATAGCTCAAAACCTGAAATCTATATTACCCTGAATATAAACTCAAAACCCTACGTCAGCAGGCCAGAAAACTGGATTAGTTAAACGAGTTGCTTGTGCTTTGTGGCCTGAGGGAGCTTGAGGGAGATAATCACTTAAAATATACACAATTTTAAAAAAATAATAAAAAAATAAAATATACACAATTTAAAGGAATTACATTGAATGTTAGCTGTGGTCAACTATGAATGATTTTTTTCCTCATATTTTTTGGTACATTATACATTTAACATAATGAATAGATAATGGTTTTCTAAGTAAAAAACAAAGACTTTTTTTTTTTTTTTCTTTAAGCCAAGGCCCAGGGTGCCTGCTATGACCTTTACATCTAATTTTTCCATACAAAAATCCTTCAACTAAATGATACATAAAGCAAAGTCATCTTTTTTTTTTAGCTTCTGGGCTCACACTAAGGAGGTTGCTCATTTTGGTTGTATTTTTAGCAATAAAGTCTTAGAAAGGCAGCTCTGGCTAAAATACAGACACAGAGTAATGAAGTATTCTATGGTAAATCTTCCATCTAAGGGCTTGCGGCGTCTCCTAGGGTACATTGCGGACAGTAGGTACTAACTATGCATTGCAGAGATTGTGCGCATGCGTGTGTGTGCGCGGGCGCGTGTTTGCTCACATCGTAGGATACACTATGAAACGACGATGTTTGCCTTCAGAGTTCTCATTGGTCTTTATCCATCTATGTCTGCAAGAGTTTATGAACTGTATGTCACTTCCCCAACACACACACACACACACACACACACACACACACACACACAGTTCCCCTGCCCTAAATCACCCCCTCAGGAAAGCTTTTATTCCAACCAGACGAGTAGCTTTTCTTTTCCCGTAACAGAATGAAAGTGAAGGCCCTTCAGGATGGGCCATTTCTACCCATTCATCCAACAGCCATCTGACCCAAGGCTTGGCGAATGTTTCTTGGATAAACAGTAGCTTTTGTTGATTATGAGCACAAATTCCATCCCCTCTCCCCATACTTGTTCTCTCTCTCTCTCCCCAGCAAGTCTTGTCTCTTCCCTTCAGAAGGCCTTGTGGGGCTGTTTCAATCTCTTTCGGAGCATGTCTTTTTTTTTTTTTTTAATAGATTTTTATTTATTTATTTGACTGAGAGAGGGAGAGATCACAAGTAGGCAGAGAGACAGGCAGAGGTGGGGGTGGGGGGAAGCAGGCTCCCCCCTGAGCAGAGAGCCCCATGCAGGGCTCGATCAGAGCATGTCTTGCCTAAACACTACTGCATAGAAATCCCCACCCCACAGGTTGACATATGGACTCTGTATTTTTGTGTGCGAAGATTTTGCCTTCCTAATCAGATTACAAATTCTGGTAAGATTTTAAGTCTTTGGTTTCCACGGTTTTAGAGCAAGAATATAATTTTGAGGTTCATTCCTGAATTCTGCTTATTTTCGAGAACAAATTCTTCATATGTGTTGATGACTATTAATGACCTGATGCACTCTTCTCTTTACTATTATACGTGAACATAAATATAATACATTATATATCACCTTTTTCTGCACCCCCTCACCTGCCAATGGCTCTCCCCCTCAGGATGAAGAGGGCCTCTCATGCCTGGCTTGTTTACTCTCTCATGTCTTACCACTTCTCCCAGCTTTGGGGCCCATCATAGCTCTGCCTGCTCCTTGGTTTGTCTTACTTTTCTCATTTCCTGCTTTGCTTTCAGGTGTCCTGAAAGCTTGACAAACATCCTAACCATGTGCTATACACATTATTTTTAATGTAAATTTTATCTTGTCTTGTCTGATTTCCATCTAGATTTTAAGAGCCTTAAGGATAGAGACTGTGTATTATTCATTTATAGTCTGAAAACAAGTCACATCTAAGTTGTTAATCCATAAGAAATACATTTTTTGTGTATGGTTTGAGATAAATAAAGAGAAGTGAAAATTAATGTGATTTTTTTTTCATGATGATTGGTGTAGGCATGAAGTATATATAGTTCAGCATACACTACTTTGTGGGGTAATATTCTGAAACTTCCTCCTTTTTTTTTCCCCCACTCAGTGGCATGTTTTGCAGATCTTTTTCTTTCCATACAGAGAAATCTATCTCATCCTTTCCTATTAATGCATCATACATATAGTGTGATTCCTGAAGAGTTTATTTAGCCAGTCCCCTGTTGATGGTCACTTATAATTTTCCATTTTTTACTATTCAACTAGTGCTACATCCTTGTACCTGTCTTCTTATGCACACGTGCCAGTGTTTCTCAGGGAGATATGGAGAAGTGGGATTGTTGGGTCATGGGCTCTGCATGTCTTTCATTTTGACAGACATTGACTTCTAAACTGGCAAAATTGACTTCTAAACTGGCTTACCAATTTTACATTCAGTCCAGTAGTATATGAGAGCAACACTATTTATTTAAAATCTCACTTTTTATCAAAACCAAATTCTCAGAGTGTCTTTCAAGGCTCTTTTTCTATTCTATTGCTTTGTCGGCTTTACTAATACCCAATTGTTTTGGTAGAATTTGGGAAATTTGTGAATCAGGGCCAGGCCTAAAAGCCATGCGACAGTTTCTACTTTTTCAAATCATGTAATTCTTCTTCTTTTTTTTTTTCCTCTGTATAATCAGATCTAAAAAAGCTTGAGTGAGCTTTGGGGTAGGGTTGTCTTCTTTTCTATAACGGTGTTAATTTTAAAATAACTATTTGGGGGAGGATTTTAAATTACTTAAAGGCACAGCTACTATAACTTTGACTAATACAGTGGGGATGGGGTTTGGGGACAGTATAAAATATTCCATGTGCCCTTGGGAAATGAATTCTACCCCAATGTAAGATGGAAGAATAGATAGTGCATCAAGTTTCTTAGTTCTTTATGTACTCCTATGATACTATGATAGCTGTTACTTCCCCCTCGGTCCTTTGCCAGGAGTCAAATCTGAAGAAGACTGGTAGGAAGAAAAGGTCTCTCATTGATGCTACTGCTTTATTCTCTCCCCCTTCAGGTTTGAAGAGTGCTTTAGGCTCTAGAACACTACAATTTAAATGTGAACATCATCAGAACTGGGGACCCAGGGGATACAAATTCCCAGAACACACACTGTTTAATTACCGAAGCTTTACAGTGTACTTTGCCACCTGGCAGAAAAAAGTCCTTTCTTAATTTTTTTCTCTACTTTTTCAGGCTATGATAATACATGTATGCTCCCAAATAAACTTAAGAATTAGTCTATAAGGTTAAAGATGGTATTAGGGTTTTTCTTTTTATTTACTTAGAATTTGTTTACCATACTGAGACTTCTCAATAAGAAAAATGGTATCTTTTAATTTTTTTTTCAAATCTTGTTTCATATTCTTTTTTTTTTTAAGATTTTATTTATTTATTTGACAGACAAAATTCACAAGTAGGCAGAGAAGCAGGCAGAGAGAGAGGAGGAAGCAGGTTCCCCGCTGAGCAGAGAGCCCAGTGCAGGCCTCGATCCCAGGACCCTGGGATCATGACCTGAGCCAGAGACAGAGGCTTAACCCACTGAGCCACCCAGGCACCCCTTGTTTCATAGTCTTTAACAGAGTTTTAGAGTAGTCTTATACATGTCTATTTCCTTAATTTTAAAAAAGTTCTTCTCATTTAAAAAAAAAAGTTTTGACTTCAAAAAAAGGTTTGATTGAAAATATTTATGATAATAAAAGTTCTCAAGGTCAAATGTTTTTACAGAGAGAGAGAGAAATTGAGAGAGAGAGCTGTGCTAAGTAGTGCTAACAAAACTTTATTGCATAGTCATTGGGAAAGAGTTATTTCTAGATCCTTTCATCATTGGGAAAGTGTTATTTCTAGACCCTTTCATATTGGGAAAGTAGAGTTCAAAACTCTCTATCCCATGGGAAAATAGATATTATTTATCTTGGATAACTTTACATTCATTTATGGGAAAAAAAGGCTCCAAGTCACTTCTAAATAATAGATCTCCTAATGATTTTTTTTAATTCGAGGAAGTTTGGAGTGGGATTATTAATATGGAATTAGCCACATTAAAAGCATTCCCATGAAGTCAATAATCTGTTTCTCTATATTTCACTGTATTACGTATCCTATATCATAGAAAAGCAACAGATGTCACTGATGGGTGATGGCATTATGAATGATTTCCTTTTCTTGTCTATAATATCCTTATGTTTTCTAAAATACTTCAAAAATAGTTTTGAAGTGCCACCAGAACATGAATCCCTTTTACTGCACATTTCATCCTTCTCCCCAAGGCATTTCTGGATGAGAGGAGCCACTACATCCCAAGATGGTTCCTTTTATTTTTGATGTTGCTGTCGTATCTCATCCTGAATAAAATTACAAAGACTATATTCTCCCTGGAGACTCACTCTGGAAGTAACCCACTCCAGAATCAATAAATTCTTATTCTAAGGATATGTGGAGACTGGGTTATAGTTCTGGCTAGAGTCCAAGACCTGGATATCCAGAGTGGTTTGGAACAACCTCACAGTATTTCTCTGCGTAGGGGTTGAATTACTTCTCTCTCCATTGCCATTGTCTGGAGCCTCATAGGTAGTGTCTGGCTGAGAGAGGCTGCCCTTAGGATAACCACAGGCTCCCTGAACCCTTGCTCAAACACTTAGGGTAGCTTCAAATACTTAATTTAAATGGCAACAGAATTCACATCAGCCTAAAATCACTGCAAAGTGAGGGCAAACTAAAGCAAGTTGGAAATCCAAAAGAACAGTCAACAGACAGGTCTCTGTTCAAAACTTCTAATAACTTTCAAAAGTTCAGTTGGCTCCCACTGCCAACTCACCCCTCCTAGGAACTCTTTAGGGAAAAAAACGCTTTTAAAGATGTAAGGAAATTAAGATAAAATGTAAATAAGGGCAGTAACACAGAAGGGTTGGAGAATTAAGAATCAGAAGATTTTTTTTTGGCTCCCCCCATGAATTCAGAATTGGGAGCTAATAGTTAGTTAATTTCAAGAATACTTGAGGTATTAGGGATTTGAAGGAGATACAGTTTCTCTTCTTGCTTTATTATGGAGTTCAATTCAAGTTCTGTTAAATTTATAAAAATCAATATAAAGTATATGTATTATGTGACGGTTCCATCTAAAGTATCTTGTAGAGAATATAGGGCAGATACAATGGAGCGGCCAAGCACATGTAATTTACCCCACAAATCTAAAGCACTCCCACATTGATTTTTTGCAGTTGTCTAGCCCCCAGTCACTGAACAGAGAAAAATGGTTTACTTTCATAGCATGGTGATACTTAAGGCTACAAAACGTTCATCTTAGTGCCCTCTAATTCAGGACTGTCTTTTTGTTACCTTTCTTGATGGGCTTTTTTAGGTCATTTAAAAAAATCTTGTCTTCTCTAAAATGTTGTGACAAGAAAATAAAATGGTTTTTTAAAAATGTTCTGATTTGTTGATTAATTTTGCCCCTAAAATCACATTATACTGGTGTTGTTTTTAATGTTTTAACTATTTCCAAATGCAATTATCTTGAAATAACTATGAATAGAAAATTGTGTATAACTGAAAAGGCAGGCTTTCATAATGTATTAAAGAACCTAATTTAGTAACTAGAATAAAAGGGACACACAGAAACCATTTTTGAGACTGTAATTATAAGTTAAGTCACTATTAAAATGACATGCATATATATTTCCAGTTTAAAATAATTAGAGCTCCCCCCCCCAAATGCTTTCACTCACAAGAGGAGACAGTTGTGAACTTACGAGTTCATACATACATAAAAATATTCCATGGGATTTACCTACCATCCATAACAAAAAGGGATCTGTCTGTATTATTCAGAGCAGTGTAAACAAGTGCGCTTTGATTCCCTGCACCCGGCCACTTTCACCAATTGCATATTTGCTTGCATTTTAACCAGGGTAGTCGACTGTGAAATATGGTCAGATTAATATTTGAAAATCTGAATAGTAGGAGAGCGACGATACTTAAACATACCCAAGCCTTAGGGATGTTGTATGTCTCCAGCTGCAGCTGCCCCCTCCCATTTTATTTACTCATAAGTATCATTAATACCAAAGATATATAACCTTTGGTGCCAATATGTCACTTTTTCTCTTCAAGTCTTTAGTAGTTGCATGCTTATCTGTTTCAGTCAAATGTATTTCTTATCAAAAAAAGGAGTGAGAGACCTGACAATACAGTGTTATCGAATTTTTTCAGCTGAGACCCACATGTCATTCAGCATTCAGACATGCTTGCGCTTGATTGATGGATGGGTTTGTGACAAATAAAACTAGGATCAACAGCTTTGCACCTTTTCCCCCATCAGAGACCAGAGTAAAGCATAACTCTACAACAATAGTGGGATTAGGGATGCATTAGCTCTCCATCGACCAAAACCATCCATTCCCATCAATACTTTGCACGTAATAACCTGAAGCTATGATAAGGAAACAAAAGAAGGAGAAAAGGGACAGGAGAAAACAAATCAATAAAAGAAGGGAACGTCTGAAAGATGCACTGTCCAAATGAAGATTTTTTTTTTCTTGCATTGCTGGGCTAATGTCCCTACATGTGGAAACAACACCTCACCCAGAGTTTTGACAAGGGAAGTAGCCTGGCACATTATTTAAACACAGGTTTGGCATCTGTACATTGATATTTAGACTACGTTTATTTTTTACAGGCCAAACGAAGCATTATAGTATTTACTGTTAACCTGTATCCCTAAAATTGCTCCTAAAGAAAAGAGTGTTTTCACCTGAGTGACTCAGACTCTGAGGGGCTGATTCCGGGATAATTAGAACATTCTCCTGTGCAGACACGGTTTTAATGTCCAAATGCTTAGCACAGTCACAAGCATTCCCTTAAATATGGGTCAATATAAAGAATCTTAATTGCGCAGTATACTAAAATCCACACAAAGCGTATTTTTATCTCTTATCAGACACAGACTAATGTCCCTTTTATAAAAACTAATACCTGTCCAGCAAGAGTCTTACTTGCCTAGGTAGATTTTTTTTCCCCCACATAAAAATTTATCGTCATTCTCAATTCATAGAATATTTTGATGATAATTTCATCATTTTCCCCACAAACAATGGACCGTTAAGCTTATTTATTCAGGTTTTTTGTTCCTTTTCTTTAGAGAGCTTTTGATTTTTGTATTACCTATCGTATTTGTCCTAATTTACAATTTATTCTAATTGGCCATTGAATGGGCCAGTATGGTTTTCTCCTGGGGAGGATGAACATTAGTGATATTTGTTCTCCTCTGAAGAAGAGGTGTGACAAGAGGAAAGGCCCAAGTTCTAATTGTGGAGCCACTGATCTTGGGGAAGGCACTTCATCATTTTGCTTCAGTTTCCACACTTAGAATAAGAGGAGAATTATATTGTCTAATTCATCATGATCATCATCATCACCATCATTATTAATATTATCATTACTCTGCATTGACACACTGGAGTGCTCCATTTCTTAGTTAAAGTTTACAAAGTGTTGAGAAGAAAAAAAGCCATTTACTTCCATCCTCTTTTTCTAGTTCTGTGAGAAGACTGAAGGCTCTTTTCTTCATTTTAATACAGGTAGAAGGAAAAGAGCGAAGTTGGCCCACATTCAAACAAACACGTAGAAGATTCTTAGAATGAGACAATGGCTTCTTAACAAATCAAAGAAATTAGAAGAATTACTAGATTTTTTTTTTCTTTAAATGGGACAGGCTTTACTGTTTTTTTGTTTGTTTGTTTGTTTGTTTTGTGAAATAAATTCCAGTTTTATTCCTTGAGCTCAAATCTTATTTGAATAAGATAAGAAATTCATTATATGTGGTTAATAAATCAAAACATTATATGAAAAGGCAGATTTTGGCTTGTATTATTGAAGGTCTCAGGTGTAGCAGTCAGGAAATGGCGGCGGTGTTTCCATAATTAGAAGACAACGATCGTCTTTTAATTATGATTTTAAAATTTTTTATTGGGTCTAAAAATGGTTAAAATTATCAAGGCCACATACTTCTGACATTTCAGGTCAGATAGCAATTTTATATATGTATCATCATAGCTGATACTTTCTCTGAAAATCTCTGTCTGAACTGAAAACCTTTTAAGTAAGAAACCTGATTAAAGGCAGATGGTCCACTTTTTTGGCCCCCAAATTTGACCTATTTTATAATTGGTACAATCCCGCAGGTATTTTCTTTTAGATCCTAAATATAAGGCCAATTTTGGGGCACTCCAAGTAAGTGATTCCGTGAGACATCTCTGCTGAAGATGAATGAACCTCTAACATCCAATACTGAAACCTGTGAGTGGGTTCATTTCATCCTCAATAAGGCCACTCGCTACTTGTACATCTCTTTCCCAAAATTTAAAGCAGATTCTGGCCTCTGACTCTGGCCACCTTTATAACCATATGGAGGAAGAGTTCCAGGGTTTTCCAGAGGCCTAGTGTTTTAGTATAAAAGGACATTAATAAGCCCCATCTATGTTTTAATATAAGTGGGAGCATGGCCTCTGCTACTATTGCAAAATATATAGTATGTGCCTGATTGAATTCTTTTCTTTACTGCACAGTCAACTTTCAAGCTTTCTGTGAAAGCTTTTTTAAGCACTTTTATATCTATGACCCTATACAGAACTCTCTAATTTGGTTCCTTGTAAGTTTCCATAAGGGAAGATGCAAGATTCACATGTCTATGCATGTATATGGGCCCAAACAGGACAAAGCAATTCCCCTACATGGCAGGTATATATGGGAATCTCAGGAGGTTGTTTGAATGTGTTATGGTATTACCTATTTCCTTTGTGTACATCTTCAAGGAAAGAGGAAATTCCTGGAGACAATGTATGTGTCTTGTTCAGGAGTCATTGTATACAACCTAATATAGTGCCTCCAGAAATATTAATTATATAAAAATAAATATACATGTATATTTATGAGGATAAATATACATATGTTTCTAAAGGGATTAAAAATAATAAATAATTGTTAATGTATTGGGACAAATTCATACTAAAAATCAAAAGCATGAGGCTTTGTTATTCTAGAGTATAGTAACACCCCAGGACAAAATGTGTCATGACAGCTAGAGTCATCATAATAAAATTTGTATCAGTTCCCTGAATTAAGGCTGGGTATATTAGCTCAGATTATATCTGAATATAAACATGAGGCATATCAAAGCTACATGTAAACTACTGTGACTAGAATATAATAGGTATTCCCAAAACTGGCAACATTTTTTTCTTCTCTTTTTTTTTTTTGCCAAGTGCCAGATCTCTTCCTGTTTTTTTTCACACTCAGAACAGATCAGAGATACTCCAAGACTGGGATCTGCAAACTACTGCCTGCAGCCCTGCTGCCTGTTTTTCTGAGGAAAAATACCTACCTAACACAGTCATGCCTGTTTATGTATTTTTTTTAAATTTTTTTTTTTAAGATTTTATTTATTTATTTGAGACAGAGACAGTGAGAGAGAGCATGAGCGAGGAGAAGGTCAGAGAGTGAAGCAGACTCCCCATGGAGCTGGGAGCCTGATGTGGGACTCGATCCTGGGACTCAGGGATCATGACCTGAGCCGAAGGCAGTCGTCCAACCAACTGAGCCACCCAGGCATCCCAATTTTCTATGCCTACTTTTGCACTAAACAGGCTGAGTTGAGCAGCTGGGACACTGTATGTTATAGGTTGAATCATGTCCTCCTCTTACTCCCCCAAATCCATAAGTCTTAACTAATCCCTAATACCTCAGAATGTGATCTTAGTTGGGGAAATAGGGTCATGGTAGATGTGATTAGTTAAGTTAGAATGAAGTTCTAACACAAGCAGGACAGGCCCCTATGCCAGTTATGACCGGTATCGTTAGAAAAAGGGGAAGTTGGGAGACAGGCGTGCCCACAGCGAGAACACCACGGGAAGGTGAAACCAGAGAACTGGGTAATGCAGCCAAGGAAAACCAAGGATTGCCAGCAATCCTTGAAGCCAGGAGAAAGGCATGGAACCCATTCTTAAAGCCCTTGGAAGGAACCAACCCTGCAGACACCTGGGTCTCACTCAGACTTCCAGAATGCAGAATTGTGAGACAATACATTTCTGTTGTTTAAGCCATCCAGTGTATGCTACTTTATGACAGCTGCCCTTGCAGATGAATACGTGGTATGGTCCACAAAGCCTAAGGTTTAATGCGGTGGAATCAGAAGTAAAAATTTGCCACAGGTAACTTGACAGTGGGATGTAGGCACTCTTCCTGAGGTCTTTGCTGGCTTCAGAAAAAAGTAAAAATGACGACACTTGTTGATTTTTTTCCCCTCCATATGCTATCTATCTATCTATCTATCTATCTAAAAGAGAGAGAGAGAGAGAATGAACAGAGCAAGCCTTAGCTGGGGAAGGTCAGAGGGAGAAGCAGACCCCCTGCGGAGCAGGGAGCCAGAGTTCCCAGACTCCAGGATCATGATCTGAGCTGAAGGCAGTCGCTCAACCAACTAAGCCACCCAGGCGCCCCCTCCATATGCTTTTTAAAACACACACACACACACACACACACACACACGCACGCACATTTAACTCTTCGCTTATCTTATCATATGGGTTCACTTACTCTTGAAGCATAAGGAGTTATCTATAGAAGATAGTGAAGAAATTTATTAAAATGCTTAAAAATTAATTTTGCCTGAGTCTGTGAAACCACAAGGTCAAAAATGGTCATCTGATTGGATTTAGACTTTTAAACTTGGAATGCAATTTAGCTTGGTTGTCTGTGAAGGTCCAACTTTGGTCTTAGCAAAACCCTGCTGGGCAGTTTAAAACCCCTTAACAACTGGAAATATTTTTATGAAAAATGTCAATGATTTATGTGTCAGTGGAACACAAACGTGGTTTACATTTCCCTTGAAATGTGCATGAGGTTAGATAGAGTTAAAGGACTGGTTGCTTGGCAAAGGTCATCATTTGACAAGAGGATGCTTGGTTTTGCTGATGCCATCTCTATTTGGAAAGCAGATGGAGACACTTTGCCTACCTTGATAAACATCTCAGTCCTTTAGTTTGTAATTAATGAGCATAAAGGAGAAGCCAATTTTGGATTCTAAGGGGGAAAATCATTAAATGCTTAAGGATGAAAAATATTTTATATAATTCAAGATAGAAAACCTGTGCCTTTTTCCTCTGCAACAATACTTATTTTCAAACATTTTCTTGGCCCATGACCCATGGTCAAAACGACAAAAGCGGCTGGATAAAAGGAAAGATCCCTGGAAGATTTTTTCTACCTAGAGAAAGAGCCTATGCAGCATTTAGGAACTAGGTGTTCTCCAGACCCTTATTCCTTAATGTGAAGTATGCAGGCTAGTAGCATCAGTGTCCCTGGGAAGCCTATTATAAATTCAGATTCCCGGACTGCAGCATGGACCTCACGGATAAGAATCCATATTTTAGGGTGCTTCGTGGCTTGGTTGAGCATCTGACTCTTGGTTTTGATCTAATGGTTGTGAGATCTCAGGTCACGATCTCATGGTTATGAGATCCAAGCCCTGCATCGCGTTCTTAATTCAATGGGGGGTCTGCCTGAGATTCTCTCTCCCTCTCCCTCTGCCTCTCCCCTGTGCTTGCATGCGCTCACTCCCTCTGTCTCAAATAAGTAAATAAATCTTTTTTAAAAATCCATATTTTAGCAAGATCTACATAAGTCCATGAATGTTTGAGAAGTACTAGTCTTTGCTTCTCATTTTTGAGACATAGATGAATGAGACAAATTTTAGCTGCTCTGTGTTAGCTCTTCTCCATCCCACTGCATGGTGACCGTGGTTGGAGCTCGGATTTTTTTCCCCACTGGCCCCTTTCCATTATTGCCGAGGTTCCTGCTAGAGAGCTGGGCTTATACTATGTGTCAATCACTTTGCCAAGTGCTTCACATACATTAAGTTGTTTAATCCTTGAAACAAACTTATGAGGTAGCACTCTTAAATCTGAATCTGGCAGATAAGGAAACTGAGGTATACAGGAGTCACTCCTCTAATGTCGGACAGCTTGTACATGATGAAACTTGGCTTCAAACAAAGGTATTTTGGTTCCAGAGTTTATTCTCTTCACCAACAACCACTATACTGTACTGCCTCTGAGTATAATGTGGATTCAAGAAAACCCTGTTTTAAGTAGTATCTATGACAATTAATGGTAAGGAAGACACTGTATCATAGAAATGACAAAAGAAGTTCTGAAATATATTACAAGTGTGAGGGACATGTTGGGTCACGAGCTTTTCTTATACTTGTCCAAATCAGTCGGTAGAATCCTAACATGTGCTAGAAACAGAGGCAGAGAATGGAACTTACAGAGTTTATGTTGCTCACAATTCCAAGTAAATTTATTTTGACAGATCGGAAAAACCTAGTCTTATATTCATTTCAGTTCTGCTGCTGCAGACGTAGTTCTGTTTTAATACTGTTCCTATAAAATGCCAAGCCCCAAATCCCTTGGTTTTTCTGGATATACTTGGATACCCTGAGGGCACTTTATGGCATGGTACTTAGGGTTCATCTCATGGGACTGTTCTGTGGGGTGCGTTACCACCATATTCCAGGTCTTCATGGCTAGAGGGGGCTCAAAACTTCTGGACATTTTTTCACTGCCCAGGCTGTCAGATTATGAAATCAAGGAGCCGTGGCTTTGGTCTGATCAGCTTTCTCCATCCAACTCAGTAAAATCAGTCTATCCTCCACATACTCCCCAAAAGAAAATGATCTCACATACATGTTAATAAGAACCCATCTACATTCGCACTGCCTCATGAAATTAATTTTGCACATTTGCAAGTGGACAGGAATGTATTTGTGTGTGTTTGGGAGGGGGGCCACTGAAAATACATTGTAACCTAGGCTGCCCGTGCCCCTGAGTTAAGCTTCTGTGGTCATGTGGGAGGTGGGGGTAGGCCGGTTGCTTGAGGAGGTAAATGGATCTACTTCCTGCTCCTCTGAGGAAGGATACATTTCCTGTCTCTTCTCTGGGATTACTGGTCATCAGCACAGCTCAGGATCACAGGAAGTGGTGGTGTCATACAAAGAGCACTACACTAGGACTTCGAAGACTCCTTTTGGTCGTGTCACTTAGTAGCTATGTCTGCTTGAGTGACTACTTTAACTGCACTGGGAACGGGGGTTAGTGATTCTTCCCTAAGGATCCCTGTGAGAATTAAATGAGGTCACCCGTGTGAAAGCCCTAGCATGATGCCTGCTACATTGTAAGTGCTCAATATGTGTTCATTTGTCCCCTTTCTTGCAGCTGCTATATTGGGAGTTAGGGTCTACTTTAAGCACGAGTTCACACAACTAGCGAGTCTTCTCTTCTGTCCTCCACCCCTTGAATTCATTCCCTCAAAATCCTCCCCTCCAAGACTTTTGGAGAAACTAGAGCGCATTCTCAATGTCATGCCTTGGCTTTGGTTTCCTCTCATCCCAGCACCTATAGTACAATGCTTACACTGATGTCAGTTCTGTGGCCAAGACTCTCAGCAGCCTGGAGTCCTGAACCCTGGACAGACTGGGCAGGAATGAAAGTATCAGCAGAGAGCTAGACTGGGGGGGGGGCAGACAGCTCAGGTGCTCATACCTCAGGAGCTACATACACATGTGTGTGTGTGTTTATGGGAAAATTACTGATTATTAGAACTAAAGCACAACAGTATCATGAAGTACTTACCATACTCTAAGTGCTTTACATTCCTCTCTTCATTTATCTTCACAGCAGCTCTGCAAGATAAGTATTGTTATTGCCACTCTGCAAATGAAAATACTGAGGCTCTGAGTAGACAAGTTGCTCCAAGTGATACACCTAGTAAGAAGCTGTGGCAGAGAAAATGCTATGTATTGGCCACACTAGTTTCTCCTCCTGGGCAAGAAGAAAGATGGTTTCCCTCATCCTCCCTTGTAATTTGGCTAGGGCCAGAAGATCATGTGTTAGCTAATGGAATTGGATGGGATCCACATAGGTCATTGCCAGGACTGGTTCCTAAAAGAGGCCCTTCAAGGTCTGCTTTCCCTACTTGGATGACCTTGGAAGGCATACATTAGATGGCAGAGCCACTGCATAAAGGATGGCCACCCTGCCCTTTGTAGACTTATGACACGAGCAAGGACAAGTCTTATTGGAGATTTAGGGGCTAGTTCAGTGATAGACTGAGTTTTGGAGTTATGTTATTGGGACACAAATGCTCCCATACATGGTGCTATAGTCTCTTGATACTGACAGTGGTGATAGATACTAGAGAGTGAACAAAATGTGAGCAAAAAGAAGAGAAAAGCTAAAAATATGCATTGATTATGGAAAAATAATACCGATTACAATTTTTCATGTGAATAATTACCCCTCAAAAAATACTGATTAACTATTGTAAGCTTTATTTCACTTCAGAGTTGATTCTTTGTGTTTAGTAGGTTTGATCAATGAGTAAAAAGCCACAACCAGTCTCATGCTTGGAGATAAGTACATGCTTAATGGCCAGAGCTGTTCTAAGCACAACAGTCACAATCACAACTTAAAAAAAAAAAAAAAGGAATAATATGGGTTACAAGTGAACAAACGTTAGAAGGAGCCCACTCTAAAATTCCTAGTCACGATGATCCTTTCTTGGGGATACAGGCAGACCCATGTAATACTGTGTTTTAAGCCATAACAAGATAATAGACAATCCAGAGACTGCTGGAAGCAACCTCAAACTTAAGTGATACTTTGTTTTTAGTCACACTTTTATTGCAGATAGGCAAGTGTTTATCAGCTAGGTTGCATGATCACAAATACCTCAAAAGACACTGTTTGTAGGTTGTATGTTTTACATGGTACAAGCCTCTAATAGCCTTATAACAATCGCCTGCTGGAAAAGTAAATTGACTCAAATATTCCCTTTCAGTATCAGAAAACTGACTTTCTTTTTTTTAAAGCAACTTAAACATAAGAAGGGTATATTTTCAACAGTAATAGCAAACTCATAAAGTACCTACTATGGACATTGCTCTTTTAATTTTCACAACACCCTAGATGGAAATGGAGGCCACAGAGGAGTCAAGTAACTTGCTTGAGATTATACAGCTTGTAAGGCGAAGAGCCAAGACTCAAACCAGCCAGTCTGGCTCCAGAACCTGATGCTACTTAACTATTCTATGCATGCTACCCCCTCCCTCTCAGCAGCACTTACATGGTGCTTATTGGATGCTCAGCACTGACTACTTACTCCTGCTTGTTCTGTGACAAATCACTGAGGACTTGCACAAGCCCTTATTCTGACCATGTTTCAGATTTCAGATTTAGGGTCAATATCTTGCTGCCAGAGAAATTTGAGGAAATCTGATGAACAATTCAGCAGGCAGACTGTTCCAACATAAGGATTTTGCAAAGAAGTTAACTTCTAGTTTTGGCAAACACAAATTAGGAATAAAAAGATAGGAAAATGCTGGAGTTTACAAGAATCACAGTGCACAACGTTTTAATGGGTATTATTTATTAAGTCTTCTGTGGGCCAGGTTCTAGAACCTAAGATTTTACAACATTATTTTATTTATATCTCAAAATGATTCTAGGAAGTATATATTAATTATTTAGTTGACTATCAGATTCCATAGGTTGTACAAGAAGAAAAAGTATTGCTAAGATACACCATCAGTTGTAATGTGCATTCCAATGTTAAAATGTTAAAGAATGTGTATCTTAACTAATGAAATATGGCACAATCTCATATTACAGGTGAGGAAACAGACTTCATGAATTTAAAGTTGTTGAAGTTCTTAGGGTTAGCAAGTTGTAGACCCAGGGCTCACACTCATGTTAGTCGGACTTGAAGCCCATGCTCTCAAACATCTGATAGAGTATGTCTCAATCTGAGTTTATGCTGCATGAAGTAAAATTAAATATCTCTTTGTTGTTCTTATTAAATTGATAAGTGATATGCTATAGGTTGGTAACTGAAATCTCAAGGTGGCTTTTCCAGATTTGATCACCCAGTAAGATGCTTTACATTGGCCAAATGAGCCAAAGAAAAGAAACCAATCTCTACTTCATTTGTGCTACGTAGACAGTTCCGGCATTACAGTTTCCAAGTAACAATTCCCGTCTCTTTGTCCTAGAACTATCTTATTGTAGCTTATAATGAAAATTAACTTTTTTTCTCATATAAAATAAAATCTTTGTTTCTGAAGACATTGCTTGGCCTGCTCTTCAGTTCACAAACAAAATACAATTTCTCCACTTTTAATAACTCAAGATGTTTCATAACTATGCCATGGTTTGAGATTTGAGAATGAGCAAACAAGACCACACGAAGTACAGAACAATTTCATAAAAATATTTTTAGCAATAAAGACCCACAAGACAGAGAAACAGAAAATGCATACATACTCGACTCAGAATCCCATTTTTTTCCTTTTTTCCCCCCAAGGGGCGACAGCAGCTTTAAACATTTCATTCCTCCTACGTAGGACTATATATACATGCACAGTACACAACTTCAGTTCCTGTTCTAAAAGCACTATGAGCCATTGTTTTACGACTGTCTCTTGAGGCTACGGGAAAATGTTATTGGTAGTCTAAAAGAATAGGTTTTAATATAGGCATTTAATTTTCTTTCCATATACTCCTTGATTAAAACAAGGTTTGCCCCATTTTCTATTTTTCTTTCAAAAAACCTTCTTTACCCACATTAATAAAGCAACATATTGACTTAGCTGTGACTTTGCCTTTGACTGCCCTAAGTTTAGATGCAACTTGGATCCATCTCTTGCATTGTGTCTAGGCATTGAGTCAACTTTGGCTACCCTGACAACATTTAACTTGTAGTTATTTAAAAAAATTAAAAAAAAAATCCCCTAAAAGGTTAAACTGAATAGTGATACAGTTTGTTGATCTATTTAATTTTTTTTAATTAGTTGATAAGAACTAAAAAAGAATGCAATTACAGCCCCTTATCAATTACTCAAATAAAATATTTAAATTCACAAAAACAAGGAACAGTCAAGCAAAACTGATAAACATGTATGTGAATTAGACTTATAAAAGTGGAGATTTGGGGCACTGAAAGTTATCACTGTCACTCAAGAGAATATTATTATTGTCTGTGCGCTACAGAAATAAAATGCTCTTTATTTTTAAAAATCCTCAGAATACAGATAAATATAAAGAAGAAAATGAATAACATCCCAAATTCTGAGATTGTTGTGTTTCAAAGAGATCAGAGGAACTGCTAGAGAGTGGCAACTTGTATTCAAACCCAAGTTGAACTAAAACACATGACTTTTTTTTTTTTTTTAAAGATTTTATTTGTTTATTTGACAGAGAGAAATCACAAGTAGATGGAGAGGCAGGCAGAGAGAGAGAGAGGGAAGCAGGCTCCCTGCCGAGCAGAGAGCCCGATGCGGGACTCGATCCCAGGACCCTGAGATCATGACCTGAGCCGAAGGCAGCGGCTTAACCCACTGAGCCACCCAGGCGCCCCGACTTTTTTTTTTTTAACCACACCATACATATAACCAACATTCATTATCACTTTATACCGACTGACACTAGAACAACAAATATAGTTCGATTTGAACAAGACTGAATATGGAATATTCTGATAAGACTTTACACTGACCTAAATATAGCCAGAAAAGAAAATGTGAAAGTGCTCACCCAAGTCGGGAGCCTGGGCTTGGGTCCAGTTGCTCACACACTAGAATGAATGTCTGAGTTGCGCTGGGATTACAGAGTCAGTTCTCATCTCTTCAATTTCGCTGACATGAGCCCTCACTATGTGCTGGTGTTTTATACTATGTGAGGTGTTTTATAGATAACATTTCTTCCCAGTAACTCTGTAAGCTAGGTAGCACTGGCACCTACTTTAAAGATGAGAGAACTGGGGTTCAGACAGGTTAAGGTGGCTTGTGCTGGCAAACGGCAGAGGTGAGGTACCTACCCAGGTCTGTGTGCCCCAAAGCTATGCTCTTACCATTGTGATATCTGAGTACTTGTTCCCCATCCTCATGGGAAGTAGAGTCTAACAGGAAAGAGATTAACTACAGAAATAAATAGAACATAAGATAGAATACAAAAGAAACCACCCAAAGATTAAAAATGGAATATTGTGAGGATTCGAATGCCAGAGAGACATACAAAGTAGGAGCTGGGAGTCGGGCGGGGGCAGTGGACAGCAGCAAAAATGCTCCTAGTGGGGCGCCTGGGTGGCTCAGTGGGCTAATGGCTCTGCCTTTGGCTCAGGTCATGATCCCAAGGTCCTGGGGTCGAGCCCCGCATCTGGCTCTCTGCTCAGCAGGGAGCCTGCTGCCCTTCCTCTGTCTCTACTTGCCTCTCCGTCTACTAGGCAATCTCTGTCTAGAATAAAATCTTAAAAAAAAAAAAAAATGCTCCTAGTAAGAACTTGGGATTGGAGAAAGGACTCTGAGAAAGGATAGAATTTCTGTGGATGAGATGAGGGTTGGGTGGAACAAAGGTGAATCAGAAGTAGGAAATCTGATGTGTTAGCTACAAGTAAGGTATGAGTAGAAAGCAGGGAGAGATAAGCTAGAAAGATGATGTTGCCCTGGAGGTTTGAGGCTCAGAGGGAGGAACTTATACATAATTCACCAGGCAGTGAGGCTTCCTGCAAGTCTCTGAGTGCAGGGAGAACTTAGGAAGATTGTAATCAGACAGTAGTGTGGACAGAAATAGGCCCATTCACTAAAAGTCAATTTCCCTGGTTTTCAGGGAGTAAGATATATATTATTGTCCTCATTTTAAGGTTGAAAAAATTGAGGCTCACGAGGGCTAAGTAGCTTGCACAGAGTCATAGTAAACAGAAGAACCAGGACTTGAATCAAGTCTCTCCAATTCCCGAACCTCACTCTGTCCACCAGACCTGACTACTCCAAGTGAGGTCTATGGACGGGAGGCACCACGCTTCCCTCCCAGATCCCTGAGAGCGCATTAGAAATTCAGATGCTCTGAATCAGAATCCGTATGTTCACAGGATGATGTAGGCACAGTACAAGGTCACATTTCCCTTTTTATAATGACTGATATAATTGCTGGAGAAAGTCCTTCAGCTGACTCACACTGTTTGGGAGACATTATGCAATTTCCTTCCACGAATCAACTAAGAAAAGAGGGCCTTCTGGATTTTGTTCTCATAGGTAAATCAAGTAAAGAATTAAAAACCTGAAATTGTAACTAGCTGTGTGGCCTTGGGCAAGCCACTTAATCTCTCTGAATTTTAGCTTCTTCATCTGCATAATCCTTAGCCTGCAGGAAGCCAATGAGATGGTGTCTGTGAAGAAATCTGGTACAGTGGGAGATCGTGAGGAAGTGGGGTTATTAGAAGATCGAGCTATGAAGCACCTTATTTCAAAGAATAAAGAGGAAAAAGGAAGGAAGAAAAGAAGGAAAAAAGAGGGAGAAAGAAAGAAAAAAAGAAAAGGAAAAAAAGAAAAAAAGAAAAGAAAAGGAAAGGAAGGAGAGGGGTAGAAGGAGGAAAGAAGGAAGGAGGAAAAAGGGAAGGAAGGAAGGGTGGGTCAAATGAAAGAAAGGCAGGGCAATATACCCAAGTTTGCTGAAGGAAAACCAGCTTCACTGAAGCAGGGACATGAAGAACTGATGGGTTAAGGAGTGAAGGAGTCCAAGAAACCTAATTTGTGTTTCACATAGGTGTTTCTGAAAATACAGAGACCATGGCGTACACGGAATTTGAAGACCAACAAGGGCCTGTGTGGTCTTGGCCCAAAATAACAAACTTAAGGTCCATAAAGCCATTAAAAAAAAAAAAAAAGTCATGTAGTAATTAAAGGAATGAGAAACAGTTCATCTGTGGAAAAATTAGTATAGATTTTTAATCTTGGAGCAGAGAAGCCTACATAATGAATTAATAATGGAACATTTGTTACCAATTTATTGCAGTTACCACAGAAAATTAAGATACATTAACTGATTTCAAGCATGAGATTCTTTAGTGAGCCTCAACAGCGAGGGAGGTTAGACATTGGACACGTGAAAGAGAAATTATGGATTCCTCATTCTGAATTCTTTTGGCACATATTCACTGAGGGCCAACTACTTGCCAGACACTGGGCTGATTGCTGGTCGGTCACTTATTTCTTCAATTAGGGAATAATACAGCAGAGAGAAAGATACAGTTCATTCTAATCCAGGATAGAAAGTAAAATGTTCCATAAGATAGCTATAAATAGGAGAGTGTGGCAATTTGGAGGCAAGCAGGTGTTAACCTCAGATGGGAGAAGTATTAAGAAAGGCTTCCCAACTAAGGTACACGGCACATTTTTAAACTGTTTTCCTCTGGTCTTCTAAGAATCAAGGACCTGGACTAATCATCTGCTTATTCTGGGGTGCTGTGACGGTCATTATTAGGCTATGAAATAATCGATTACAATCAAATACATTTGGGACCGAGGAAAACCTCAACTGTTGGGCATTATTAGGGCATCACTTATCTGTGGAAATCTGTGTCCACGTGAGGTTAAGAAAAATAAACCAAAACCAAAACCAAGCACTCAAATCAGTTTTAATTCAGTCCAACAACCAATTTATTGAGACATTAGTGTCAATTGACTCTTGATTTGTTGGTTCCACGCTGACAGCAACATATGTAGAGAATGCAGATGTATAGAAACTAATCAATCACTGGCCCCCTTCCCTCCAAAGCCCTGTTAATTTAACAAAATATTTCTCAAGCAGGGAAGGGGAGGTAATGGATATAGTACGTATAGTACAGGTGGTGTGTAGGGATGAGGCAGGTAAAGTTTTTATGTTGGTCTCTGGGAAAAGTCTGGGGAAAAATTGTCTTTCCACACATTGTAAAGTTTGGGCACATTCAATAAAAATCAGGTAAAACATACTTTAGAGGGTTCTAATATATGAGATCTGCGAGTTAATTATCCCATTTCACGAATCAAAACCTTAGTAGCTTGGAAGGTACAGAATAATAAAATCAGAAAACAAGTCAAATATCTTCTACTTTTGTAATGGCTAAAGCTAAGCAATACTCCTTGAGATGATTTTAGAAGAATTTAGTAATATTAGGCATATTATTAAAGATTTCTATGGATGGGGGTAAAATCTTTTAAAATTTATTACTAGAATGGAATAGAGTGTTAGCTGATAATTTTTAAATGCAATGTCACCCACGTAATATATAAACTGAAAATTTTTTGGAGGGGTGTCAATAAATGCATAAGCTCTGGGTTTGCTGAACTTCTGAAGGACATGTGCCTGTAATTGGCCTTTCTCATTTCTGTCTTGTTAACAAGTATATAAATAAGAGAAGGCTTCAGTAATTGGCTCAGAGTTACTAATGAATTAATTAACTTCAGTCTATTTTACCTAACCTTTAATAATAAGAGTCCTTTTTTTTTTTTTTTTTGGTTTAGCAATAGGTCTGACAGACTGAGAAAACAGACATGCAGCAAAGCTCTTGAAAATTAATGAGAAACGAGGAAAGAATCAATGTACATTCTGCTTGCAGAGAACTGACACAAAAAAGACACAATAAACCATGAACAAACACAGTCAGTTTAAAAAATAGGTTAGAAAAAGTGGGCAAATTCAATTATAGAAGTAATTAGAAGATATAGGGCAAGGCTGCCTTTTGGGACTGTGCCAGAAAACATGAATTAATATGAGTGAATAGAAAGAGCCCATGTAGTAATTAAGAAGCAATCACCTATGGCAATGAGTACCTGAAAACAGGCTGCAAACTATTAATTCAGTGATCAAAAATATTTTTAGATGATTAATATGGCAAATTTATTTTAAAAGACTAATTTCTGGAAAGATATCAAGACAATAGCACACTATTTGTTCCTCTGGCATTTATATAGCTAATTAAATTTTATAATTTGCAACAACAGTCATTATTATCTGAAAACAGGAAAGGCAATATTTCGCCTTTTTTTTCCATGGTGGTTCTAAAATCAATAAGTTAAATCCAACTCCCGCTGTCCTCCTGTAAGTGCCTAAGCCCTGATTGTTACATTCTTTCAATGCATATTTTTCTTATCCGTCTGTGTTTCTATAATTTTAAGCATCTGAATTAATGTACATATTCTCAGAGGTTTTATATATTTCCATACCTGGGCAGGGATTCCATACACTGTTTAATTTCAACACTATCAAATAAAAGCAGTTAAATGTACTATTTGTGCATCAAAGACTTTCTTACTTGGTCAACAGAGGTCTGTTACTTCAGTACACACCATTCTTTCCCCTAGAATACAAAGGCATAGACACGTTATGGTGAAGAGTGCTTTGCAACACACAGAAGGCTAATGGCTTCTGAAATAGGTGATTATCAGAGCCCCGTAGAGCAAGATGAGGGTCTGGCTGGTAATAAATAACCTCGCAATATGAATTATTCTATTTCCACAGCTTTAAGAAAAGCTACATTTCATTTGTTGATCAGAAAAGTCTGGAAAATGCTGTGTCTCTGGAAATAACAGGGAGCTACTAAAACTAATCACTGTGTCAGCAGGGAGTTATTGAGCACCTACTAAGGGCCCAAGATGCAAAAGTAAATCTTGAAATGCTAAGCTTGTAACAAATACACACGCGTGCGTGTGTGTGTGTGCGCATGCACACACACACATGCAATTTCCTTTTCAAAATCAATAAACAGAAACTTGTATTCCATGCTTAGAGATGTTAGATCTTTAATTACTAAAATTTGTTCACGGATTATTGCTTGTCTTGAGGTTAGGGTAGAAATAGCTGACGTACAAAACAAGATCGAAGTAGAAATGCTTCAGAAGTCCCGGTTGTAGAAGGCATGGAGGTAAGATTTGTACAGGTATTTGAGGAAAATAAAAATGAGAGATTTTGACAGGATACCAAATGAAGCAAATATTAGATTTGCCCAGTTCTTTCACTATCTATTTTTCTCTCATTTTCTTAAAACAACCAGGGTACTTCTGAGGAGAACACGTAAGAGAAGATCGCCTCTGGCAGAGGGCTCTCATTCTGAGTTTGGCTCGCGTTGTTAATAATGAAAACTTAAGTATGGCAACAGCGAACCAACAGCTCCTCCAGCTATATGCTGACAATGACAGAGCCCCCCGAGAGGCAGGCAATTGGGAACTAGTGAAGTGAGGACAGCTTAGAGGTGCGGGGGCTGAGAGGGGCCGCTAGCTGAACAGGGCCCACTCACCATGAAATGTTAATGTGTCAATGAAGGGGAAAAGCATGAATGAACCACAAAGAAACTGAAAGTGACTCAGCTGGTTGGAGATGGAATTTGGGCTCTTTGCCAAACTAAGGTGTTGAAGGGCACATACCCTACCGCCTAGGGAAAGGAAACGGGCTGCCCTGATTTTAGAAAGAGATATTATTTTGAGGAAAGAAGGCAAAGGCTCTTTTCTCCAGAAATCAACTTTCTTCCTTTTTTTTTTTTTCTTCTTTCCTTCTTCCCTGCCTTCATCCAACAAACATTATCCGCATTCCTACTTTTTCCCAGGCTTGAGGTTAGGAATGGAGAAAGAGCTCGAGAGGGAGAGTGGGATATGAAGATAAATGAGAAACAACCCCTCTTTCAAAGCTCCTTTTCTCGAGGAAGGACAGGTATAGGTAGATGTAGGCAACTACAATAAAAGATCATGGAATAAGTTGCAAAGGAGGGGAAGAGGTAAGCTGTAGAGGGAGAGCAGAGGAAATGGGCAATTAGTTGGGGGCTCTCACAGATCAGAGAAGGCTTTCATAGAGGAGGTGGCAATGAATTATGCCTACCTTGAAGAATCATAGGCAGGAAAGGAAGGAGAATTTCAGCTGAAGGAAACTTTCTCTTCCCCAACTCTCATCTCTAAACATCTTCTTTTTCAAATCAGATTATTTCAGGAAAACAAGGAGATAAGACACCCATGACCTGTGCATGTGGGGGTGGTAGTTGTATGTGGCAGGGAGGGATGAGAAGAAAGATTGGCTTGTATGGGGATTTCTCTTGAGCTTAGAATACATTCTCCTCATATATCAAACACTTGCCTTCTCCAGGTTAGCCTTTTTTTTTTTCATTATTTGAATGATATTTGGATCTTGTTTGGTTGGAAGGTGTGATCTTCCAATAGCTTCTATTTTTAAATAATTTTTTAAAGATTTTATTTATTTATTTGAGAGAGACAGTGAGTGAGCGAAAGCACGCGAGTTGGGGTAAGGGCACAGAGAGAAGGAACAAGAGAATCTCAACAGACTCTCCTTTGAGCACAGAGCCTGCCATGGACTTGATTTCATGACTCTGAGATCATGATCTGAGCTGAAATCAAGAGTTGGACCCTTAACTGACTAAGCCACCCAGGCACCTCTCCAATAACTTTTATATTTTATGTTTGATGGCTTTGTCATTTTTTGCCAATGATAAGTCCCTTATTGTAACTCATGCCTTGAGGGCTCTTGTGAATTTTCTGTATTCATAATGCATCCAATTATTTATGTTTTAATGTATCTTTTCCTTTTCTCATTAAATAAATACTTAAGTACTTACTATGTGGCAATATCCTGCTAGGTACAATTAATACTTTCCTTGCTTCTAGCTTCAAAACGATGCCATTTCTAATATGAATATGGAAATTATTTAAAGTGCATTGACTAAAATATCAGACAAATGCCTATGGTTCTATCTTATTCAGTGCTGAATATCAAAACCAATCTTGTTCTTAACTAATGTACTGGTAAGCCGGACCATGTATACCTGTTATTATTAGTTCTTAAGATGTTTTCAAAGAAAGGCTATAGAGACCAGCCCAGTTAAGGTAACTACAACAGGCTTATCTACAAATGGAGAATTTCAGACTGGCATGGGTCAAAAGTTTCCTACATACAAATCCAGGCTTATTTACCAGATATGCAAAATCTAGGTCTCTACATCTCTCCAGAGGTTAAGAAAGGAAAAGTAACTATCATGCATGAACATTAATTCATTCAGTGGATTTTTAAGTACTCTTCTAGGGACTGGGGATACGAAAATGATTAAAACATGAGTCTTGCCCTTAAGGAACTTACTCCCTCACGAAGTAGATAAGTCAGATAAGTAAATCAATTATTATAATATAGCTGTGATAAGGTATAAAAGCGCAGCATGGTATGAGAGCACAAAAGAGGGATATCTAAATTAGATTGGGACAGTGGGATAAGAGGATAAGATGCCAGAACTGAGTTTTTAGGAAAAAGAATTTCATTAGCTGAAGAATAGGAGCAAGGGAAGATGATGTATAAAATGGCACGATGAGCTTGGGAATGTCTTTTTTGCAGATATATAAAGTTTTGGCTCCATATTAAATAAAAGAAGGGTGGGATGGTCAGACAGACCAGGCTAGCATAGACCAGGCCCTCTCTGAGGTTTTCTGTTCCTTGACTCATTCCTTTTTTCCTAACTTCTTTTCTTCCACCCGGAGTTTCTGGATAGAGCTATACAGACAGTCTAGTCTGTGGACATTTCGGAATTTGAAAGCTGCTGGCCTCAAGAGTGCTGCTGGGGTATGTCCGCTGGGCATTCATGCTAACAATCCAGGTGAGAGCCCAGAAAAAGAGCAATGGGTGTGATCACAGTACACATGTGTGTGTTTCGTGAAGTTGTTGACATCTATGGAAATGATTCTTTTTTTTACGCCAATATTTTCTTTTGTCTGAATTCAGAGCCTTGATTGAATAAGTAGCTACTCTCAAAGACCTCAACATATTTTCTAGCCAGGCAACATCAAGAAATGGAACAAAGACTATTCTCAGGATCAAATGTTTATTAGGAATGTCCACTCCTTTTATGAATTCTCTGCCCAGCTAACTCCCACTCATCCTTCAGGAATAAGCTTAACTGACTTTTTTTTTTTTCCTCTGAGGAGTTTTGCCTGACCTATTGTGTTAGGTCGTATCCCTCTATTCCATGCTTTCTTAGTACCCTGCAATCTTCCTTTGCAGCACTCAATAGGACTCTGATTAAATCCCGAACTTCATAATAAATGCTTTCACATTAGACTCTTTAGGTAGAATGTTCGCTTCATGAGGACAGCAACTCTACAGTGCCTAGCTAGCAGCATTCCTGGTTCATAATAGGTGCTTAACAAATATTTTTGGAATGACTCATTTACTCTTTATCCCACTTTGTGTGCAACTCAAAAACAACAAATTGCAATGCAGCAGAGATGCTATGTAAAACCGGGTTTCTAGATCTGAGGGATGGCTGGAATTCTCAGAAGTCTCTTAAAACTGACATGGTCTTCTTGGAGAGTTCAAATGATGGTACTAGGTTATCTCCTCTTATTGCTCTCTCTGGCTTCTTCCTATGGAATTTTGTCTCAAAATGAATCCAACATCTTCCCCTTCATCTGTGTCAAGGCATCTTTATTGTTGCAATGAATTTTCCTCAGGCCAGCGCTTCCTTCATTACTGAGTGCCAAATATGCTGTTCACCATGCCAAGCACTTGGAATAAAAACATGAAAGGCACTGACCTTTTCAGGAAAACAGCAGGCAGCCATGGGAGGGGCAAGGCTGGAGAGGTATCATCATTCTCCAGAGAAACACTGCCTATAATTATGTCACAAGAACACTGCCCTTATAGCTTAAAGGATTTGATCTCTGTTAAAGTGCCTATCACCCCAGAAATCATAACTATTTTTAGCTGTTACCAACCACCTTTACCTTCATATGAATGAAGGATCTGAGAGCAGGTTTTGGCCCAGAGGGTAGAGGGACAGGGAATAAGGTCGCTGAGAGGGAAAGGGAGAGGGACAAGATGTGGCAGTAAGCTGGGAAAGGGTTAAAGAAGAAGGAGCTAGAGCAACAGAACCTAAGGTAATAGAGACAAGGCAATGCTTGATGAGTCAACAGAAGATAGGCGTTCTTCAAACTGGCTGAGGGCTCATCCTACCTTAGGCTGTTTCTTTAGGTAGCTAGCAATTTCTGGTTGAAAGAAGTTTACAAAATAGGAAACAGATGGCTCCAGATGTTTAGAGTTGATGTCAATCCCAGTGACACTATTCCACTCTAGGGCTTCATAGGAAGAACAAACCAAATGTAATTTTCTTTTCCTTTCCTACCACTATGAATTCAAGAGGATTTCCATTTTCCAGAAATGTTGTAACAAGGACACATATCTAGTTTCCAAAGGTTTCATGTGAGCTTGAGCTTAGATGTATATGCTGTGTTCTCTTACATACGCCAAACACTTTTTTTTTTTTTTTCAATCAAAGAAACTCCACTGGACATAAATGGGTCAGGAGAACTAGTGATGATGTTTCAAAAGAGGACACATACCATACTGGTGTCTGAATACTAAGATTCTTTCCTATGTCTGTGAGTATAATGCTTGCTTACACATACTTGCAAAGAACACAATTAGCATACTAATTTGATTCTCTATCTAATGAATGGAAGATTCTTTTGACACAGACAGCTGTCCATGAATAGCGAGGGTGACCCTTGGTCAGTTTTCCATCTGTCTTAGAGTAAATGTCCAGACTTAGATATACATTAGCTGTATGACCTCAGGGCAGCCCTCTTACGTGGCTGTTTGTCAGTATCTTCATCTGTAAAATGGAGGCACATCTAATACCTGCCTGATGGGGTTGTAATGAGGATTAAGTCAGTACTTTACTCACAATAGACATCCTATATTATTTTTTTTAAACTCTGCTCTGAATCTGTCTATTCTGAGGAAGTTTGTAGTAGGCCCAGAACTCTCTACTTTGATCTGCCTCTAGAGAATGAGAAGTAGAGAAAGGTTTTACTGAATCAGTTCTGAGACAATTCTGTAGCTGTGGAGAAGTCACCACTTCTCTTGTCCTTGACTCCCAGGGGTATAGGCTTCAAGGACAGATGCACAGAGACAGGCAGGGAGTGACTACTGTCTGGACATGTGTTAGGCCCATCTCCAGTGTCCCCAGCAGCTCTCAGAATACCAGGCTGACAAATCTAAATAACACCAGTTACAACTGTATCACCACAATTTTAGCATCTCTCTCTAGACTGAGCTCCCTCTCCCACCCTTTTCCCTTCCTTAGACTAGTGGTTCTCAACCTTGGTTGCACATCAGAATTATCTGTGGAGCTTTAAAATATTGATACCTAGGACCCATTCTCAGAGATTCTGATTTAACTTGTCTGCGATATAGGATCACTATTGGCCTTTTCTTTTTTTTTTTTTTAAGATTTTATTTTAAGCAATCTCTACACAACATGGGGATCAAACCCACAACCCTGATATCAAGAGTCACATACTCCCCTGACTGAGCCAGCCAGACACCCCCAGTATTGGCCTGTTTCTTTATTTAACAATTTTTTTTAAAAAAAATTTACTTGTTTATTTGAGAGAGAGAGCAAGCATGTGGGTGGGGCAATGGGCAGAAGGAGAGGGAGAGAGAATCCTCAAGCAGATTCCCGGCTGAGCATGGAGCCTGACTCGGGCCTGGAATCCAGGACCCTGAGATCATGACCTAAGCCGAAATGAAGAGTCGGACGCTTAATTGACTGAGCCACCCAGGCACCCCAATTTTGTTTTCAATGTAAAGTCCAAGTTAACACATGCCAATAACATAACCAATAAAAAGACAAACATTTCATCATGACCCATAAAATGAATTTCATGTTGTTAACAGTATTTGGTTTCTTATGCTTATTTAAATCCTAGTTTAATGTAAACATACTCTGCCCTGCCCCATAAACTCGAGGCTATTGAACCCATTGGGTGCGAGGGGGGCACCAGGCTGAAAGGGGCAGAGCAGTACCATTTAGTCCTGTCATTTGCACAAAGATTCCAAAGAACCAGAGTTGATTCAGAGCACCCTCTCAGACCTTGGGTTGGCCCCAGGAATCTAAGCATCTCTTATCATCTATTAGTTCTGCCACTTTGGTTGCCAATTTGATGAAGTAGATAGTTTTCAACCCCAGTGTCATGATCTCTGGTGTGTCATAATCAGCTGTGATTGAAATATGTTATAAGAAACATAAAATAGGGACACCTGGGTGGCTCAGTTGGTTGGACGTCTGCCTTCGGCTCAGGTCATGATCCCAGGGGGTCCTGGGATCGAGCCCCACATTGGACTCCTTGATTAGCAGGGACTCTGCTTTTCCCTCTCCCTCTGCCTGAAGCTATTCCTGCTTGTGCTCTCTCTCTGTTAAATAAATAAAATCTTAAAAAAAAAAAAAAGAAATGTGAAATAGTAATAAAGCTCTGGGGTTTCTACACAACCTATTTAAGAATGAATTCCAGCAAGCTCAGGGTTATCCTTATAATAGCACTGCTTTCACTCACTTGCACTACAATACACTGTCCTGAACGAGGGAACATGGAGGACCTACAGTTCCTATGAGGGACTATCATTTGACATGAGTGTCCCTGTGGAACAAAGGTTGGGAGTTTGCACAAACCAACCGCCCAAGTCAAAGAAGTTCCTCACTGGGCCTCAAGTTTGCAGCAGTGCATACTAATGGGGATGAGGAGAGGGCAGGACAAAGGGGCCTCTCTGTTTTCTGGTGCCTTGTCTCTTTTTGGGGGACAGAGAAGACCTTGTTTTTTCACATTGGAGAAGGAAGCTTGTTTACAAGGTCACATCTTAAGCCATCTCCTAACTGAACATGGAAAAAACATCTTAAGTAATTCTGCCAATCTTTTCTCATCACAAAAATTTGGTTTATAAACACGTCAAGTGTAAACAATATTTTTAGGAAAAATAAGGACAAAAGTATTACGTACTTGGGGGCGGGTGTTCTACTGATACTTGGAATAACTGTGATCCAACCAGTACTCTTAATGTCTTCTGCTGAATTTGAAGAAATGGGGTACTTCATTTAGTCGTTTTTTGTTTGTTTGTTTGTTTGTTTGTTTTTGTTTTTGTTTTTGCTTTTCATTTGCTAACCAAACTTTCTAGTTGCATAAAAAGAGTAATTACCAGTTGGGTAATTGAGGCCAATGCTTTTTTTTTTCCTTTTCCAGGTTCCTGAGCAGAAGTGAAAATTAGGAGGTTTGATGACAAGGCTTGGAAAAGGGAGAAGAGCTGGGGAGAAATACAGTAAGCACTCAATAAATGGTTGTTGGTAGTTATTAGGTGGTGATGGCATGGTTAACAAATCTTTCTTAAGAAATACTTTCAAAGCTGTGAAGTACAAAAGGTAACATACTACCTTGGTTTTCATGAGCTCCAAGTATTTTGAATATAATTATGACTTTTTGCGCTCAGAGTAATTTTTTTTCTAATAAGTAATTTTGAAGCAAAATAAAGGAAGAGATATTTATGAAGAGCTTAGTATACTCAAATTGAAAGTGAGCCTTGTTTTTAATTTTCCTGGTTTACAACAAATTACTTAATTGTTATATATTTTAGTGCCTCAATTTTCATTTCAATATTCCAACTTATTAGTGAGTAATAAACATGGAATCCTTGAAGTTAAATGGACAAAGTATCAAGTAAATTTAAGACCTTATTTTGTAGAACGATGGATCAAATTGGGCAAATACACTTAAAATATATTTAGAAGATTAGATTCCTCATGGTTATTTGGCAAATGAAGTGAAGGGCCACTTCCAGATTTCAAGCCAAAGGGTGATGGCCTCTTATTACTGTCTATTAGTAGTAATAATTCTATTAGTAACAAAGAGTCTCCGAAAATTCATGGACGACAGTTTGAGAATGAATTGCTCACCAAGAGAAAATCAGAAATATCTGTGTGTGTGTGTTTCCTTAACCTTTCAAAGCAGCCAGCTGTCCTAACTTCCCACAATCCATGCCAAAGGGCTACTTCCTGAGGGCAAATTCTGCAAGGGACCAGTCTGACACTGACCTCTGTCGTACTACTCATGGTGAAATGTGGTGTTTTCCTTTCCCTCCATCTCTTGCTCTGTATATTACACTGCTATTTTATTTCATGTTGCTTTTTATTTTACACTGACCCTAGCCTTTTGGTGTCAGTATATGAAATCTCAGTTTTTCATTCTGTCGATCATTTCTGGCTCTGTGGTCTTAGATCCATCACTTTTTACTGAGCTTTTATGTCACTAGAGACAGCTTTGCATTTTAATAAAGTTTCCAATCCTCCAGGGCCCTCTCCCCTGAAACAGCTCCAGCTCCCCAGGGCTGCTGAAGAGTTGAGCAGAGAGAGTAGAAGCTTTTGTGGACAGTGATGCTGATGGCAGATAACTCCAGCTGTCATTACAAGATCATCCAGATAAGGAGGGGACAATCAAGTAGGGCTTATGGTCCACTTGAGTTTTTCTGATTGTAAAACCAGCCATTTTTCAATTTAAATAATTTAAGGATTCCAGCTTCTCTATACTCTAAGGCTCATTTAGCCTCTTATTAGCTAACTGTTTCTCCAGTTCAAGAGGTGGAAGGGAAGAGTGCAGATTTTTTGTTATTGTTAATTCACAGCAGTGGGTAGTGGCGTGTAAATAAAAAATAAGCCGAACAGATTTGGTGAGAAGAGAGAATAGAAATCCATACAAGTAAACATACGTCATTTTAAAAAGTTAATTAAAAGGAATAAAAAGGATAAGCACTGCCTGGCCTACCCGTATTATTAATAGGCAAATGACAGAAAGGAGGAGGAATTGGAAAATGGATTCCCAGCTAACTAGAAAAAGAAAATAGACTAACATTAATTCTTAATTTTAATTTGAAAATCCCAAATTCTCTCCTAATTCCTTTCCTCATTGTATTCTGATAATGATCTTATCTCACATTGTTCCCATTGAAGGAAAAGCTGGGACTGGCAGGAGAGAAAAAGCAAAATGAAGTTGCAGTGTTCCAGAGGATTCAGCTCAGGACCCACGTAGACAATCACCTGGGACACATCCCTGTCAGCACATACAGCCAGGAAACCATAGCCACCAAAAAAGGTCTTCCTTCTCTTCCTTCAATTTAATTCTCTTTTTAAATTTTTCTCTTCAATTTTGCACCCTTCTCTTCTCAAATCTCTGGGACCAAAGGCCGGTAACCTTTACCACATTTCTTTTCAAGTGGTATATACAGGAATTAGCCTGCAAGTCACTCACTTCCATACAAGAGAAAGGGACATGAAGGCATGGTCTACTAAGAAGGTGGGGCTTTTCTTGAAATTTTCAGGAATATCTTTTGGACTGTGTCCAGTTGATCTGTATGAGTATCCTAGGGATGGGACACGTCTGGAGAACCAAGCAATGTTCATGCCTCTGGGCTGGTCTTTTGTTTAGGAGACATGTGCTGCTCACATGAAGGCACAAATTTTCAGCATAAAGGTCAAAGCCTTAGAGAGAAGCTTGGATAGCTAATTAGAGAAAATATTTCCTAACAGAGGTAGGACCCATGGTTACTACCACGAGCTGACAGTGCTAGAGAGCTACGCTTTGAATTATCAGAAAAATAATGATGACACGCAGACCAATGACCAGTCTTCAGTTGACACTGGAAAGAAATCTTGTGTGGAAGGTAAGTAACATCAACAGCTAAGGAGTTACACTAGAAGAAAAGACTAGGAAACCCTGTTTTCTTTCCCTCCTACATTCCCTCCTTCCTCTCTTGCTTTCTTTTCTTTCCCATTTCCCTCTTTCTAAATAAGAGAAGCCCATCTTTGGATTACTAGTGAATTATCATGGATCAATTGCTGATGCATAAGTAGACCTCAGGCAAATCTGGAATATCTCTATTCAAAGAGCAAACTGTAAACTTCAAGACTGGTGTTCTGCTCCCCCCACCCCCTTCCTCTTTCCTCATTTTAGAATAGGGAAAACAAAACAAACAACCAGATAAACTGAGTGTCAGAAATAGCAAATACTGCGTTTGCTCCTTGTATTTCCTTTTTCTTTTTTAGGCAATGGGATTGTAAACTCTGTAAGGTCAGGGGCCCTGATACATTTACCCAGTACTGCATTTAGGCACATTTAACACTGTGCCTAAATATTTGTTGAATGATTGAACTAATGGGATATCCATTAATATTCTATCCACAAGATGTGGATAAAGAATTGGTAAATCAGAGCCACATGCAGATTGCCTTACAGGTCTCCCCCTGCCTTGATTTAATCTGCCAAAGTTCTATTAGAGGAGATTTTAAAAAATGTGTTCTACAAAACATCAGCTCTGAAGAATAAAAATCATTTTTTTTTTTTTTTTCCAAAAAAGAAAGAGAGAGTCTATGGAAAATTAGTTTGGGATACTCTGTAGTATCAAAGAGATCTTTACAGTATGATCTTTCAGAGTTTTTCAAATACAAATTTTCCCTGTGAATTTCACAGGGAGGAACATAGCATGCTACATTTACAAAAATTATTTGACCATTCGAGAAAGACAACTATCATATGATCTCCCTGATATGAGGAAGTGGAGATGCAACGTGGGGGGGTTGAGTAGGAAAAGAATAAATGAACCAAGATGGGATTGTAAGGGAGACAAACCATAAGTGACTCTTAATGTCACAGAACAAACTGAGGAGGGCGGGGGGGGGGGTGGTGGTAGGGAGAGGGTGGTGGGGTTATGGATATCGGGGAGGGTATGTGCTGTGGTGAGTGCTGTGAAGTATGTAAACCTGGCAATTCACAGACCTGTACCCCTGGGGCTAATAATACATGATATGTTTATAAAAAAATTAAAAAATTAAAAAAATTTATTTGACCATATTCCTCTTTTAGTTGGCACAGCTTATGGAACACTATAAAATATGTCTTGGGGAAAAGTAGCATTTTAATTCAGCTTTACATTCTTTAAATCATCTTTCTTTTGGATTTAAGTCCCAAGTAATTTTTTCCACTGAGAAAGATATCACCAGGCACAATAATGGAATGTACAGGTAGTTAACACTATGAACTTGACACTTAAAAATATTATGATAGTAAGTTGTATATCATGTATTTTTTTTTACCACAACTAAAAATTAAAAAAAAAAAACTCCCTAAATATTATTTTGCTAAGTAATAAGTGAATCAGTATTTTACCTAAGGGCTGTAATGGTACACCCAAACTTAACAGGATTAAATGGCTTGGTTTTGGTCGACATGCTGCTCAATTGCATTCACTACCTAGATACTCTATCCTCCATAACATCTTGATTTTGAACATGGGGCTATGGATTTCTTAGTGTGCGTTTTTAGTAATATAGCTCAGGATGACTACATAAAAAGACCAGTGACTGTACGTATAGGGAAAGTTTATTGTAATTTAGTAGGGTGAACTTGAGACCAAGAGACAAGAGACCAGGATACAAAACTGACATTGTCACTGACTTAGCACCGCATCCTAAGTAAACACTGCTTTCTTTATCTATAAGATGGCCTCAGTCAACAATTTTTTACTTTTTTGTCTCCAACATGAGATTCCCTTCTTCCCAGGAACTCTAATAGTCACAGCAGATAAAAGCAGAGATGCTCTGGTCTCAAGAAGATGGGAGGCCAAGCGGGAGGCCTTATGACCCTGAGTATCCCCAAAGAGCCTAACAGCTCAGGGGAACACAGTTTGAAAACCATGAGTTTAGCTAATCTTTAGGATTCTTTCCAAGTCTTACTTCTGCCACCAGGAATTAAGACTGCAGTAGAAAAGAGTACTTATGTGTCCATATTTAAGCTTCTAATTTTATACTGACCCCCAGAGAATTCAGTTCTTCTAGAATATAGAACCCTGCCATACTATGCGTGGCAAGCACCTTTTGAATGTCAACATTTATTTTAGATTAAAAAAATAAAATAGAGAAAATATTACCAGAATATACTCTTCCCTCACTCCTTTTATGGATACATTTCAAGATATAGACTTGATGGTAATTTAAAATTGAATGCAAATATTGTCATTGAAAAGTTGCCCATTTATATGGTTTTCTCAGCCCTTCTTAGTTTTTAATGGGCAAGGTTTTGCTAAAAACAAAAAGTGTTAATTACATAAATATGCGTATTCTTTTCAAAGCATTACACTATATTATGGTTAAAAAACAATAGAGAAATGAATGCAAAACTATTTCAACAAAAACACTGCTTCTTGAGCAGCTTTTAAAATTATGACATGTTTACTGGGAAAATGCATTACTCATGACAGGGTTACAAAAGCAATATTAACCTTCTTGAAATTTAATAGCAAAGTCAGACATGTAAAAATCAGTACCAGACGTGGTAACATAACTACTTTTGTTAAGATTGTACATTGGATAAAACAGATATTTAAAGCTATATTAAGATGTGGGTAAATAAAGAGTCCGTTAGAAGATTCCCAACACACAAGCATCACAACCAAAATCATCATGCAGATTGTTCTAAAGATAGCATCCATGGAAATAAAAAATTGTGTGCTTTCTTTTGCTCCTATTATTTTGGACACTTTGCTTTTACAATTTTGTACAGGGTGTCAGAAATTAAATTTGTCCTTAAAGATACATATGTCTATCTTTTGGGGCAGTCATTTGCTACACTGACAAGTTACCAAACGCTTTCATTGTATCTAATGTGTGACTAATGAGTGATTGTAATCTGTAATCAAAGAGGATGTTTGCTTCTGCAAAAAAATATAATTTACCCCAAAATAGCATTGATAATAAGCCAAAATGTAGTGCAAACTGCAAAGTAGTGGTTAAAAATGTGTGATTAAAATATAGGCTATAAAATTGCACTTATCATCAAATGCAAGTTTGATTTATAAAATATTTTTTTCTGAAATTTATCTTGTTGCTATAGTTTTATCATATAATCCATTACTTGCCTAGGCATGCTTAAAAGAGATTCACATTTTAAATTATTTTATTGTTTTTGTTTAAAAGGTGCTCACCCTTTAAATTATTGTTTTTGTAACCTTAAGATATTTCATTAAAATCTCTCAAGGAGTTTTTACTTATTTTAGAGAATGTGAGCTTGAGACATACTAAAAAAACAAAGGTCAAAAGTCATAAAGGATAATAGCTGATGGTTTTGATAATGCTAATTATATATTACTGAGAATAAAGCTAGAGAAGGAAATATGAATACTCAAGAAAGATAAACATCCCAATGCTGGATTAAAAAAAAAAAAAACAATGAAAAAAACTCTTAAAATGTCTTTGTACTTCACTGTCATAATTCAAAGACATAATGAAGCCTGAATTAAAAATGTCAGTTTCTGTGAGTGTTGATAACTTGGTTCTTTGTTGGGCAAGTCAAAATGTGTCTGTTTGATAGGCAAAAATGACAGACTAAAAATGGAGAAGTTGGATCTAAAAAAAGAAACACACACACACGCACGCATGCACGCACACACACGCACACACACACACATACACACACATGACTTTAAAAAAGGTCCATAATGTACTTGAAGGAGAAGACCTGTAGGGTAGGAGGCAATATCTTTAGGAAGTCACCGAGCAGCACTAAAAGGCAGTGTCCATGGCCAATCAAAACGATTTCTGTGACTGCTGGGGCTCTTGCATCTCCGTCTTTACACTAGACTGGAAACCCTTTGTACTAATTACCAGACTGTACCAGATTTTCTGGTTCAGTTCAATCCTATAATTGACTGACAGTGATGGGCAAGGAAGGGGAAAAATTCAAGCTCACCACTGCAAGCAGAGGGTCAGAAATGGTTTCACAGAGAGCTGGTCACAGCCTGGCACTAAAAGCAGGGTTAAGCAAGCATCATCAGCATTTTCTTCTAATTCTCAGGTTAAAAAGGAAGTGAGGAAGAAAAAACAACAGACCATGACTGCTCTCATCTCACAGACCAATTCTTAGCATGCAACCATTTTACATAAAATGAACAGAGAATAGCTTCAAGTATAAATGGCAATGTTAGATGTCAATGATTTTTATTTTGCTTTGGGGAAGTAGGTATATATATAGGTTTGTCTCCAAAACTCAAATAAAGGTCATCTTGCTCAAGTTCAACAGTCTTTTTTTTTTTTTTTTTTTTTTTTTTTTACAGAAACTGAGAAAAACAATGCTGCTATTTCATTCCTAGGCTGACAAATCATAAAAGGCAAATTTAGAAAGCCTATGGGCAGTTGAATAATCAAAATGAAGCATTTGAAAGCCCTTAGCATCATAATCCTCACATCCTTTGCTTGTTTTAACTCACTGATTTGGATTTAGTGAGTGTCCTTAGTAATAAAATGGCTGTCCATGAATCCATACTTTTTAAAATAAAAGCTTGAGTAATAGTTTACATGAACTTAAGAGTTATTGCATTAAAAAAAAAAAAATAGAACACATTGAGCACTGGATGAAAGACTTTGTCGGCTGACCATCACTTGTTATTTACTTAGAACTGTTCTCCACCCACTTTATTTCTAACCAAAAGAACAACTCTAGCTTTACTACACCAAACATTAAAAACACAGGTGCCAGAAACAGGGTCAAAATGAGAACTCAGGCCATTCGGTAGGCAAGTGAGAATTATGTACTATCATGTTGAGGTCAATTGACTTGAAATTTAATCACAGGTTAAGCCCCTTTTCTTTCCAGGCTAAAGAGTAAGCAACACCTGTGCCAGCGACGGCTCACATTGCACTTGACATAGCAGCCAGTTCAATTTTTAGTTACAAGTCAATTACTTACTGGAACAGAAAGGGAACATTTCATTCATTCCATGGATGGCCACTTTTCCGGAGAAACCTGTCAGGCTTTCTTTCTCAGAAAAAAAAAAAAAAAAGAAAGAAAGAAAGAAAAGAGAAGAAAAAGTAAAAGTTAAAAATAAATGATATGCTGCAAAGTTCTAGAGCTAGGCCAGCACTCTACAGCAGAGAAGTTGTGCAAATAGCTTACCTTCCAAACACTGAACAGGGCTGTCGTGCAAATGAGGCCTATCCCAGCTGATAAGTCCTGGGATTTTCCTCATCAGAGAATCAAAACAAGGTGAAATGATAATAGGTGATGTACACCTGAGAAGAGGGCCAGCTGACTGCATGAAAGGAGAGCGCAAATGAGTAAACTGTCTTCCCCCAGCTACAGTCAGCCCTTGTGCAAGGGGAGTTTCAAATGCACTGGCTATAGACTTTTGTCCAAAGCTGTGGTTCTTTTTTTTTTCTTTTTTTTTCTTCTTTCTTTCTTTTCTTTTCTTTTCTTTTTTTTTTTTTTTTTCCTTAGTGAAGCTAGATTAGTTCATACAAAACTCAACAATACAGCACTGAAACCCATTGTTGATATTCAACATTTTTCACATAGCGGAACAGAATAGACAATACGGTATCTAGGAAACCATGGGCTGGATTACAAACTGATGATATCTCATCCTTCTGGGGGCCTGTAATCCTTTTTATTACCTACCACAGTAAAAAAAAAAAAAAAAAAAAAAAAAAAAAAATCACCGTGTGTGGGGGGAACTCTCTCAGAATAAATCAATATCATTGCAACTCTTAGGAAAATAGGATAAATTAAAATGAAATCTTGCGTATAACACTAGATCTCAAAATGCCATTTGCCCATTTGCCTTTTATGCAAGTTAATGATTTTAAAACTTATTCTAACATTTATGTGAGTTACCAGACATTTTAAAAATTAAATTATGTGTAGATATTTGCTTAATAGTATTCAAAATTAGTCTGGACTTTTAGTTTCTTATGACAAATACCTGGAAAGTTATTTATTTTAAAGTGCCAATAGTGAGACTAAGGCATGAATACAATCATTACTTTGTTCTAAAATACATGTCTCATGTTACTGTAAGTTATATTTATTTCCTCCACTAAGAACACACTGGAATTAAAGATTTTTTTCGCTTACTTACCTGATACCCAGTTTAATAAAACAAAATTTTCACTTTTTTAATCCCATGCCATTTTTTTTCATTTTTAAAAAAATACGTTTCCTGATTATGTGTAACCGCAAAGCCATCCTTTACAAGGAAATTATGCCTATTCACCTTTTTGAAAATCTGGTCCAATCCCTTTTATAATGCAATCCAGTTCCCATAGTTTTCTTAAGCCTACAAATGGTCTAGGTAGCCACAGAAGTGATTGTTCCTACCAGTTTCTTTTCATCACTTCTGCAATTGACCAATTGACAACTGATTGATGGTTATCTTTTCACTTCAACAATGAAAGAAATTACCATCACTATAGCTATGTACAGTAAATGCCTCCAGAGTAAATTACATGATTCTAAAATTCTCCTTAGCTCACTTAGTAAAACATCAACACAAAAAAGTTTCTTTTTGCGCCTCCTTTCCTGTACCACAGATTTGGCCTTTTCTGTCAGCTGCAGAAAAAGAACTTGACAGCTTCTTTAAAAAGAGGAATATAAAGGAACTTGAATAAAGGATGGCACTGGGCCTGTCTCAAGCAAGTGGCCATTCTTTGCACTTGGAAAAAAATTAGGCATGTGAGCACAGATAAGCCCTATAAGAATACTCTACAGACTATTCCCAGTGACCTTGAGATTCTCTTTCCTTCCTTAACCATTCTGGAACATTGGAGCATCAACGTAGATTCTGAACACGGATTTGCCAACTTATTTTGAGTAGATGTTGTTTCTTGTTGAAAAGAGAAGCATCCTTAAGGAAACATTCTTAAATTTTTAAACTCCCTTACTGCCCTGCAAAGTCTCCCCTGCTCTTTCCAAAGGTGCTCAAATAAGCGCCATTATGCACCTGTCACCTCCATTCATTATGATATGTTGATGGACAAAACCTTTAAATTCTACCCTCAAACCTAAACTTACTGTAAATGTGCATTTTACTCTCATAGGAAAGCCCTGGATCTTGTCAAGGAAGGGGAATTCAAACATTTTTTCTCTCTTTCTTGAATTGAAGTTATTTTTCTTTTTTGTGTGTGAAGTAAATACACTTATGAAAGATTCAAGGGGTTTACTTTCTTGCCCTTTCCCCACTACCCCCTCTTAAGATCACCTTTTTTAAAGTGAGAAACACACCCAAATGGACAGGAAACATAAGATTTTGCACTATTTCCCTTGAAGTTTTAGATCCATAAAATGTGTTACTGAGTATCACAAGATAAAGTGATTCATTGTTTTATTATGTAGAATGACATGGTACTCTTTGGAACTTTTCCCACTCTATCAATATTAGGAAGTTACAGAGCAATGAAGGAAAGTGGATTCTATTCTTATTCACTGCTGACTCCTTTTAGGACAAGCTAGTTTTCTGATAATTCTGGCCTCAGTTATTTCACCAGACAATAAGATTTTTTTTTTTAAATTTATTTTCTGCATAACAGTATGCATTATTTTTGCACCACACCCAGTGCTCTATGCAATCCGTGCCCTCTATAATACCCACCACCTGGTACCCCAACCTCCCACCCCCACCCCTGCCACTTCAAACCCCTCAGATTGTTTTTCAGAGTCCCTAGTCTCTCATATTATTAAATGCCACATTTATGTCCTTCATAATGGTAGGCTCTATAATGTATGAGAAATATGAGATGAGATCCTGTCCAGCAGAAATGGATAATTTCTTTGGTAAAATAATATATATAGTGGGAAACAGCTTTCAAATGGAATATAACATACTTATTATGTAAGTGTGTATTATAGTATTATACTGTTGTCACATCATATTTGGCATATATGGCACTAAATTAAACTTTGTTCACTTAAAAAATGATTCATTATCTTCCATGTTACCTTTGCTATATTTGTTAGTAATATTATTATCTAAATATCCCCGATGATATTCATAAAATGTCATATATATATCTTTACATTTGCTTTCCAAAAATGTTCCAGCATTAATGCCTAGACACTTGCATTAATGAAATTGGTTTGAAGATGATCTGATCTGCTATCTTTTTTTTTTTTAAGATTTTATTTATTTATTTGACAGAGATCACAAGTAGGCAGAGCAGCAGGCAGAGAGGGGGGGGGAAGCAGGCTCTCTGCTCTGATGTGGGACTCTATCCCAGGACCCTGGGATCATGACCTGAGCCAAAGGCAGAGGCTTAACCCGATGAGCCACCCAGGTGCCCCCTGATCTGCTATCTTTATCCACAACATCTCTGCTGGAATAACCTTTCTCCAGCTTCGCTTTTACCATGTTTCATGTGCCTGGTTTTAGAACCTATATGGCTTTATTGCATTAAGTCCTTGGAGCTTCCAAATCTAGGTAACTTTTTGCTTAGTTCCCAGGGCTTTGCAAAATCTAGTTCCAAGGCAGCATCTCTCTAAACTTATTTCCCTTATTTTTCATCAATCAACTTACCTTTTATGAATAGTATATTTTCCTATTGCATACATGCCTAGACACATACCAAGCTGTTTCGTATTTTATCCTCATCTTCTGTATTCAAAGTCCAAATAAACCCTAGGCCATGTAGGAATCTTTCCCTGCAGTAGTAGCTCATATCTGTTTCGCTATTCCCCAAAGTCTTTTTCGTTTGTTATTGTCCTTGACACACATTTGGCCCAGTTTGAATGTCTCCCCCTTTACTAAGATTTTCTTATCAATTCAACTAAAATGAATCACAATTCATTTTTATTATAATATGAATTATCTTAGCTTATATTTGTATATCATTTTCCCCAGGTAGAACTTAAGACCCATGAGGAAAGGAACTTATTGTATGTATATTTTTATGTCTAGCACTGGCATATAAATGCTTAATAAATGATTGATAAAGACACAGTCCTTGCTCCTAAGGAGCTCTCAGTTCAGGGTGAAGTTTATATTAGTTGTGAGAATAAGATGGTAGCTGAATAACTAAGGAAACAGGAATGGCAGTTGAAAAGATCAGCAGTTCCTTTAAAAAATAAACTGAATTTTTAAAGTCAATATTTATCTATTTATTTATTATTAAAGCTTTTATTTATTTATTTGAGAGAGAAAGAGACAGAGAGAGAGCACAAGCAGGTGGGAGGGGCGGAGGGAGAGGAAGAAGCAGACTTCCTGCTGAGCAGGGAGCCCATCAGGGGGCTCTATCCCATGAGATCATGACCTGAGCTGACTCAGCCACCCATGTGCCCTTAAAGTAAGTATTTAAATGTTTCTGTAATAAAGACCTGATCAAAGCTGCTTGTTTGGAACATGACTTGCTGAGCAGGGAGCCCCACACAGGTCTCGATCCCAGGACCTGAGTTCATAACCTAGCTGAAAGCAGACCCTTAACTGACTGAGCCACCCAGGCATCCCATGCAGGTAGATCTTAATCATGATTTCCTGTTAGAATTAATTGGGAAGTCCACCATCTGATATTCAGATTTAATAGATATGTAGTGGCTCTGAGTATTGGTAATTTAAAAAAAAAAAAAAAAGCTAGCTTAGTGATTCTGATGTCCAGCTAATTTTTTTTTTTAAGATTTATTTATTTATTTATTTGACAGAGAGATCACAAGTAGACAGAGAGGCAGGTAGAGAGAGAAGCAGGCTCCCTGCTGAGCAGAGAGCCCGACATGGGACTCCATCCCAGGACTCCGAGATCATGACCTGAGCCAAAGGCAGCGGCTTAACCCACTGAGCCACCCAGGCGCCCCTGTCCAGCTAATTTTAAGAATCATTGTCCTAAGCCAGTGGTTCTCAAAGTGTTGCTCTGAATGAGCAGCATTGGCATCATTTGGAAACTTACTAGAAATACAAATTCTTGGTTCCACCCCAGACTTACCAAATCAGGAAACTGTGGAGGTGGAGTCAAGAAACTGGTGTTTTGCTGTCAGAATATTTACAATCAACAACACAAGAAACAACAGGTGCTGGTGAGGATATGGAGAAAATGGAACCCTCATGCACTGTTGGTGGGAACGCAAACTGGCACAGCCACTGTGGAAGACTGTATGGAGGTTCCTCAGAAAGTTAAAAACAGAACTACTTTAAAATCCTGCGATCACACCACTGAGTGTTTATCCAAAGAATATGAAAACACTAATCTAAAGGGATATATGCATCCCTATGTTTATAGCAGCATTATTTACAATAGCCAAGATGTGGAAGCAGTCCAAGTGTCCATGAACTGATGAATGGATAAAGATGTGTGCGCGCGCACACACACACACAGGAATATTATTCATCTATAAAAAAGAATGAAATCTTGCCATTTGCAATGACATGGATGGAGCTAGAGAGTATAATGCCAAGTGAAACAAGGCAGTTAGAGAAAGACAAATACCATATGATTTCACTCATGTGTGGAATTTAAGAAACAAAGCACACAAGCAAAGGGGGAAAAAAAGAGAATGAGAGACAAATCAAGAAACAGATTCTTAATTATAGAAAACAAATTGATGGTTCCCAGAGTGGAGGTAGGTGGGGGGATGGGTTGAATAGATGGTGGGGATTAAGGAGCACACTGTTGAGGTGAACACCCACTGGTATGTATGGAAGTGCTGAATCACTATGTTATACATCTGGAACTAATATATCACTGTATGTTAATTAACTGGAATGAAAATAAAACCTTAAGAAAAAGAAACCAGTGTTTTAACAAGCTCTCCAGGTAAATTCTGATACATGTCAAAGGAGAATTTCCATTCTAAGCTGTTGGAGATCCTCAGACCTTATTGTAATGACTCCAGGGAGTGGTCTCATAACTGTGTGGCTCCCAGGGCCAGTAGTGGCCACTTGTGAATAAGGGATTGTTTTAATTCATGGATGGCTTGAGAGGGATAGTAGTAGAGAGATAACCCCTCTGACAGGACAAGAGATACAGACTTGAGAGACATTATAATAGAGAAGGCAGGTTGAACTGGCAGAGTAGATAAATGGCCTGAAGGTGGGGAGCGTATATAGTGAGAAAATAACCTCAAGGCCAGCAACTCAGGAAATAACCACCATGTGAGTTAGGAGGAGGATGAAACACTGGCAAAGCAGAGACATAACTGGCAGAGAGACAGGAAGAGGGCTTGGATAAAACAGTGGCATAGAAACATGAAGATAGGCTGATCAATCAGCAATGTCAAACGAGGCCTGAGGTTGATTGAGTTGGTCATAGAAAAGGATGAAGGAGTTGGCTATTAGAAAGTCACTAGCAATCTCTGGTTGAGGATTTCAGCACTGGGGTGGAGGAAAAGACAGACTGCAGAGATGAAGACGGGAATGGCAGAGAGATATGGGATGTAGGGGGTATAAACAATATCATTCAAGACTTTAGGTGGGAAAGAAGGAAAGAGGGCTGGGACTGGAGCCACAGGCATCAGGAAGCCAGTATGAGGGCAGGAGAAGTAACCATATTTTAAGAACTAAAGGAACAAGCCCTCAGGAGACCACATTTGTTAAGGAAGTGAGGAGGAAGAGCTAGCATGAGAACAAAGTCAGGAGTAGAAAAGAAGGAAAAGTACTCAGAGCTGCCTGAGGAGTGGAAAAAGGAAAGATGGAAGGCATATGGGAGAATTGTTTGTGAAGGGGAAGATAATAGGGTCTGAAATAGGTCATGCCTGATAGCATCAAACTTCTTTGCGAAGTAGAAGTAAAATCATTTACTAAGGCTGATTTTTTTTTTTTCTTTTTTTGGATAGGGAATGACAGAAGACAAAAGTGCACAGGGATTTAGAAGAGGAGAACCTGGCATAAGAACACAATGCATTTCTCTATGGCCTTGCACTAGCTACCTCTTCCTACTTCCAGGCTTCTATTTTGTACACCTCTGTAGCATTAGCTCTTTCCTGCTCCACTTAATTTTTCTGACGTCATCCATGGCTCTTCTTCTATGTGCTCTGGAACAAGTCATGGGCCCAGAATTTGCCTGCACCCCTCTTCTCTTCCATTTCCACTTTCTCCTTGGCCATTACTCCCATGGCCTTATTAATCCGGGTATCAAATTCACAACCAGCCCTTTCTTTTGAGTTCTAGGTCTGTATTTGACTGTTCACTGGGCATTTAGTACCTGAGCTTCACTACATTGAAAATCAAATTCTTTATCTGCTTCACTGCGCACCAAAATAAATATGTTCCTCTGTCTTCAGCATGCTGGCTTCACCATTAGTTAAGGTGGTCTCCGAAGCAAGAAGCCATTGATTGATGATCAATTCTGATAACTCATAATCATCTAATTTTTATTAATTTACTCCTCAAATATTGCATCTTTTCTAATTCATACTCTAAAGTTTAAACTTCCATTGTCTCTCACAACCTTCTAGCAGATCTCCTGGGTTCTAATATGTCCACTCTTTAACCCAGCCTCCATTTCATAACCAGAAATGTCATTTTAAATGCAGATCTGCCTATGTCTCTCACCTTTAATGATGATCTACTTCCCACATCTATACAGTGTTTTGGAACCCAGGGTTCCCTACAGAGGTTTGAAGGACTCCCCAAAATCAAATTATAAATATGATAAAGAAAATGCATTTATATCATCAACTAAAGTCTATTACTGAACATATATGATAGAGATGCACATACCAGTGGAGAAAAGTGTACTAATAGACTGTTAGAGAAACACTGTTGATACCATTGTCTTACAACACATCCAGAGAAAAACAAAAAATATGCATCCACTATGCTTGAAGAATGAGTGTGAAGGCTTACTTCAAGAAAACTTTCCAAAACAAATGGGCCAAAGAATAAATATTGCCAGTTCCTCTATTTTGTATGTCTTTGCATACAATAGGAAAGATGTTTTAAAAATAAAATACATGTAACACATACACAACAGGAGAAAGTGCTGACGTCAGCTTTGACACATTAGATCGGTGGGAAGACTGTGGAAAGATGTATTTGTACTGTACGCATAAAAACAATAGTTGGGAAAAGAGCAGGCATAGTGACTTTTTTAAATAAAAGCCACTACTGAAAACATGTTTGAGAACTCATCTAATTTGCATAGATAAGCATTAGTCCTTCAGAAAATGCTGTTTTCTTTTCAAAACAGTTTTAGTTTATTCTAAGCAGATCATAAATATTAGTAGACATAGTCTTTAAATAAAATGCTTTATGTCCAGCATTATTATTCATGCATTTTTAAAAACATTTATTAGCTGTCTGCCTGGTATACTAAATATTGCAGTCTGCGTTTCATAATTCACTTTTTAAAAGAAAAAGATTTATTTGTTTATTTGACAGAGAGAGACTATGTGCGCACTCACACATGTAGAAGGGAGAGGCAGAGGGAGAGAATCTTCAAAAAGACTCCCTGCTGAGTGGAGCCCCAGATGGGGCTCTTAATCTCAGGACTCATGAGATCATGACCTGAGGCAAACCAAGAGTCAGATACTTAACGGACTGAGCCACACCGGGTGCCCTATAATTCACTTTTTTATAACTGAAATTTTTTGGCCCTCGCCTAACTAGGTATTGATACAACTATTCCAAACGAACAATAATCCACATTTAGCTAAATCTTTCCCACTGTACAATAACTGTGCCAGTTTTCATGCATTTCTGCTAATTTCTCATCAGCTGAAAAAGCCCAATTCAGAAATCTTTATAATGACAGATGAAGTGTTAGTGAAGAAACACTATTTACAAAGCAAAATAAACAGGAATTTTTAAAAAGTTAAATATTTGGCTCTATAAATACATTATTAGTCTTGATACCTTTTTCAAAATCTCCCCTCCCTCATCCCAACTTCTAGTCTTTCTTTCACTTTAAGAAGCTCTATTCTTGTACTTGTTTAAGATCATACCTGTGTGACTATTATAAGGCTATGTGCATGTTTTCCAAGAAAAGTGATTAGAAGTCTGAGTTCTCAGATTAGACCAAGGTTTGAATAACAGCTCTGCCACTTACTTTATCACTCCCAGATTAAACTTTTGATGACTTAGTTTCCTCTTGGAGAGAAGAGATAATAATAGTAGTAATTGCCTCTCCCAATTTTTTTTGGTGGAAATGTGCTAAATCTAAAACACAGCTTGGCATACAATAAACTGAATTTCAATCAGTTATTGTTCTTGCTGTTGTTTTCTTGTTATTCCCCACCTAGTCATGTTCAGGAGTCAGCTCAGATAACTGTCTCCCTCCTTGAAGTGGCCATAGCACAGATGAATTTGGACTCGACCTTGAGGGAAGACACGATCCAGATTGTATAACAGCACGTGTACCACCAAGGGAGAAAGAGCAGATGGAAAAGAGAACAGGTCCTGCCTTTCAGAGTTGCTTTTAGGCAGGTTACTTAAATTTGACTTTTAATTTGACTTCATCATCTATAAAATGAGGTTAATAATAACAAATTTCAGCCTGGTTTCTTTTGGGAAAAATATAAGGTAGCCTTTGACAAAGTTCCTAACGAGGGCTTGACACTTAGTAAGAGCATTCTTCAAATGTTTGCCAGGCCATCTGCTTTTCTTGTCTTTCCCCTGCTTTACTCTGTTTGTCCCTAACTAAGGCCCTTTCCCTAGGCTGCACTTGGGTTTCATCTCCATACAAAGCTGCCAGGGACTGGATGTAACTGGCTTCCCCCTCTTCAGGATGGACACCTCCACTAAAAACAAAGCTCTGTATAGGGGCACCTGGGTGGCACAGTTGGTTGGGTTCCCTGCTCAACGGGGCGTCTGCTTTACTCTCTCCTTCTCCCTCTCCCTCTGTTCTGCCTCCCTGGTAGTGCTCTCTCTCACTCACTCTCTCAAATTTTAAAACAAACTAACTAACCAACTAATTAATTAATTAAAAAAGCAAGCTGTGTATCTTGATAGAATTTTTAAAAAACTTGCATCATCATTATTTTTTGAAGCACTATTTAAAAGGTTCTAAAAATTCCCTGGAAAGTCATTTTTTTTTACTCACCTTGTTTTCATTATTTTTCCCCCTCAAGCAAGTGTATTAGACAATTAAAGCAAGTTGGATTCAAGTGTTTTCAATGTTTTGATTAAGATTTTATGTTCAGTAGTAAGTGGTATGCAATTTTGGAAGTATGATGCCAATTTTAATTAATTTTCATAGGTTTGCTAATTAAAACAATTAAGAGGTGGGGCTTACCCATTGGAAAAATAATTGGAGGATCTCTTGAGCATTATCCTTGAGATTTCACACAAGCACAAAATGGTGTAAATTTGTTTTAAAAATAGCTGGAAACACTAAAGAAGTAATTATAACATCAAACCAAAGTTGTGTCTGCATTAAAAATAGGAGATAAAATTTTCCTTGGGCTTCTAGCGGTTGCTTCTGCCTTCCCCTGTGTTCATAGTAGTAATAACAAGGAATAAAACCAAACGATTTTTTTCAGTAATAGCATGATGTATAAACTTTAAACTTTGGAGATAAATATCAACCAGGCAATGTACTGAGAGATGAGAAAATGAAGAAACACTGAGAAAGCCCTGTGGGGCGGTAGGAGAAGTATTTAATGGGAATTAATCACTGTCCTCCCAAAGGAATACAGTCCTTGAAATAAATGGGTTTCCAACTTTTTTAAAGTCACGGACCTTTAGAGTCAAAATATATTTCCTAAAAATTTAACAAAGGACATAATCTTTCATAGTAGCAGAGTATGAGAGGAGTGAACACACACAAAAAAGGAACAAGATGCAGAACACTCAATCAGTTTAACATGTTGATTAAATGCCAGAAATCTGGGGTCACCCTCATTGCCTAAATTTTAGTCTTTGCTCCACTTTTAAAATAGGGATAATAGAAACTATCCCAAAGGATTGTGGCAAGGATTAAATGAATTAACATATGTATAACACTTAGAACAATGCTCTAACTAAAATTAAAGTTAGCTATTTTTACAATTACCTTTACTCACATTTAAACTATAAAAAACTTAGTAACTTCCCCAAGATTTTCCAAAGAAATCTCCACTGTTGTAGTTTACCCAAATGATGTTATACGACCTTGCAGGTGCCCCGAGTTTGGGGGAACAATGATTTAAAACCTCAATATATTTATCAGGAGTCTTAAAAATGGTGATACTCTTTGATTTCATAATTTCACCTTAAGGAGTCTAGCTTAAGGAAATGATAAAAATGCAAATAATTATAAATAAAGATATTCACTATGGCATTATTTATAAATAAAAAATTTCAAAAACCAAAATGTCAGAAAATGGAAGAAATAAGGGATTATTCAAGTAGATGATGGTATCTTTATAAGATAAAATGTATGCAAGCATTAAAAATGGCTATCTTGGGGGGTGCTTGGATGGCTCAGTCAGGTAAGTGTCTGCCTTGAGTTCAAGTTATGATCCCAGGGTCCTGGGATCAAAACCCTCATCGGGCTCCTTGCTCAGAGTCTGCTTCTCCCTCTCACTCTGCCCCTCCCACTGCTTCTTGCTGTCTCTCTCTCTCAAATAAACAAAATCTTTTTTAGAAAATGCCTATCTTTCATAATGAATGATAAACTGCATGTGAAATGCTGATAGTATACGAGTAAACAAACTCAGCAAAACATATAATTGTATTCATAGTACGATCTTGACTCCTTAAAAATATTTCGAGAATATACCTATGAAAAATGTGCTAATCAGTTAACATTATTTCGGAAGGTTAGAACAGGGTCAGCAAACTTGTTCTGTAAAGGACTAAACAGTAACCATATTGAGTTTCCCAGGCCATTTAGTTTCTGTCACAACCACTCAACTCTGCACTTGCGGTGTAGACAGCAACTAGAGATAACAGTAAACACATGGGTGGGGCTGTGTGCCAATAAAACTTGATTTACAAAACACAGGTGGTTGGCCTCACAGCCATAATTTGCTCACCTCTGGGTTAGATTGACAGATTTTATTTATTTTCTTTTTAAATATTTTTCTGTGTTTTCTAAACTTTCTACAGTGAGAAAAGCATAAATTACTTCCATAGTCTAAAAATTAAATCAGTAAGTTAAAAAAAAAAACCATTTCTTATGTAAAATAAGAGACACCATAGCTAGTTAGGAAGTGGTTATAATCTTTTTCTCTGATTTAAAAATGTATATTAGGTCATGTCAAAAATGACATGCTCAGAAATAAAAGCCTCCAGTAGTTGCATATTACACTTAGAATTAAGTACAGATTATTTCGCCTCTTCTGCAGAACCTAAAAGAGCTCATCTCTGGCTGTATCTCAAAATTCATTTCGTACCACTCTCTCCCTTGATCACTTGCTCTGGGCATGCTTGGGTTTGGCAAGGAGGACTGGAATTGAGCTTTTAAGGCAGACTTGCATAAACCATCAGCTTCCACAACTTTTCATAAAAAGGCTCTGCCTGCAAATCCAAGGGTCCTGGAAACATATTAAAAAAAAAAAAAAGACTCAATCCTCTAAATTCCTTTTAAAAAGTGTAGGTATTTGGGGGTGCCTGGGTGGCTCAGTGGTTTAGGCCTCTGCCTTCGACTCAGGTCATGATCTCAGGGTCCTGGGATCGAGCCCTGCATTGGGCTCTCTGCTCAGTGGGGAGCCTGCTTCCCCCTCTCTCTCTGCCTGCCTCTCTGCCTGCTTGTGATCTCTCTCTGTCTATCAAATGAATAGATAAAAATCTTTAAAAAAAAAGTGTAGGTGTTTGTATGTAAATAAAATATTTTAGTATTTGATTCCATTTTCTGTATTTTTCATCAGATATCTGTATTTATTTTACTAAAATTTTTGAGTATAGTTGATATACAATGTAACATGTATTTTATGGGTACAACAGAGGAGTAAATGCTCAGTACACATGTAGCCCATCTGTCACCATACAATGCTATTACAGTATCATTGACTACATTCCCTGTGCTGTGCCTTTTATTCCCATAACTTCTTCATTCCATAACTTGAAGTCTGTCTCTCCCATTCCTCTTCATTCATTTTGCCCATACCCCACTCATCTCTTCCCTGGCAATCATTAGTTTATTCTCTGTATTTATAGGTTTGATTCGGCTTTTTGTTTATTTTTTTTATATTCCACAAGAGTAAAATCATATAGTATTTATCTTTCCCAGTCTGACTTATTTCATTTAGCATCATATCTTCTAGGTCCATTCATGTTGTTGCAAATGGCAAGATTTCATTCTTTTTTATGGTTGCATAATATTCCATTGTCAGATAGACAATTAGAGCAACAGACAGACAAGTTCATGGAACCAGCAAAACACCAGATAGCCGCACATCTTATTTTTGGATTGGGAAAAGCTAAATTTTTTTTCCCAACATTTATTTATCTGAGGTGGGGGGGCAGACAAGACAAGGAGGGAGAGAGAATCTTCAGCAGACGTCCCACTGGGCTCAGAGCCCGACGTGGTACTGGATCCCATAATCTGACCTAAGCCAAAACCGAGAGTTGAATACTTAACTGACTGAGCTACCGAGGCACCCTGGAAAAAAGTCACAATTTTATAAACAGCAATAAATAATTTATTCTCCTTTTCTCCTCTCTTTTGCATATCTTATTCCACATTATCTACTCTGGATATTGGGAACATCAACACACAATGCATTTATCAATATATTTATCAAACAGTTTTTATTTTTGCCAAGCAGATAAAAAAGGAATGTTTGGTTTTAATTTGTTTATTACGGAAGAGTTTAAGCACATTTTTATGTTTAAAAGCCATTTGTGTTTCCCAGTCTGTGACCTGTATTTATGATCTTTGTTTCTCTATTATCCTTCAGTTACCTTTTTTTTAGTGTGTTGAAGGACTTTTAATAGACAATGGAAATTAGCTTTAGTCCATCACATGTGCTGCAAATAACTTTTCTATTTTGTATTTTGATTTTATTTATTATTTACTTTTTTGATATGCCGAAATTAAAAAAAAACTTTAATGGTAAAATTGGTAAGTCTTTGTTGGTGTCTTCTGAAATTTATGCCATACTTTAAAAGGCCATCCCTACTCTAACACTGTAAAACAAAATTACTTTTTTTCCTTAGATCTTTGCTCCACCTGGAATTTATTTTAGAGTAAGAAGCAATAGAGAGAAAGGTTCCTATTACACATTCCTCTGCTAATGTAGGCAGGCAAGACTCTCTGCAGAATGACACAACATGATTTATTTAAGCCATCAGGTACTTATCACTCAAAATGTTGTGAAACCACCCAATAAGATAACTCTTATATCAAACAGTGTTAACATGTGATAACACATTTTTAATTAGTCACTTAGATCAGTATTTCTTGAACCCCAGTCATTTGAATACCACCTCTATAATTTTTAACAGTTTCTCCAATTACTCCTATATTATTTTAATACTTTAACTTTTAGTAGCCTCTTTTTATGTAAGCAATTTTATTTTAAAAAGGAAACTATAGGGGCACCTAGGTGGCTCAGTGGGTTAAAGCCTCTGCCTTCAGCTCAGGTCATGATCTCAGGGTCCTGGGATCGAGCCCCCATCGGGCTCTCTGCTCAGCAGGGAGCCTGCTTCCTCCTCTCTCTCTGCCTGCCTCTCTGCCTACTTGTGATCTCTGTCAAATAAATAAATAAAATCTTTAAAAAGGAAACTATACATCATAATTTAATATTCTAATGAAATTTCTGAAAGCATGCTAAAATTAATTTTCACCTATATATCACCAATATCTTATCACTTTGGAAAACAGTGATCTAGTTAGAGCCAAATATATAGAAGGATGGAGCTCTCCAAAAGAAACTATTGGGGGGCGCCTGGGTGGCTCAGTAGGTTAAAGCCTCTGCCTTCGGCTCAGGTCATGATCCTGGAGTTCTGGGATGGAGCCCCACATCGCTTCAGGCTCTCCGCTCTGCAGGGAGCCTGCTTCCTTTCCTCTCTCTTTGCCTGCCTCTCTGCCTACTTGTGATCTCTGTCTGTCAAATAAATAAATAAAATCTTAAAAAAAAAAAAAAAGAAACTATTGGGATGACTGACAGAAATTTTGAATCTTCATATTTGAAATGTTGGTGTTACTCCTTTTTTTCCCCTGTATTTGTTACCTCATAGAATCTACTGAAAATTTAATTTACTTACTTCTGTTACATTTTTTGGTGTATTGATATATGACAACAAAATCTAAATTTTTACTGGTCTGATAAACACCACACACACACACACACACATACACACACATACTTTTTCTCTAAAACAAAAATAAATAGAAAAGCTCATTCTGCTTCTATGGATGAAACATTCTCTACAACTATAAAGAAACATATTTCACTGTTCCAGATGAGTTTTAAAACACCTGCCACTATACCGAAAATAAGGAAATAGGATGGTCCAAGAAGAGCTCTAAAGAGTACTCCATTTTGCCTGGTCTTTGAAAATGGACAGCTTCAATATTAATACCAGGTAGTACAGTTCTTTGGATAATAATAATAACCCTACTTAGGTTCAACTGGATCCCCAAACATATAGAATAAAATGGTGAAGATAGATTGTTTTGACCATATATTTACACTGTGTATTACTCTTCCTACCTGGAAGTAGATGATTTTACAACCTTATATTTAGACAAGAGCATTTAAGTAATTAGTGAGATAATCTGAACCAATATACTACACAGACTTCTGGAGAATAAGGGAGCTGAAGAAGAAATCAGAAGAGGATGTTCTTTTCCATTCAAACCATATGTGCAGCCACTAAGTGAAAAGGGAACACTACTGGATTGGTCTATAACATTGAAAGTTAAAGAAAAAAATGGTCTTTGTTTATGTGGCAACTAATGATGTAAAAAAAATCCCTTAGATACCTAATAGTACGTATTCAGGACATACTGCTGTTTCGTGTTACTGCCTCATCATAATAAAAACAATGATAGCTAGTATTTAGCAAGTGCTATGCTTACTATGGACTAGGTGTTTTAGAAATACCATCCTGATGAAAACTCACGATACTATTTCTCCCATATAAGAGACGAGAAAGTGGAGTCTCTGAGGAGTCCTGCCCAAGTCACGCAATTACAAAACCGGAGAACTGCAACTAAAACTCAGGCCCATAAAAATCTTAAACTTTTCCAGGGAAACCACACCCCTCCCCCAATCAGTGCAGCTTTTTCCACCTCCTGAGACTAACCATCTTCTTCGTCTTGGAGGGTTAACCACAGCAGAATAAAGCACCTGAATCCTCTCATGCAGCCTCTCTCCTGGCTATGGGGAGAACAATTCAAGGAGTAGGGTCTGGCTTTCATTAAATAAGGACGATAATGACAAATGGAGTAACTTCAAAAAACTGCAGGAGTCACATAAAACCAGTATCTCAAAACAAAAAGTTTTAAACTTTTGCAGTAGTCTGCCATTCAGGCCACAAGTATTTATTCCGCGTTTGTGGGGGTGCAGATCTCTATATCAGCTTCCCATAATCCCCCAATTTGGTTCAAATAATTCGTGCAGTTTGAGCTTAAAAGAAACAAACAACATTTGTAGGACTCCATTTCATAAATACTCCTGTAGGGCATTGACTGACAGCTCACTACATTTCTTATAGCACATTTCATATCCCTGAGGTGTGCAAAACACTTGCACTAATGTAAAATATGAGAATATCAAATGAAATGTTTATGGAGATTTTTTTCTACAGCTGCACCCTAGGAATACTTTCTCTGTAGAAATGTTGCCAGGATTCCCAAAAATTAAACAGAAATATCCTTTTCATTAGAGTCAGCAGTGAGAAAATTTTGTTAGCTTTTTCTTAGGGTCATGATGTCATATTCTAAAGGTAATTCACAGTTAATTTTAGGAAATATGTTATCAGGTACTATAACAGAGTACCCAGACCAAATGAGTTTTTCATAATAAACAAAGTATTGTTTAATAGACAGAGAACAGCCTTAAGAGATAGTTAAGACATAGATTCTAGACTCTGATCTACCACTTCTTAGTTAATTGTGTCAAATAAAAAAGTCTCTGAAAAACAATGTCCTTATTTGTGAAATAGGGATATTATCTATCTCAGGGGACAGTTATATGGATTAAGTGAAATAATGACCATACATCAAGCACGTAGCAAATTCTCTGGCACTTAGAAGTTATTCAACAAATGTTAGTTCCCCTTTTGCATCCCCAAATATTTCCACTATATTAACTACCTACCTATTTACTTAATTTCTAATTGGCAACAAATTTATTTTTTATTTATATATTTATTTATTTATCTAATTGACAACGAAGTTATTCAACAAATGTTAGTTTCCCCTTTTGCATCCTCAAATATTTCCACTATATTAACTACTTACCTATTTACTTAATTTCTAATTGACAAACAAAAGCTACAAGGGGAAACACAGTTTTAAAGAGATCAAGATCAAGGTGGCCAGATAATTCTTATGGCAAAGCACTTTGCACCATGGGTACATTTGATAGATGGTCAAAGTTTCTTTGGAGAACACATTAAAATGTCATGTATTCTAGTTTGCAGAAAAATAAAAGATACTTAATAGTACCTCCATTTTATGATTTTTAAAAAATATATATTTTATTTATTTATTTGACAGACAGAGGTCACAAGTAGGCAGAGAGGCAGGCAGAGAGAGAGGAAGGGAAGCAGGCTCCCTGCCGAGCAGAGAGCCCGATGCAGGACTCGATCCCAGGACCCTGAGATCATGACCTGAGCAGAAGGCAGAGGCTTAACCGACTGAGCCACCCAGGTGCCCCTGTGAGTTTATTTTTTAAAAGTTACTGCAAGATAAGGTATAATGTATAACAATCATGGAACAATATAATAATATGTTAGCTAGGGGCGCCTGGGTGGCTCAGTGGGTTAAGCCGCTGCCTTCAGCTCAGGTCATGATCCCAAGGTCCTGGGATCGAGCCCCGCATCGGGTTCTCTGCTCAGTGGGGAGCCTGCTTCTCCCTCTCTCTCTGCCTACCTCACTGCCTACTTGTGTGTGATCTCTGTCTGTCAAATAAGTAAATAAAATCTTTAAAAAAAAAAAAAAAGGAATCTTCCAACTGTAATAGTCTGGATTTGTTTCCTTTGCCACAGGCTGTACTTTTCTAATAATATATATCTGGAAGAGAACTATAGAAAATCAAATCAAATTCTGGGATTGTTTTTGTGCCCAGTACAGATACCTAAATTTTTAAGGAATTATTCCAAGGGCAGAACAATTTTCTCAAAATTTACTTCCAAAACCTTTGGATTTGTAGACAGAGTCCCTATGTGAGAAAGGGGTGGTGGTACCACTATCTGTTATGTCATATGTGGCTCCAGGGTTGTGGGCTCGAAAGGTGAATAAGACATAGCCTTGCCTGGAATGAATGAGGTACTTGTACTGGCACTATCAACTATTTGATTTCCTGAAATATTCTGCTGGATAATATGGTTATATCTGTACTATTTGGAAAATGACCCACTCATAGGTTCCAAGTATTCCTTAACAGCAACTGCCAGTCAGTGTCAAATCTGGCTTGAACACACTATAATTTCAATTAAGTGGCATACCATTTAAATATGCACATAAATAAATTGCATAGAAAAATTATGGAAGGAGAGCCGAATGATCTAACAATAATGCATGTCAAACTTAGAGTAAACACATATCATGACAAATTTTCCTGACATTCTTCTCTCTGCTGAAAATATATACAGTAATATTTCTATTAAGGGTGCTTTTAACTATGAACTTTGATGTCAGAAGCCTGGATGTGCGAAGGAGAAGGAGAAACAGAGATAATTTTGGGGGGGTTCTTGTCTCTGCACACTTTAATGGGGCACTAGACTCAAGTGTTAGGTGTAGATCACTGTGGACTGTGGTCTTCAGGGCTACATGGGAGATTCTGTCCACTCTTAAGAAGCCAAAGGGCAGGGAACAATTTTACCAGTCTTGGGCCACTCAAATCTATAGACTATGTTCTGCCTTTCAGTGAGGCATCTGTCCTGGTTTGCCTTGGACAAGTTTATGACATGAGATGGTGTCCTCTTCTTTTACTGCCATGGCTGCCATGAACCCAGATCTGAGGACGTGAGATCTGGTCTAATCTCCCTCCCAGTTAAGTTTCCCCAAGTCCATTCAAGTGTGGGACTGTGGACATGTGACAATCTCTTTGTACCTCAGTCTCCTGATCTGTAAATTCGGGATGAAAATAGAACATACCTTAAAAGATGGTTGTGAGGATTAGTGTTACCTGCCATGCATTGACTGTATGGTGGAACAGACCTGGATTCAAATATTGTTTTTGCTACCTCCTATCCCCGACCTTGGGCAAAACATCAACTCCCTGAGGCATAGTTTCTCTATATGGAAAGTTTCTGTAAATGAGAAGTTCACCCACCTTCCAGGTTGGATGTGAGGATGAAAAATAATGTATGAAAATTTCCTAGACCATGGTAAGTATTTATAAATGACAGTTATTTTAAATTAAGCCCTCATTTGTGTATCTACTATGTTTGAGGCCCTGTGATAGCTGTTCTAAGGAGCAGTGGATTCACAGTGAGGCTGGTGAATATCTTGAGTTATGAGGAAGGATGTTATTATATCACTGTTTAGCCATTGTTTTCTCACTTTATTATCTTGTGGTACAAACAGCTATCACAAATATATAATATCCCTAAACTGGTTTAAGGGTAAAGTAGTTAATTTTCTCTAAGCATTTATTAGTTTTAACAGTTATCAAGTGGTTTATTCTGACACCGAGTCCATCTGTTATAAATGGGCATGAAAAGTATTTTCTTCCAAATCACTTTTCATCTGAGTTATATGTAAAATATATTTTGGAGTTTTCCACTGGTAGACACAGTATAGACATAAATATAGACATAGAGATCCACTTTCCTGACCAGTCAAACAGCCAGCCAGCAACCTATCTATCCATACCTGTCTATTTATCCAAATTTCACCAGCTTTAAATACAGTGCCATAGGTCCTAACATGTTCTGCAAAATAGACTCTGTGAAAATAAGTGCCTTCTACAAGACTAGTAATACATATTACCAGTTCCTTTTCCATAAATTCTTCTGGAAATTCAAAATAATATGAGGACATCCATATGGAATTATATGAGATTTAAATTTACAAGGAGTTATAGGCTGATAAAACTAGAAGGGAACTAGTGCAGTCATCCAGAGGAAGAAGTAGGGAATGCAGTCTTTACGCAAATGGAAAAAAAAAAAAAAAAATCACAGTTACATAAGGCTTAAGTTTTCTAAAAGGACAGGAAACTGCCATGAAGAAATAAATACAAGCTACAGAGCACTGGGGGCGCACAGTTAGCACGGTTAACATTGCCAGAAGTGACAGAGATACCTTTGTTACATAATAAAATTTTACTCAGATGTTGCTCACTATTTGAAAATGTTGCCTCTGAACTTTAGGGTCAATAATAGAAATTATTAAAACTTATTTTAAGTATAAAATTCCATCAAAATACCATGAAATTATATCATATAAAAATCAACAACAAATAACACATTAGGGGAAAGAGCAATATTTAAGTAATTTTTCCCTGACCTCAAGTAATGGCTTCTATTTTACCATATTTTTATAGTTTCCTTGATAGAAGAGTGAGATCAGGAGAAAACCCTTATTTAAGAACACATGGTCACTGGACAGTATTTTTCTCTTTAGATAAGGTTATCTCCTGACTTTTGAAAGATTATTTTGACTGTCATCTTGCTGTTCTCATATAAATCTTATTTTCATCCTGAAATGAGACCAATTCCATATGGAGACCTCGGTTACAAATTATCCATGGCCAAAATCACTATACTGAGAAAAATGAAGTTCAAACTAGTGTTCCTGAATTATGGTATGAAGAAAGTCATTGAAAGGCTTTCCTCTTCAGGTTTCGATTCTTTTAAAGCCTGGTTTACCCAACTATTCTGTTCATGGACAACCTGGTATGATATAAAAGCTAAAGGCACAAGGCTGTTTTTAATTTTTAGCTGTTACAGCTTTTATCTTTATAGAAAAGCAGAGTCGAAGCAAAACAGATAAAACTGTGTGTATTACAGATAAAAGGGTAGATCAAAATATACTCTTTGTAAAGGAAAAAAGTATACTTTTTAAAAATTGTGTTCAGTAAGCCAACATATAGTATATCATTAGTTTTTTATGTAGTGTTCAACAACTCATTAGTTGCTTATTATAACACCCAGTGTTCACCAGAACACCTGCCCTCCTTGATACCCATTACCTGGCTACCCCATTCACCCACCCCCCCTCCTTTCTGTAACCCTCAGTTTGTTTCCCAGAGTCAAGATCTCTCATGGTTGTCTCCCTCTCTGATTTCTTCCCGTTCAGTTTTCCCTCCCTTCCCCTGTGGGCCTCCATGTTATTCCTTATGTTCCACACATGAGTGAAACCATATGATAATTGTCTTAAAAGCAAATGCAGCAAAATATTTTTCAATAATATATTTGAATGAGTAAATAAATAAATCTGTCAACTTCCTATAAAAAAGTACTTACAGTGTGAAAAGCAGTGTGCTAGTTGTTGTAAAGGGAGACAAAGATGCATACATTGCAAAAATCATGGGGAATTAAAATCTAATGGACACTCTGGACAAATGAGTAATATTTGGAATCTTCCCATTGTAAAATTTCAGTTTCCATAGTAGCTTTTTCTTTTTAGCTTGGCTCACAGCATACACATTTTATTTGTGCACGTAGAATGAAGTAATCATCTTAACTGGCAATTTTTCAAATTCTTCGCTCATTTTCTATTCCTATTTGCTAAATAATCCTTCCCTTCCTCATTAACTAGTTATGTTCTACATTATTTGCATATATTAAATACTTATATATGATAGAAACTAAAGGGAGGAGAAATTAAGAAGTAGATTATGTATATATTTGTATATAGACACAATATGTTTATATATAATATTTGAGCCATTCTATCCTAATGTATTATTCCAACACTTGCCTTTCTAGGTATGCTTTTAAAATATGTTTTTTTTAAAAAAACATATCTAGTTTTAAAAATGTATCTAGTATGTTTTTAAAAATGGTGGGGTTGCCTTACTTTGAATACATTTCTTTTTCAAATTTCTTTGCATTTTGCTTGTTTAGTCCTTCAGTGCATTTCATAAATTATTTTTTTATTTATTTGGGGTAGTGGTGTAGGGGAGAGTGGCAGAGTGAGAGGGAGAATCCCAAACAGCCTTGGGCTGAGTGGGAAGCCCAATGCAGGGCTTGATCCCATGACCCCCGATCATGACCTGAGCGGAAACCAAGAGTCAAATGCTCAACTGACTGAGCCACCCAGGCACCCCTTCAGGGCATTTTAGGATCCACTTCCTTCCCCTGATTTGTTTAGGATGTTTATTTGAATAGCATTATATTATTTGGCCAAAATCACTGTTTTTATATTGTTTGGTTTCCCTGATCATTAATGTTATAATTATACATTATTAGAGTCTTTTAACATATTTTTAACAACATTTAAAAGTTTCTGCATACAAGTCATGTACTTTCCTGGTGAAGGTTTTCATAAAACTACCTAGAGATTTAAAAGTATATATTTTTTCTCTTACAACTAGAACCCCCTCTAAAAATCCCATTTTCCATAATTTCCAGGTATGCTATGAATTTTCTAAATTCAAGGTATAGTGAATTTTATTTTTTCTGGCCTTTCTAAGCTTCGACTACATCTGCAAAAATGTAAACTGTGTCTTCCAATATTTATGATTCTTATTTCTGTTAAAAGTTTAATCACAGTTAAGAAAGTGATAATACTGTGGCAGTCTTATTAAGGTCCATATTTCAACAGAAACAAATATTTTTAACTCTTGCTACAGATGTGAGGCTAAATTCCTTTCTGTATCTCAAGCCCACAGAACTGGACTGAGCTGAGTTCCAGTTTTACTTTCTTCTGTAAAGCTATCAGACTTGTTGTGTTCCTCTTAATACCTTGTTTTGTTCCTGTTTTTTGACAAAACAGGGCAGACAACATTGTTTATTGTCTACTTTACTACAAATAATGTTTAATCCACAGTAAAAAAAAAAAATCTATTTTTTCTTTCTTTTATAAAAAATTCGTTGCTCAAAACTATTCAGGACTTGGAGAATAAAACAATTTCTAACTTTCTTAAGGAAATTGTTTTTTTCTGAAATTTTCATTGTTTTCCCCTCAATTTTTGTGTTGATTTTCCAAAATCATAATATGGAGCAAATCCCTTGGGAAAAAAATCATTTTTGTAATGAACTAACTTCAGTTTATTTGTTTGGTTTTTTTCTGATAGTTTATACTTGATCATAACAATTTTCCTTTGGTGCCTACAAAGAAATGAACATTATGGTCATGCTGAGGAAATACAAGAAATGTTCCTAGTCTGTAAATATACAAGACAAGGAACTATGGAATTTGGAGTCACCAGGATTTATCAAGCAGGTCTTTGAAGGATGAGTAGCTTTTAAGAAGGAAGATGAAGGGGTTTAAAGTATTGACATACAAGGAAAGAGGGAAATCTGAAAGCCCAGATGTAGGTCACTGGTTAGTGCCGTCCTAGTAAAGAAATGCAGGTGATCCTTGAAAGCTTAAGAACACACCTCCCTTCACTCTATTCCCCACCTATACTACTCTTTTTTAAAAAGATTTTATTTATTTATTTATTTATTTGACAGACGGAGATCACAAGTAGGCAGAGAGGCAGGCAGAGAGAGAGGTGGAAGCAGGTTACCTGCTGAGCAGAAAGCCTGATGCAGGGCTTGATCCCAAGACTCTGGGATCATGACCTGAGCCAAAGGCAGAGGCTTTAACCCACTGAGCCACCCAGGTGCCCCAGCCCACCTATACTACTCTTAATGATAAATATTTTAGTTTTATTTCTGCTCCAAATAAAGTTATTTAAAATGTTATAATGTGAAGTAAGAAAATTTGGTAGAAGTCTTCTATTGTCTCTTACTTTAGGATTACAACCAGAAAAAGGAAGAAAGTAAATAATAAATTAGTGACATATTCAGAATCTAAATTTACTCTAAAATGAAGGGTTCACAGATCACATAATGTCTTATATTGAAGCATCAACCTTTCTTGTTTAAGAACTTGTATGAACTGATTGGACAACAGAGTAAAATAAACATGCAATTTGTTAGACACCATGGATTAGTTTGGAATAAATTTTTAAATTTATTTTAAGGAGGTATTTTCAGAATTAAATAGTTTACAATGGCCCAGACTAAAGGGATTCACCTTAGGTTCAATTTAGGAGCAGTTTCTATCATTTACCCATGACAATTCATTTCTAAACAACGTATATTCTTTCATTCTTCAGTTAGTTACAGAAAAGATCTAACAAGCACATCTACGTATCTTCAATTGCATCATAATGTATTCATCATATATTTAAGTTAGGGAGAACAAATAATATATCCAAATAGAGTTCTCACTTTTGGAGGTGCAGAGAAATTAGTAAATTAATGTAGAAGTTGGTTGGGCACCTGGGTGGCTCAGTGGGTTAAGCCTCTGCCTTCAGCTCAGGTCATGATCTCAGGGTCCTGGGATGGAGCCCCACATTGGGCCAGGGAGCCTGCTTCCCCCTCTTTCTCTGCCTGCCTCTCTTCCTGCTTATGATCTCTCTCTGTCAAATAAATACACAAAATCTTTTAAAAAATGTAGAGGTTGATTAGTGAAAGATACCATATTCACCTGAACAACTTTACCTGGTGAGCAGTTTACACACAGTAACTAATTTATAGACTGGGAAAACCTTACCACTTGTTTATTCTCTCTTATATGTTGTTCAAAAACCCTTTCAAAACAGTGTAATAACTTGTAGGCATAGAGATGGGACCATAATAATCCAGATAAGCAATTAAAAAGAAATGAATTCAGAATTTTATAGCATGTGAAAAGGCCAAGTTTTGTTTGACTTTTATAGTACAATAAGGAGAAATAAGAATCAAAGGAATAAAAAAAAATACAGTCAACATTTTTATCCCATTTTAATTCCTTTTCCAGGATTATCAAGGGACTATTTCATTGATAAAAGGAGACTATAACCTTCAGTTAATGCTTGTAAAAGTCTGGTCTGCAGTTCCTTGAGGTCCCTGAGACCCTTTTAGGCAGTTCATGAAGTCAAAACCATTTTTACGATAACAGTATGTTACTTGCTTTTTCACTGGATTGGTATTGTGCATCAAATGCACACAAACAATAGTGAGTAAGCTGCTGGTGACTTAAGGCTGAGGACTAAATTATATCAGTAGTCAGTATATTCTTCCTCTCCATCCACTTACACTATAGGGAAAAATGAGCCAGTTTCACTTAAGAATTTCCTTGATTAAACAATAAAAATTATTAACTGTAATAAGTCTTGTCCTTGAGTATATGTCTTTTTAAATATTCTGTGAAACAAAAACAAAAATGGGAAATATACATGGGAAATATACACAAGCACTCTGCTGTGTACTGAAGTACGGTGGCTGTCTCAACAAAAGCACTACAGTAGTCCCCCTTGCCTGGGGTTTGCCTTCCATGGTTTCAGTTACCTATGGTCAACCATAAGAGGCAGATGATCCTCTTTTAATATGTCAGAAGGTTTTTCCTGTCTTTGGCAAAGATTGTATTTTTTTGAACATTGTCAATGTTTGGTCTTATGATTTAAAGTTATTTTTGTGCTGAATTCTTTTAATCAATAAGCCCAGCAGAAGGATTAGCACCTTCTGACATATTGATTTATGCTTCAGTGTAATTGAAGGAAAGGGTTAAGACATTGAATAACCTGTCTTTTGACCCAAGTCAATAAATAAGTATTCCAGCGTAATCAAGGAGAAGGGAATTAGCTGTCATTGGAAACAGACTGTTACAGGAGATACTATGCAGTTACTTGGAATAATCTCTAATCCTCTGAACAAATCTAACAGGTAAGTATAATTATTTCCACCTTATAGGTGAGGAAGCTGAATCTCTCAGAACTGTAACTTTCCTAAGGCAGTGAGGGAAAAGAAATAAAGAATTAAGCTTTCTTTGACTGACAGAGGAGGAGAGAGCAAATTTCAAATGTAACAGATAACGAATTTTACAAGGGTGGAAAGTCATGAAGTTCATTCGTTCTCTATTAACTGTAAGGCTAGAAAGAAAATGGTGGGTTTAATGTGCCATATAGAATAAATAATGGAAAACATTGTTGCTTGATTGTTAAAACACTAAAGCTGCACCTATCAAATTCCAACACAACTGCCAGTTAAGTACGCTCAATGGAAAAAGTCAATCTGTTAATTTGATATAATGTAGACAAAATAATCACTTCATTAAGCAATAATTTCATTTTCCACTTTGGGTTGTTCTTCATTCCATAGAGTTACAACCTAGAAAAATAAATGTACTAATATACGTGTTAACAACACTTGGGTTCTAAGAATTAGTTTAAACCTAACTTCATGTATTTTCTTCTTACAGCCTTCAAAAGAAGAAATTATGAGAATGAATTAGGTGGAAGTGAAAGTTTAATCCCATAAAGTGCCATTGTTTACAATCCTAGGATTATTCAGTATATTCGAGGTTCAGAAAGTTTATCATAAACCTGAGTAATCATAAATCAGAACTCCAAGAAGTAGTTAGAAAGCTAGAATCAATTCTCTTTCTACATTCAAGACATAGTCTTATAAATGTAAATATTTAGCTTAAGTCATTGAATAGCAAATGTTTAAAATAGTATTTGTGAGATATGCCACCATATTTCCCTTTCTCTGCATTTTAAAATTTTTATCAAAATATGAAACAAAAATCAAACCTTTTTAGCTGTAAAGAAGTGGTGAAAGTTACAAAAGAGTAACTTGAGGTACAATTTTTCAGTGATTTCTTTTTGGCATTCAGGAAATTAGACAGCTGTTCTAAATGCCTTTTAAAAAAATCAACGCATTCATTGATTTACTTCTCTAACAAGCCTTCAGACAGAAACATAAGGGAAAACAAATCCAGAATTTCCCACATTTGAAGTGTAACGGATGTAGCTTAAAGAAGAAAGAGCTAACAGAAATAACTTTAATTCTCTAATTTGGGTCATAAGACTCAATTCTCTTCATGTCTCACACCAGAGACTCTGTTGCACCTTAGCAGAAGAGCCAAACAGTGGTATTTACATGGTTTGAGTTAAAACATCACCAATTTTATACACTTCAAGTGAGCATGGACTTGTAAAGGTCCATGAATTATATAACCTATATCAGCCAATAATGTAAGATTTTTGTCTTCAAAATGCTGTTTAACAGTCAACCTAATTTTAAATGTTGAAATACATAATGGGCAAGTGCACGTCATAATTTTAAAATAGTTTTATGACTTGGGGCACCTGGGTGGCTCAGTAGGGTTAAGCAGCTGCCCTCGCTCAGGTCCTGATCCCAGGATCCTTGGATTGAGCCCTACGGTGGGCTTCCTGCACAGCGGGGAGTCTGCTTCTCTCTCTCCCTCTGCATCTCCATCAGATTCATGCTTTCTCTCGCTCAAATAAATAAATAAAATCTTCTTAAAAATAGGAAAAAAGCAGACTGAGACTTAACTGATAATTTTTTCTTTTTGTGAATTTTTTAGTCTGAAATTTTCTTTCTCTGAAAATTTTAGTCTGACTGAAAACGAAACACTAGTATTTATTCTAACTTTTCCAGACCACCAATTTTGGTGTTACTATGAAATATGTTATAAGACTTTGGTTCTGGCTTTATATTTAGCTTCTTTTATTTAGTTGGCTTAAATGACTACATTAGTTGTTAACAATGAAACTTAATTCATATCGGGTGAGCTAGGGACTACATCTGGGACCTGTTATGACCTGATGCTGCATGGGTTTATTTCAAGGAGAGGAAAAGCATTTTAGTCTCAGCTCTGATTCAGAGATGATTCTGAATTCAGTTATTCTGCAGTATTTGGACCTTGTCCATGTATCAGTTATTACAAATCTTCCTCCCACATCTCGCTTTCCCAATTGGAAATAAGCAAAATGTGTTTTTATCAGTTTCTAAGTATTTAAATTTGCATATGGCTCTCAAAAGCATTTTGCTTTGCATTTGCAAACTTCAGCTTCATTAAAAATTTTTTTTTCAAATCATGTGTCTTCTTGTGAAGAATTAGACGGAGAACATTTTGTTGTTAACAGTCATTTAAATTATTTGCTGGCTTTTTTTTTTTTTTTTTTCCAGTTCCCTGGAAAACACTGAGGGTGTTCTCACAATTTGTCTGGCTTGCCTTTGGAAAATCATGTTGGAATGTGAATCCAAAGCATCAAAATTTGTGAAAGCAGAGTGTTATCCCAAAAGTGTCAAGCCGCCAAATGGTACCAGTTTCAACAGTGATGCCAGAGTATTTTTCAGAAAGACAATTTTTATTTAAAACCCTGCTTTTCATCCAGCATCTATAGTTGGTCTGTTTGTCCCAAAGACAAAGGGCCAGCAGCACCTGAAACTTTTATCTTTCACTTCCTTTGGAAAGTCACTTGACATTCTGCTGCAATATTTTAATTTTATTGTATTATTTACTTACTTTATTAAATCTCTTACTGATCAGACATCGTTGAAGGAAGATCCATATTTTTGTAAAATATTATATATATTTTAGACAAATAATATAGTGCCTTTTAAATTTATGTATAAACATCATCTAAAAGATCAAAGACTAGCTTTAGGTTGTTATTTTTTGTCATTTGTTCGCTCCTCCACATATATATTTATCAAGCATATACAAGGTAGTTGCCAGATTTTAGGAAGGAGTATTAAAAGGAATCAAACATAAATCTAATCTCATTTCCCTCCATAAAAATTTTTGAAAAACTTAAAAATATAATATTAGATAGATAGCTAAATAAGAAAGGGAGGGAGGAAGAAGGGAGGATGGGTAGAGGGAACGGGAGAGAGCAGGAGAGAGAATACGAGGGATAAAAACAAATGCGGCAAAATCCTAAAAATCGGTGAGTTCTAGATAATGAATATAAAGGAGTTCTTTGCACTATTCTTATAACTTTTCTGTACACTAGATATTATTTTAAAATAAAAGATTTTGAATATCTGTTCTGGAAAAAAAATAGATGAAACATCTAAGGGACTGAGATTTGGGATGTCTAGAGTTCTCCTCAGTGACAGGAATCACAGCTCAAATCTCATTTATCTCCCTACTATTTCTAGAATAATTCTTTGAACTTGGGAGACATTTAATAAATATATAAACAAAAAGTGCTTGTTTTTTTCTTTGGAATCTCAATTTTCAGGCCGAATTTCTTCAGGTTAAGCCATAAAATTATTGCAAACTGCACATACAATGCACAAGAGAACACATGCAAGAGACAACTTTGTACATGACTGTGTGTGAGCCTCAACCACCGGAAGGCAGTGGATTTTGATGAATCTCTTGGTCTCTTTTGCTGTCTACTATTAATTTAAAACGATTCTCATTCTCAAACTGTAGGCAAGTTGAAGCTGGAGTTTTATCTTTCTCATCTTTATACACCCAGGGAGGCCCTTATGTGTAGTAAGTCATCAATTCCTGTTTGTTGGTATATAAATGAAGAAATACAAATGGAAACATTTTTGTGCCAAACATATTCAAATTGATTTCTCTTATTTTCTTCCTCACAGCAAGGCTCCACTGATCTTCATGAGGCCCAGTTAGCCCAGAGTGTAAAATTTGACACATTTGATTCTTTACAACAGCCTTTCTAATTAGAACTACAATGTTCAAACTATATTTAGGAAAAGGTGTACAAGGATTTGTCCAAAGAAAAGTATTTTTCAAAGCTGGGGAATATTAATGGTCAGCTAATATATTTAGCCTATGCTTAAATAATATCTTTTATTGTGTTTCTTTAAAATCAAAAGCCCTATATTATGTATATGTTTTTCAAATGACATTTGAATAAAAATGTAAAAGGCATCTAAAGAGATGAAGGGCACTTCTGGACTTAGAGAGAGCTCTCAGGTTTGATAATAACATTTTGAGTAATCTAAATTCATACCTATTATCACTTAAGTGAACACTGATGCTGCCACTGGATCTTATACAAATATTCAGATTTTTGTTTTCCTCGTCATTCTGAAGGTTATCTCCCTGGTCGCTCTGAAAAATCAGGTGACAACCATTTCCCATGATGCTTTAAGGGCTGTCAAACTGTCCATCAAGCTGTCACCTGACCAATCGTTCCCATGGTTCTTTTAGACTTCCAGTATGATAAATTGAAAGGCACTATTATCTGTCTGTTGTGAAGAGGAACTGTTTGGGCTTTGATAAGATATCACTACTCCCAGGTGAGAGGCGGCTGACAGCACATCAAGGCAAAACAACACGTAGAAACACTGAACAGGGGAGCACAGGTTTACAAACATCTGTTGTCATTATTTATTACTTCTCTTTGGGCTTAAGTTTCTGACTCATCCTCAGATAATTCAAGAACAGATATTTTTGCTTTCTAGCTTGCAAATAACAATTGCTGCTCTTTTCATCTTGGGAGAAAAATCTCAAAATTGAAAACACATCTGCCTACCTTTCGGATTCACGGCACACAAGTGTTCCACCTTGTAACCAACAAGTTCTGTATTCCTGCTGATGTCATCATTTACCTTTTTTAAAAAAGTACTTGAGAATAACTATTTTTAACTATAATAAATAGGTGGATTTGGGGGAACTAAATAATAAAATTAATTACCTAGGTCTTTGAGGTCATTATTAATGTACTAATATGCAAATAATATGAACTAGATTAATTGTCAGCACATATTAGTTGATTTATATTTTAGTATTGATGATAAGTCCAACATTTCATGAGAAATAAGGTTTGTGATTTATTATTACCAGCTTCACCTTTTAATTTTTCTGAATGATGCTAACATAAATCTAAAAGCTTGAATTTATACACAAGAGACACGAATAGAGGGAAAGGCATTGCCCTTAATGGATCAACTCCATCATCAGAATTGGGATAAGGAAAACAGTAAAGGCATGGGGAGCTTGTGGGGTTCAGGCGTTCTGAAGAAATCTTCCCGGGAAGTGAGAATAGTTTATTAGAGCTACAGAAACAATTTTACATTTAGGATTTAATCTTTGGGCTTAAATATCCAAAAAGATGCCAACAGAAATTTATTAAAAGGTACTAAAAGCTGGATAATTGAATCTTTACTACATGTAAATGTAATTTTGTTTTTTGGAAGTTACTCTCTTTTTCGTGATTTTTCCTTTTTCTTTTCTTTCCCTGTTACTTAAATGACATGAGATGACAGGTTTTCTATGTGCTCTGTGCCCTCATATACTATCATTACATGAATACCTGAACAGACCCTTTGGAGATCACTCACGGAAGATAATCTGTTGTTATTTATTGTGGAATAAAAGTACTGTAGTTGGTTGCTAACATCACCACCTTGTGTACAAATATTTTTTTGCATGCAGTTTTTTAATGTCATTAAGCAGTATTGTAATGTCATTATACAGTAATGTAGCTCTTCGATTAGAGACAACATTTAAATAATTTTGTAATTCAAAATCTGAAAAAAAAATAAACTATGGTTTATTTTTAGTCCTTTGTAATTATTTAACCACCTAGCACTCTTCTTCGTTCATATAAGAAGCAAAAAGGCCCCACAGTCCTCAAGAACTGAGAATTTGTCAAAACAGTCTCTAAAACAATGGCCAGGAATTCAGAATAAAAAAGAAAACAAAGAATTAAATTTCCTGAATATTCATAATAATACTAACAGTACATGCATCCAGTGTCTATAATATCTATTGGTGAAACTAATTTCAACAATTTTCTCCCTAAGCATTTTTAGCTCAACCAATAGGCTAAAATTGGAAATTATTACTTACTTGAAAGTATCATTTTGGTCTCTATCCAAAGATGAGGGGAACCTCTTGATGAGGTTCTGAATATCAAAATTCTTTTTCTAGTGGCTCCTGGCATGTCAGAATCCCATAACAAATTTTTAAATTTTCAACAGTCCTTGCAGATCAATGAAGTTAAGTTGACTGGATTCCATTACTTTTCCAAAAGGACATACCTTGTGGTCTAATGAAGGAGGTAGTGGCTAGAGAGGAAAAGACCAGAATATTCAATAAATCCAGTGAGGGTCTCAAAGGAGGCAAACAAGCATTCTTCCTGTTAGTCTCTCTCTCACAATAAGACTTCCAACACATTTCTAGGAAAAAAACTACTTCACATTTGGATTTGAGTGTTACTTCTTTCATAATTTCTCAATCCCTCTTTCTCTAAGTGACATTTTATTATAATTTCTTACTTCACATAGCAGCTAAATAAGAGTTGTTATAAGTCATTGAAAATAGCATCCAGTGCTTTTTTCACCTCTGGAGTTTTCATCTATGGTTTGATTATATGGAAAAAACTTTAAAATGCTGGGGTGCCTGGGTGACTCAGTCTGTTAAGCGTCTGTCTTTGGCTCAGGTCATGATTTCAGGGTTCTGGGATCATGTGGATCTCCCTGCTCAGTGAGGAGTCTTCTCCCTCTGCCTCTCTGCACCCCCCTAACTCCTGCTCCTACCGGTATGCCCATACACTGTCTCTCTCAAATAAGTAAAATCTTTAAAAAAAAAAAAAACCTTTAAAACTGAACAAAGTAAGAAAAAATACTCAAAAGCAAACAAACAAACAAACAAACAAAAAAACTCAAAGAAAAAACAAAAAATGTTCCTGAAGATTCAAGGCAAAAATATAACAATCTAAATCTGTGTGTGTGTGTGTGTGTGTGTGTGTATGTGTGTGTGTTCCTTTCTGTCTGTGAGGAACTTGGGTATTTTCAAATGGAAGTTTACTTGACAACTGTAAGAAATTCTACCATATTAACTAATGATTAGTTTAGTTTTCTTCTAATTTTGACTTTTTTTAAAAAGATTTTATTTATTTATTCAACAGAGAGAGATCACAAGTAGACAGAGAGGCAGGCAGAGAGAGAGAGGGAAGCAAGTTCTCTCCTGAGCAGAGAGCCGATGCGGCACTCGATCCCAGGACCCTGAGATCACGACCCGAGTTGAAGGCAGCGGCTTAACCTACTGAGCCACCCAGATGCCCCATCTTCTAATTTTGACTTTAATAGGCTTTTCTAACAAGAGACTAAGAAAAACTTGAAAAGGTAAGTAGCTTCGACCAGATAAATTTGGGAATATTTTTATAATGATAATTTTTCTGATTAATTTGGCAGCAAAATCACAATGTAAGTCTAGATTTCAGTTTCTCTTATTATAAAAACTTCTTGTCAAATCTTTTAGCTTTGGTTTTTGACTAATGATACATGAGGGGGCTATTAAAAGGAGATGGATTAGCTCAAGATTATTTCTCATGATTTTTTTCTAGACTAAAATCGTATTAACACTATATTCATTGACACTTTCATAGTTTCCAAAGTCTAAAAATGACTTCTTTAGTGTCAACAACTACACTATGAGGTAGGTAGGGAACGCACCCAAGTTCATAGACAGCAAACTGAGGATCAGAGGCACAACAGAGAAATGCTCATGATCATATAGATGTTAGTGACAGAGCTGGCAAAGAACTCAGGTTTTCTGATTCTTAGCTCAAAGTTATAATGCTCTTGTCTTGTCCTCAAAGATACATTAAAAATGTAGATATTAGAGGTTAAGGCCATTATGGTAGGTGTTTCCCTACCATAATCCTATTATGGTAGGTGGAAGTTTCTCCATATAGAATTCTAATGCTGGAAAGTCACCTGGTACTACGCTTTCAAACGTGAAGTAGGGTTCCTGCTTAAAACTCCTTGTGTTTTTAGACTCAAACAGGCATTATTGGTAGGGTGTTTCATTTAGCTCTAACAAGCCAGTGTGTGCACATTTATATGCATGGAAAATATGTAGAACTTGTGAGATAGCTAATGATTTTTAAAAACGTAAAATAAATTTTTTGAAAGTGTTCCTAAAAAGAATAAAAATCCATAGAAACTTTCTGACTTTACTGAATTTTAAACAAATGTTTCAAGCATTTGATGTTTAAAAGAGGCCTATCACTAATGATCCTTAAAGGGAGGAAATGAACTTACAAAAGCTTCAGATGTTTGGATATTTTCCTTTTATGTTGTATCTACTTAGGTCAAGCAATGTGATTTGAATGAAACTGAATTGAACAAAACTCTAATGTAAAACTGAGATTCATTATACTGTTCACCTTTTTTGACTGGTTACTTGTATATGTAAAAAGCTGCAGGGGAAATGAAAGACATTGTTTCCATATTTCAATAAGAGTGATTTTTTTTTTGAGACTACAAAAATAGAATAAAATCACATGTATATTTCTTAAATCTCACTTTAATTTTTTAGCTTACACAAAAGAATACTACTACTTGTGGAAATCACTTAACAATGTCTTACTTTCCCCAAAAGATTCAGATAATGAATCAGATTGATTTCTGTAGGCAAAATGTAGCCAAGTGGTCTATTTGGCATGTGCTTGATCTTACTTCTATGCTTGAGACATTAAGAAACTGTCACTTGAATAAAGATGAAAGTGACCAAACCCATCACTACCTGGGAAAGAAAGTAGTAAACAGTGGAATTGATCTAAGCTAACTTTATATCCCAAACTCAAAATCATAACAATGAAGTTCTTTACATGAGCAACTTTGTGAACTGAAAAAAGGGGCTGTCTAATTTTTTCCCATGCATCAAGCTAGAGAAATGAAGGGAGAAAATCATTCTTCTCTGTTGGCCTCCTGTGTAACATTTCTTTTCTTATCATCCCATCTCGTCATATCTTTCTGCAGTTTGAATTACCCTCTTTTCCTCAGACTGGTAAGGCAGTGAAAGGATGTTTGTTCTGCTAATTAACTTTATTACCCTGATAACTCCCTGCAGCCTTTTACGAAAACAATTACCGTTACTCCTTTTTTCCCCCCACTGGCAAAAAAAAAAAAAAAAAAAAAAAAAAAGGAAAAAGGAAAAAGAAAAAAAAAGACTATTAATTAGAAACGAGGCCCAGGTCCCTGCCATGTTATCCTGCCACGTTCCCAGGCCCTCGAGCAGGATAGCATTACATTGTCAGTAGTAATTTAGCTCTCATCTGTCTCTGCTAATTATTGTCACATTCATCAAATTCATCAACAAAAGTGCTCTCAGAAGGATTGCATATTTGCAGTTAATACAGCATAAACTGGTATTACCCATCACCACATTTGTGATGATGAGAGGGACACAACTTATTCATCCCTAATTAGAGCAAGCTGGGTAATTAATTATGCATTCCGCCTTATTACTTCTGAGTTCCCAGATATTGTTTGTCTAAAAAGGGGGAGAAAGCAGGAGAGAGAAGCCTGAAAATGCAAAAAAAAAAAAAAAAAGGGTGATGTGTTTTGTCACATGCGCTATGCCATAATTCCCACCTGACAAACTAGCTGAATCAGTGGAAAATTGCGAGTTGTCAGCAGCAGAATAAACTGCCGTAATAGCTGATTAATGATCAGCACCTGTGACAGGTGCTGTACGGGACTGTAAACTTGGTTTGATTAACAGTCACTGGACGAATAAATATTAGTGACAGTCAGCGGAGAGCAAGTTTGCTTGTTTTCTTCCCTGTTAACAAATCGCACACATTAAAGTTATTGATATTTCTGTCTGAGACACTCTATTTTTTTGTAGTTATCTGGCAACATTGGCAGTGAGGTATAATAGATTGCTTCTGTTCTGTTATTTTATTTCAGAATTAAAATTGTATTTTGACAAAATGACCTGTAGGGTTTAAATCTACCAGGTGTGGAAGAAAAGACTAAAAAATGACAGGATTCACAGTTGCGTTAATTTATGCTCACCTGCTAGTAATCTCTGTGTGTGTACATATACACATCTATTCATTCTATCCATTTACAAGTATGTACAATCACTGTTAAATAATGTTCATAGCTAAAAAAACACAGACATACACTTAGGGTGTGTGAGGTTACTTGTGTAAAAAAAAATTAATTGACTTTTTTTCCAGAGCTGAGTATTTCCCCTAAAAACATTGGCACTGTGAATGCTCCCAGCCATGTGTCTCAATTCCAGACTGATGAGACCATCTTCTAAGGCAAATTCAAAACTGCTGCCAGTTTGATTTCTTTTCCTAAATTGACCAGTTACAAACAGATTGGTCAGATGGTGAAACCTCTTTGAGCTGACTGATTATTAACCAAGAGTCAAATTATGTGCATAGACAAGCAAAATGTGAATGATAGGAAAAACTCATTCCCTCTCTCTCTTTCTCCTTCTCTCTTTCTGTCCTTTAGGAACCCATTTGACTTCACTGAAGTTTTGGCTTGCGTAGAGAATGGTTAGGATTGTTTTGGAATCCTAAAGATCTACTTTTCAAACTTTGACCCTGTTGCTTATCTGTGTGAATTTGGGTAAGTTACTTCACCTAATTTTTCAGTTTCCCAACATTAAACGGGAGCATTTCCAACCTCTGGTATAGTGTTACTGTGGGGCTTAAATGAGATAACTGGTGTGTAATAAGTCCTTGTGTGTACCTAAGTACCCTAGCACAGTGCCCAGAATACAAAGCGCTCAATAATTAACAAATGAATTATTATTAACACAACTGCTTGAAATTTGAGTAGACATCTTCAGTTTCTGTTTCCCATTGCAAAATGTTTTAAGAATGACTAATTACCTTTTTTCCTTTGCATACTCTAAAATGAACAAAACAAAATTTAATGCTCACTTATCCCCGACTGAAAACAGAAAAGATGAGAGATGTCCTCTGGTAGCAGATACCCCAAGGTGTTACTCTGAGTTATTTAGCTGTTTTTCAGCAGCACAAAACTGGGTATTGATGGGAGGGGGGGCAGATGCTAGAAGGCAGTTGTTTCCCTCCAAATTTCCCTAAGAATGTCTTCAGAAACTTCTGGGGTGATGGTAGAGACAGATCTGTGTAATGTTTACTTAGCACACTCTCATATTCTGGTAGAATTGAAATAGTAAAAAGTAAGCACAGAAAACAAAAATGAAAATAACATCAAAGCAAGTGCACTTTGATGATTTAGTATATATTTATTTTGATATTAATAATCTAACAGAGAATGAAAATGATGAAAGACACAGAAAGGCAGTATGGTGCAATTAAAGTTTTTGAAACAGTATTGAGAAGTAATAAAAGTACCATATTTCAGGGCACCTGGGTGGCTCAGTTGGTTTAGCGTCTGCCTTTGGCTCAGGTCATAGTCTCTGGGTCCTGGGATGGAGCCCAGGGTCAGGCTTCCTACGGGAAGTCTGCTTTCTCTCACTCTCCCCACCCCCCGCCCTGCCACACTGCTCATGCTCTCTCTCTCTCTCAAATAAATAAATAAAATCCTTAAAAAATACTGCCATATTTCTGGGACATTAGGGAGTAGATACCTACTAGATCACACTTAATCAATATCTAAAGCTAATTTATTTAGATAAAAAGAAATGTAAATAAAGGAGGCTTATAGCTTTAGTTGTATCTACACCTATCCTAAGAACATTCAGGAAGTAGTTTTCATGAAGAGTCAGAATGATTTTTTTTTCTTTTAATAGTGTACCTAATTCACTTTTAAATTTTAAAAGTGTTTCTTATAGAACTTTCAGAAAAAAATAGCAAAGTTTAATAGTAAAGTAGATCACCACCAAAGCAGTCTGATCATCACCAAAGCAATTGCCTTCAAGCGCCACATCCTGGAGTAATCTGGGAGAATTTTTATTTATTTATTTATTTATTTATTTTTTGCATGTTTAATTTTTTATTTTTTATAAACATATATTTTTATCCCCAGGGGTACAGGTCTGTGAATCACCAGGTTTACACACTTCACAGCACTCACCAAAGCACATACCCTCCCCAATGGAGAATTTTTATTTTTTAAATAAAGATATCAGGACTCACCATCAGATTCTCATTTTATTGGTCTTGGGGAGCCCCATGGGCACTGGCATGTTTAAAAATTCCCCAGGTGATTCTGATATATATCCAGGTTTTAGAACTGGAGATAAATACACAAAATTAAAAATTTATGTAGTAAGATTTAATGCACAAAGTAAAATTTCTTTCAGATTATAGAATTAGGAATTGTGAAATGGATGTCTGGAAATTGAAGTGAATCACATGTAGGAGCTTTAGAGTTATCTGAGGTTACTACTGTAAGAATCATGATCGAAACACTTTTTTCTTAAATCAATCAGAGAGAAAAATATCTAATAATTCAAACAGTAAGGATGATATCCTGAATTCACCAACTCACTTCATATCACTAATTAGAATTGCAGGGTCAATTGCCTTATCTCATTGGGGGGAAAATAACAACAAACCATTGAAGGTGGCCAGACCACTTCTCTGGCTGATGGATGAACTAGACAGTGGCAGGGCTAACGGGTGATTGTGGCCTGCTTCCAAGTCAATACCCTGCTGCACAATTGGTGACAGAAAATCAAGAGACTAGAATATTCCTGCCATTTGGCACGTAGAAACATGGCTTAAAAATCAAGTAATAGCCACTCTATGCCTCCTTCTGACTGCATTTTGGGTGCTTCGATCATTCTTGTTGCATATGATTGCATGGTTTAGGAGGATTCACTCACTGGTTTATCACTTCCTTGTTGCTTTTCATGGTCAGATGACCCAGGTAACCACATAAAATAAACTGAAAATTGCCTGTTTGAGTAAAATACTGGTATTCCAGATTATGAAACAGTTCATTAGGAGGTAGCTCACTCTCTGTTAAATTCTACACTCATGTTCTAGAATTCCTGTGTTTCTATAAAGTCTTAATTTAAAATTTTAATTATTAAGAAAATGGAATGGTGACGTCTAGGTGGCTCAGTCAGTTAAGGGTCTGCCTTCAGCTCGGATCACGATCCCAGGGTCTTGGGATTGAGTCCCGTGTCGGGCTCCTTTCTCAGGGAGGAGGCTGCTTCTCCCTCTGCCTGCTCTGCCTGCCGCTCCCCCTGCTTTGCTCCCTCTCTCTCTCTGATAAATAAATAAATAAATAAGATATTAAAAAAAACCTGAATGGTATTTCATCAAGCTTGCTCAAAATGAAAAAGTAATCTATCTCTGGACATTTGAAGATGAAAAGTCTCACTTGGCACAGAGGACTTTGGAGTGGGTCAACAGGGAATACCTCACTTCACAGAACAAATTGATCCTACTGAATTTTCCATAGCCCATGACAAGGGTCGGAAAACTATGGCCAGTGGGAAAATCTGGCTTGCCACTTATTTTTGTAAGGCCTTGCAAGCTAGGGATGGTTTTTATGTTCTTAAGTGATTGAAAATCATTAAAAAATATTTCGTGACATGAAAATTATATGAAATGCAAATTTCAGTGTCCATAGATAAAGTTTTTTGAACACAGCCATCCTTATTTGTTTTCATATTGTCTATGGCTACGTTTTTATGAAAATGGCAGAGTTTGGTACTTTCAACAAAGACAGTACATTTCCCAAAATTGAAATATTTGCTATTTGTCCTATCCAGAAAAAGTTTGCTTGTCGCTCTTCTAGAGTAGTGTTTCTCAAAGTTTAATTTGCATACAAATGTGGGATCTTGTTAAAATATAGATGTGATACAGCAGGTCTACAATACCTAAGATTTGATTCAGCATTTTTTTTTTTTAAGATTTTATTTATTTGTCAGAGAGAGAGAAAGAGTACAAACAGAGGGAGTGGCAGGCAGAGGGAGAAAGAGGGGCTCCACTGGGCAAGGAGCCCAAGGCAGGACTTGATCCCAGGACTCTGGGATCATGACCTGAGCTGAAGGCAGACGCTTAATTGACTGAGCCACCCAGATATTCCTGATTCAGCATTTCTAATAGACTACCTGATTATGCTGAGACTGCTAGTTTGAGGAACATACCTTAAAAAGCAAAGCTGTAGGCCATGATCCTCACTATACAGGCTCACAAGACTGATGTCAGTCTGACTAAGAGCAGATCTTTCAAGAATGGATTCATATTATTAACTAAGCTCACAAGATTGATGTAGAAACTTAGAAATCTAATTTATTAAATTATTTTTTAAAAGATTTTATTTATTTATTTGACAGAGATCACAAGTAGGCAGAGAAGCAGGCAGAGAGAGAGAGAGAGAGGGAAGCAGACTCCCTGCTGAGCAGAGAGCCCGATGTGGGGATCGATCTCAGGACCCTGAGATCATGACCTGAGCCAAAGGCAGAGGCTTTACACACTGAACTACCCAGATGCCCCTAATTTATTAAATTATTAATGAGTAATATGATAGGGACCACCCCAGAATCTTCTGCTCCTATAGACATGCTATCTGAGATGCGGAATTAGAGCAGAAGGACAAGAAAGGATAGGAAACAGCAGGAGATAGTTGTGTGTTTAGACCACTCAAATAGAGGCTAATAGATTTGCTGGCTCACTGCTGCTGGCACCAGAGTGGTGGTTTTAAAATGTACCTCTGGGGGCACCTGGGTGGCTCAGTGGGTTAAGCCTCTGCTTTCGGCTCAGGTCATGATCTCGGGGTCCTGGGATCTAGTCTCGCATCAAGCACTCTGCTTGGCGGGGAGCCTGCTTCCTCCTCTCTCTCTCTCTGCCTGCCTCTTTGTCTGCTTGTGGTCTCTCTCTGTCAAATAAATAAATAAAATCTTAAAAAAAAAATAAAAAAATAAAATGTACCTGGGATTTGTTTTAATCAGATATGGTAAGACACACAAACATGGAAGTAACTGTTACAGAGGAAGATTTTTTATATTCACAGATCCCTAGAAATAGAAGGCACAGTAAGCCATGTGGGGGCAGGTACAGAAGGAGGTATCAGGTTGGTCAGGAGGCAGAGGAAGTAAGGGAAAAACATAGGCAAGAGACTTTATTGTGGTTGTCCAGGGAAGGAATGGAAGAGGCAAGATAGCAGGTTTAGGATTGGTTTGTTTTAATAACTTCAGCAGCCTCTGGGATTGAGGGGCTCTCTCCTGTCTGGCACCTAGCTCTGGAGTGATTAGGGCAGAGGGACAGTGGCCCATAAAAGCTAAGTATAAGACAGAGTTAGGGGTATGGGCATTGATTAGGTTGCATTACATATGAAAGTGTAGTCTCCTTGAGTTTTTTGCTCTCTAAGAATTAGCTGGCCCTGGGTAGGGTCACCAAGGCCCCAGATGTCAAAATGACAGGAAACAGAAAAAATAAAAAAAATTATGATTAATAGCGGGTCCTTGGACCAGGGCACCCTTGTCTAGGATGATTATGGGATGGACACTGCCTATATACCCCTCTTTGATTATTTGTTTGTTTTCTGTTTTTGTAGTTGTCTGACCTCCTTTCTAATTGACACATTTTTCCTTCAGATCTGCTCATTCTTTTAGGTTATGGAGAAGTCCTTCTGGTCTGGGCATCCTTCAGCCCCTTTTAATTGATTTTGTGTGGTGATTATCAAGTTCAACATGGCTCTAATCGATTGCATGTTAATTACCTAGTTTAACTCAGAAAAGAGTATTATTTTGCTCACTATCAAGTTGGAGAGAGATACAATATAGTGCCCCAATATAGACAACACCATATTTTATGTGACAACTTCAACTTAATATGATGATTTATACACTTATAACACCCTACTTCAGACTATAGAGCCCTCAATCTCTTCCAGAGGGTCACAAATTAGTGATGGTAACATTTAAGTGGTGGGTCTGATTGGGGGTCATTTTTTATGACACTATGATCACTTAGAGTATGGAGGTAACATTGTGATAGATACCTGCTTTCTCCACAGAGGTGCCTACAGGCCACAGAGAGAGAAAAGTTGTGGTAGATGCCCTTTTTGCAATCAACCCCAACATCCACAGGCTGATTTGGGGTGATCTTTCTGAGAGTCCTGCCTCCCACTCTAGCCAAAGAGAATTGCCCAGAGTGGCAGTAACTTCATTCCACCTCTCATTTTCATCACAGAGCAATTCCCTAATCTGGGTTCACTGTTTATTATTATCTTACAAAATTATGCCATGCCATTTTAAAGGATTTCCCTGTAAATTTCATTTTAAATATGTCACAACTCTAAAATTGCTAGGAGTAGCACTGAGAACAAGATCTGTCTACTCACACTAATTACTGTGTGACCATGATCAAATTACTTCTCTCTGGCCATCAGTTTCCTCATCAAAAATAGAAGGATGTTAGATTATAGGACTTTCACAAACTCTTCCAGCTTTAAACTGCTAAACTCAACTGGAATGTTTCTGTAAAATATGCATAAACGGGTTTATTTTTTTATTGCCCCACTCTTGGCATATGCCATATGGTAATCCAGACTGCCACTTGGCTTTTATTTCTTTTTTCTGGTGTTTCTGTAACTTGTTTAAAAGTCTGTTCCCAATTTTCTTCATCAAAAAAGGGAAAAGGTTATAAAATTTGCGGGGGTGGTTATCTTATTTGGCTTTGTATCCCCCAGACTTTGTACATATGGTCCATCTGATAGGTGTTGGTTGAATTACGTAATGTGGTAGTACCCTCAATACTGGATAACGGAGTCTTAAAAGGTTGAGAGCCTATAGCCTTGCACAATAAAGCAGGACTTTCACAAGCTACTTGATTTGATGTGCAGTAGTTGTTGGTATCATATTGCAGTAACTACAGTTTATAAAATTATAAAATAATTTTGTTTCTCTGGAAACACCAAAAGAGTAATTTGACTTTAATTTTTTTAATAAGGTGATGAGGTGGCCAAGTGGTTAAGGTGATGGACTACTAAATTTCTTAACAGTATATTGTATTTCTGATAATTAAAGTAATTTCTGATAGTTCTATAGTTATCTAAATCCTATAAGGATCAAGGAAATTTTTGCATTGAGGTTGGGATTTTCCCATTTTTCATGGCTTATAGGAAGAAGATAGTTCATTCAGAGTAATTTCAAAGCCATACTTACATATGCTTTGTGGGATTTAAAAAAATCTTCAGAAACATATTTTTCTCCTCTTAATGCATTTCCACTTGTATGCAATGATTTTGATCAGAAAACTAAAATGTAGCAGCGGGTGAGCATGGGGGATGCACTGAATATAGAATCGGTGCCAACAGATGCAAAAATGCCATGGAAATCTTTGGCCCAGAAATAATAGCTTACCAAAATACACACACACAGTTGTTGGACTCTTGAACAGATACACAGCCGTCTGTATAGACAACAGTGCTGTTGGCCAAGAATCCCGGAGGCAGGCCAACCTCCCATCCAGATGCCACCGCCAGTGAGGAGCCATTTGGCATCTACTTCTCTGGCCGCCAACCTTCTTTCCCATTCTCTGGCATGAATCTTCACAGGGGCTGCTCAAGGAAATTAAGACTCTGAAGACTTCTGTATTAATGTGCTGTAACAACACAGTGCCACAGGAGCCCTTTATGCTATTTGAATGTTTTATCCCTTGATTTTTCTTTTAAGTGTCAAAGAAACCTGACTTCTATGTATTTGCCTACAGATAAATGCAATTGATATATTTTGATTTCTGCATGGAGCCAGCTTTCCTTAATCAAGAAATACTTTGAAAATGTTTAAAACACTACCAATTTGAAGTACACAGCAGAGAATGAAAGAGAGAAAAAGGAAGCAAAGAAGGAACAAAGGAAGAAATAAGAAAAGAAAGAAAAGAGGAAAAAGGAATCAAGTGTATTCATCCTTTGGGAGAGTGAAAGCAATTGTTCACATTTCATCAGCCCTAGGAAAGTGAACACTAAGAAATTTCCTACTGTTCGGAAGAATTCAATAAGCTCACTTTCTTTTTCAATGAGAATTGAAGAGGTTATCAAGATACTTCCATGAAAGTTTGCATGTGACACCAACTTCGCGGAGGGCGGGGGGAGGAAGGGAATCAACATGAGCACTGTCTTCTCACCGTGTAATCTCATCAAATTCCAATTTCTGCTTATGTGAGGTTGTACTTGGCACTGGCACCATTTAATACTTCCCAGCCCTTCCAGGAGAAATTTCTTTACTCACTGCCTGCGTATCTCCTCCCTCACATCAGTGGGGTGGGCAGCCAGACACAACCTGCTGGAAGAGTTGCCTTTTTTTTTCCCCCTGCAGCTACTGTACAAGAGCAAAGTTTTTTTTTTTTTTTTTAAGATTTTATTTGTTTATTTGACAGACAGAGATCACAAGTAGGCAGAGAGGCAGGCAGAGAGAGAGAGGAGGAAGCAGGCTCCCTGCTGAGCAGAGAGCCCGATGCGGGGCTCGATCCCAGGACCCTGGGATCATGACCTGAGCCGAAGGCAGAGGCTTTAACCCACTGAGCCACCCAGGCGCCCCACAAGAGCAAAGTTTTGAGATTCATCTGATCAAAGGGGAGCATTATCAGAGGATATCATAGTATCTGATGATTTTGATGAATTCAGAAACATGTCATAGTTCAAATCACATATTTTAATTTGCACAACAAATAGTACTTTATTTATTTATTTTTAAGAAAGATTTTATTTATTTATTTGACAGAGAAATCACAAGTAGGCAGAGAGGCAGGCAGAGAGAGGGGAGGAAGCAGGCTCCCCGCGGAGCAGAGAGCCCGACGAGGGGCTCGATCCCAGGACCCTGGGATCATGACCCGAGCCAAAAGCAGAGGCTTTAACCCACTGAGCCACCCAGGCGCCCCACAAATAGTACTTTAAATTTAAACTTCTGTAGTGTCAATATAAAACATTACACTTCTATTTCATGCTTCAAGAGGAAAGGATAAGCAGGAGGTCCGGCTTACATGGCTTATCTTGGCTCTGCTCGCTAATTTTGCATAAACGGAACACATGAACTGGGGAAATATTTTTTGTGGGTGCTCCATATTCTTTCTCCAATTTGTCCACAAAAGTGCAATAAGCTCTTGAAGTTGACTTGTTAGGGTTTTAGTCGCAAAATAAGTGACCTTAAACATACAAGAAGGAATGCTTTCCCTGGATCCCTGCAGTGGGGCTGCCATATTAACTTTATTTGAAGCAACATAAATTGCTCTGAGATCTCTAAGTGTCATTGACATTGATAAATCATCCTAGAGAGACATGATTCATTTGAATCAAATACTCATCAGCACATTCAGGAAAGATAAACATTTTTACAACAAGGAATAATATATCAGACAGCCTACTTACACAATGCTGTGTCACATAAAGATTTCTTGATGAGCCATACAGAACTATCCAGGTATAAATTGTGTGAGTAATGCATGGAAGAGACAGCTTAATCATAGAAAAGCCTGTGGCTAAGGTATACTGTAGAAACCATAATGTTTCATCTCTCTCTCTCTCTCTCTCTTTTTTTTTTTTTGACAAAAAAGTCTGTTCAGTATTAGAGTTAGGTGTAACTATTTGCTTCCCAAACATACTTTAATATTAATAAAATCTTCTATTTTTCTATTACATAAATGTGACAAAATTGTTATTGACTATATCAAAGTGATGTTTAGGTAAAGTTCTTCAGAAATAAATATTAAAAAAAAACCTGGCTGTATAGAAAAGCAACAGCTACACAGGGAAGCCTCCAACTCTTGATTTCGGCCCAGTTCATGATCTCAGGTTGTGAGGCTGAGCCCTGTGCTGGGCTCTGCATCGATCTGAGATTCTATCCCTCTCGCTCTGCCCCTCGCCTCTCTCCCCCGCTCATGCTTGCTCGCTCTCTTTTTTCTCTCTCTCTCTCAAAGAAAGGAAAAAGAAAAGTCGCTACACAAACACATAGAAAATAGCAATATTAGTTGTCTGATATCTCCTTAGGAATTTTCTAATTCACCAAATGAGGCCTGCTGCATTTACTCTGTATTATCTTCTTTACTGATTTCACCTAATCATAGATTTCAGAAGAAAACACAATATTCCACTTTCTGTTTCAAAGAAAGAGAACATGATTTATTTTTCTTTGGGAACAGTAACCACTACAAAAAGCATCTTTCCCCTTTGTGATTTAGGAAAGGGGCAAAATTAATGGCACGATATTCTTGTTCCACTCACTGTGGTAAGAGCAGCAGCACTGGTCAATGCTCCCTTCTCTCTCTGCCTTTTCTTTATCTGCCTTTGAGTACCAGCTTTCCCTTTATCCTCCCGTGGACCATCTGTATACCTACAGATATCTAGACAGACATCAGCAGATCCCAGCAATGGCTATAACACTGCCCGGGCCTTCATCCCCAAATGAATACTCCAGACTTTGCCAGGATTGACAATAATCTTTCTCACAAATATGTGCTACCTGAGAGCCTTTCAATAAATTTCGTGTTCTCAGTGGCATGTGAGAGACCGGCAGGAATTACTTGGGTATGCATTTTTATGCTTTTGTTGGAACATTTACAAGGGTATTTTCAATTATGTTGTATAAACACTAATTTTGAGGACTGCTAACAACAACAGTTCTAGCTAAATTTGTTAAGAACTTAGTATGTGCTTTACATATATTTTCTCATCCAATGCTCACAAGTAGTATTGGCATTATTTCCATTTTATGGATGAGGAAAGCAAGGATTCAAGGAGTGGTATGACCTGGCTAAGCAGTGGAACTGGAATTGGAAGCCAGCAGTGTGACGCTGGAGCTCACAGCCTCAGACAGAACAGTGTGACTGTTAGGTGGAAAATGGATATTGGGGTCAAAGAATTTGGAAATGCAGAGTTGAAGTAAGTTTAAAAACTTCTTTCTTGTACAATTTCTCAGTCTTTAATATGCCAGTGGACACTGACACTCCCAGGTGAAGTACAACATGCAATATTTCCTAAACTAACTGAACCGTCGATAGCTCAAGTGCTTGGAGCATGAACGTCTAGTTTCAGATGCCGATTTTGATGCTTGCGATGTTTGTAACCCTGAGTGTAACCTTAAGTGATTAACCTCTTATGAAGTTACTTACTCACCAAAGGAAGATTTAATTATATTTAGCAAGTTGTACCCACCAAGGCAGAAGAATGGCCAACATGTTTCTGAGTAAGTTTTCAGAAGGAGTTGAAAAAGAATTTTTCATTAACATTCAATTAATGAAAAATGTTAAACTAACTAGAGCATCTTTTTTTTAAACAGTTGTATTAATCAGTGCTCGACTTTCTCCTGAGACTTTACTGATTTAAAGTTATATTGTAATATCTTTTAAAGTTTTACAGGTATTTATGCTAAAAAGAAGGTAATATTAATTATAATCGTGTTCTCAGTAATTAGTGCTTTTTATAGTAATAACTTCTCTGGATGTTTGTATTATTTACTTTGATTACCCTTTCATAATATTAAATATGGGTTTTTAAAGTGATACATATACATATGTAAAAAAGTAGGGCAGAGTTCCCTAAACTTTCTTGGTATTTTTTTTTTTTTTCACAGTGCCCCTAAGTCAAAGGAAATATTTAATAGTTTCATTTATTAAGCAGTAAGGGCCCAAAGAACTTAATAAATATTTATGTCTTAACAACTTAGTAGCCTTTGCAAAAATAACACACACAAATTGAAAGAAGAAATATTTTTATTTTATTCCTAAATAATCACAATTACTTACTAATGGGATGTGTGCACCTGTTGGCTCCTGCAAAACTCCTCAATCCTTGGAATCAGATTGGTTCTCACTTCTCTTTTTTTTAGTATTCTTATTTTTTAAATTTAAAATTTAGGTAGTTAACAGACAGAGCAACTTTGGTTTCTGGAGTAGAATTCAGTAATTCATCACTTTCACACAATCCCCAGTACTCATCATAACAAGTGCTCTCCTTAAACACCCATCACTCATCTAGCCCATCCCCCACCCCCTCCCTCCATCAACTCTCAGTTTATTCTCTGTTGTTAAGGGTCTCTTATGGCTTATTTCCCTCTCTCCTTTTTTTCTTTCCCCTCTTCCCACATGTTCCTCTGTTTTCTTTCTTAAATTCCATACATGAGTGAGATCGTATGATATTTGTCTTTCTCTGACTTCCTTATTTTACTTAGCTTAATACACTGTAGCTCCATTCATGCCATTGCAAATGGCAAGATTTCATTCTTTTTGATGGCTGAGTAGTGTTTCATTATATATATACACCACATCTTTGTCCACTCACCAGTCCATGGACATTTCGCCCTCCCCATAGTTTGGTTATTGTTGATAATACTGTTATACACATCAGGATTCATGTACCTCTTTGAATCAGTATTTTTGTGTCCTTTGGGTAAATACCTATTGCTGATATTGCTGGATCATAGGGTAGTTCTATTTTTAACATTTTGAGGAACCTCCATACTATTTTCTAGAATGCCTGCACCAGTTTGCATTCACCAACTGTGTAAGAAGTTTCCCCTTTCTCTGCATCCTCACAAACACCTATTGTTTCTTGTGCTGTTAATTTTAGCCATTCTGGCAGGTATGTGATGGTATCTCATCGTGGTTTTGATTTGTATTTCCCTGATGATGAGTGATGTTGAGCATCTCTTCATGGGTCTGTTAGCCATCTGGATGTCTTCTTTGGAAAACTGTTTATTCATGTCTTCTGCTCATTTCTTAACTACATTATTTGTTTTTTAGGTGTTGAGTTTAAAAGTTCTTTGTAGATTCTGGATATTAACCTTTTATCAGGTATGTTGTTTGCAAATATCTTCTCCCATTCTGTAGGCTGCCTTTTAGTTCTATTGATTGTTTCCTTTGCTGTGCAGAAGATTTTTATCTTGATGAAATCCCAATAGTTCATTTTTACTTTTGTTTCCCTTGGCTGTGGTGATGTGTCTAGTAAGAAATTGCTATGGCTGAGGCCAAAAAGGTTTCTGCCTGTGTTCTCCTCTAGGATTTTGATGGTCTTTCTTTCATTTAAAATTTATTTTTGTGAATGGTGTAAGAAAGTGGTCCATTTTCATTCTTCTGTGTGTTGTTGTCCAGTTTTCCCAACACCATTTGTTGAAGAGACTTTTTTCCATTGGATATTCTTCCCTTCTTTGTCGAAGACTAGTTGACCATAGAGTAGAAGGTCCAATTCTGGGTCTTCTACTCTGTTCCATTGATCTCTGTGCCTGTTTTTGTGCCAGTACCATACTGTCTTGATGATTACAGCTTTGTAATATAGCCTGAAGTCTGGAATTGTGATGGCACCAGCTTTGGTTTTCTTTTTCAACATTCCTTTGACTCTTTGGGATCTCTTCTGGTCCTATACAAACTTTAGGATTATTTGTTGCAGCTCTGTAAAAAAAGATGACAGTATTTTGATAGGGATTGCATTGAGTACAGATTGCTCTAGGTAGCATAGACATTTTAACAATATTTGTTCTTCCAAAAAAAATCAATATTATTTGAAAAAAAAATTTGTCTTTCCAGTCCACGAGCATCAAACATTTTCCATTTCTTTGTGAACTCTTCAATTTCTTTCATAAGAGTTCAATAGTTTTCAGAGTACAGATCTTTTACTTCTTTATTTATATTTATTCCTAGGTATCTTGTTTTTGGTGCAACTGCAAATGGGATCAATTCCTTGATTTCTTTTTCTGCTGTCTCATTATTGGTGTATAGAAATGCAACAGATTTCTGCACATTGACTTTTATCCAGTGACTTTGCTCAATTCATGTATGAGTTCTATCAATTTTCTGGTAGAGTCTTTGGGTTTTCTACATGTCTTCATGTCTCTATCATGTCATTGCAAATAGTGAAAGTTCGATTTCTTCCTTGCCAGTTTGGATGCCTTTTATTTCTTTTTGTTGTCTGATTGCTGAGGCTAAGACTTCCAGTACTATGTTAAATAGTAATGGGGTTCTCACTTTTCTTATTTCCTGTTCCACGTTGGTTTTAGTATAGTTCTTGCTTTTTATCAAAGCAATCGCAGAAAACTCAGCTTTACAAAGATCAGAGATCGCCAAATGGCATGCAAGACAATCTAATGTTGAAGCTACAGACCACCTAGAGCTTGTTGTTTGCTGTGCCTGTATTTCATTCAAAAATCTAAATATCCTACCATACTCCTTGTGAGTTCACTATAGCACTCTGGGAAAACTTTGCGCACAGTTTGGGAACTGTGGGATTAGGGTACAATATATGATATCCTATCTTTTAACATAAAAGTATTCAAGTATTTAAAGTGTGTTATTTATATGCATCTGTGTATGTGTATGTGAGAGAAACTCTGTTATTTAAAACTCAAACTGACTGTAGCCTTTTCCATTTTCTAAGAGAGGTGGCCTAATTCATTTGAGGAAATCAAACATTTCTATGCTGTTCTTTTACTTTTTGGTGGAAGGAAGTTGGAAGGGACAGACCCAGCACAAGAATGAGTCTGTCGATATGCAACGGGACACCAGAACCTAGTTTATAATAGGGTAGAAAGAACTAAACTGCTTTCCATAATAAAGCGATCAGTGGAGTGAAAGTAAGAGGGGAATATGCAACATGATAGGCAACTACACCTCCACTCAGCACAAAGGGCTGAGCAGATTTTTTTAAGAATAGCAAAATCTGATATTCTAGCTGTTATGTTACTGGGTTATGAACCCAAACCATTTCCCCAAATTTCTAGTGTAGTTTTTTCCACACACATTCCTTGTGTAATTGGTATTTTGGTGGAAATCAAAGAGGGCTGAGGTTTACCCTTGGATCAGCCTAGAAGAGAGAGTAAGAAGTGATGATGTATGAGTGACATTGAGAACTGTGGAGAGAGGCTCTCAAAGTCAGAAGTGACCATAATAACCAAGTCACCAGAGATGCCCAGAAAGCTTGGGTAGGAGGATGGGAGACTTGACAAGAGATGTGGGTCATGAGACACTGATCAGGGGCCACAGCCTGGGGATAGAGGGAAGAAGTCATCAATGTAGAAACTGGAGTTGGAGGACATTAGGAGAAGGAAAGAATAAATGAATTGGGGGAATCGGAGGGGGAGATGAATCATGAGAGACTGTGAACTCTGAGAAACAAACTGAGGGTTTTGGAGGGAGAGGGGTGGGGGTTAGGTGAGCCTGGTGGTGGGTATTAAGGAGGAAACATATTGCATGGAGCACTGGGTGTGGTGCCTAAACAATGAATCTTGGAACACTGAAAAAATAAAATAAAATAAAATAAAATAAAATAAAATAAAATAAAATAAGAAAAAAAAGAAAAGAAAAGAAACTGGAGTTTTGCAGATAATTTTGACCTAGTGGGAAGAGCTGAGAGTAGAGACCAAACTATTTTTGGTGAGTCAAGGGACTCTGTCCCAGATGGAGGGCCAACACAAATAGTCTGGATCCATAAGCAGAAGTGGCATAAATTATAACCTAAGAAAGCAGAACTGTTCAGGCTAGCAGTGAAGATTTTATACCAGATACTTGACAGAATCAATGATCCCTTCCCTTTACTCAGCCTAATTTTGGTCCTGCTAGAGGAACAATAATGCAGGAATTTCACTACTACAAGAGACCCAGACACTAAGCAAACAGTTGTTATATGTCACAGCTATCCTCAACTCAATACATTATGATATCCCAAACTCTCTCTGGATAAAAAACAAAAACAAAAACAAAACAAAAACAAAACAAACACAAAAAACGAAAACCAAGCTCAGAAAACCAGGAAGAGAAGGGAAACTCCTCAACATGATAAAGGGCATTAACGAAAACACCCATGACTAATATACTCAGTGGTAAAAGAATAAAAGTTTTCTCCCTAAAGTCACGAACAAAATAAGAATACCCTTCTATTCGACATTGTATTAGAAGCTCTATCCAGCGATACTAGACAAGAAAAGGGAAATTCAAGGAGAGAAAGAAAGTAAAACTATCTTCATTCACAGGGGACATGATTCTTTGTAAAGAAAATCCCCCCAAATACAAAAAGAAAACTCCTACAGCTAATAAACAAATTTGGCAAGTTGCAAAATACAAGATCAACCAACAAAAATTAGTTGTGTTTGTACATGAAAAAAGTTAATAATATGAAAAGAAAATTAAGGAGATAATTTCACTTAAAATAGTACCTGAAAGAATAAAAGACCTAGCAATAAATTTAACCAAGGAGTGAAAAACTTGTACACAGAAAACTACACAACATTGCTGGAAGAAATTAAAGAAGATCTAACTAAATGGAAAGACATCCCATGTTAATGGATAGAAAGCCTCAACATTGTTAATATGTCAATACTATTCAAAACTATTTACAGATTCAATGCCATTCCCATAAAAATTCTAACAGCATTTTCTTCCCCAGAAATGGGAAAGCCAATTCTCAAAATCATATGAAATTGCAAAGGTCCCAGAACATCAAAACAATCTGGAAAAGGAAGAACAAAATCAGAGGCCTCACACAAAAGAAATTTGAACCCTGATACACTGCTGGTAAGAATGTAAACGAGTGCAACAGTTGTGGAAACCAGTTTTAGAGGTCCCTCAAAAAGCTAAATCATATCACACAGAAATTCAATTCCTAGGCATCCAGTTATATACCCAAAGAATTCAAAATAGGATTCAAACAGATACTTATATGCATTACAATATTATTAACAATAGCCAAATGGCTGAAACAACTCAAGTATCTGTCAACAGATGAATGGATTAACAAAATATGGTATATACATTCAATGGAATATTATTTGGTCACGAAGAGGAATAAAGTTCTGATATATATTACAACATGGATGAACCTTGAAAATATTATGCTGAGTGAGATAAACTGACATAAAAGAACAAATATTGTATGATTCTACTTATAAGAAGTATTTAGAATAGGCAAATCTGTAGAGACAGGATGTAGAATAAAAGTTACAAAGGTCTGGGGGAGGAGAAGAGGGGAAAATAGGGGGTTACTGCTTAATGAGTAGATGTTCTAGTTGGGGTGATGAAAAAGTTTTCAAAATAGTAGTGATGGTTACACAATATTGTGAATGTGATTAATGTCAATGAATTATACATTTCAAAATAGTTAAAACTGCATCTTTTATGTTACATAATTTTACCACAATAAAAAATAATTAAAAAATTTGGGCAATGTTAATTAGGGAAGCTGATAGATCAGATTACTATCAGAAAAATTAACCTGTGTTTTAGGGTGTTAGAAATCTTACAATGGAAAAATCTGAATAAATCACTCAGTTAAAAAACTCATTAGTATATACACTTAAGACATCAAATATTAGTTTCGAGCCATTATTTTATTCTTTTTCATAAGTCTAAGCATATGTGTATTCTCTAGATTGTAAGTAATCTGGGCATTTGCTTCAAAGACATGGGGAGGCACTCTGGCAATGTTTGATTGACAATAATGATATCTATTGATTCACTGGAGGAACTTATTGGACATATCCCATTTAGTTCTTTGGTTTCAATCTTAAACAAAAAATGGAGAAACTTTTGGACAAATATTCCCACAAAAAAGTTGCAAGCATTGTCCTTCCCATGAATTCAATAATGTGAATTATTTTTCTTTCTGAGGGATATAAACATGGAAATTGGTATGACTTCCTTAAAAATACTGGCCATCACCATATATTGTTTTTTCCAAGAGGTTCTATAAAAAGGGGTTTGATCAAGGATTCCTTAGAACAGATTGTGATATAGGAGATCTGATTATCTGGGACCTGGAAGTTGAAATGGAGGGACTTTGGAGCCAATAAGACAGGATCTAGGCGTGCCAGTGTATGAGCTCTGTAGGAGAGAGCTGGAGCAAGGGGGTCAGATCCAGCTACTGGGTGCCTGAGCAGCAGATCATTTTTTGAGGGTTGTAGGGTGATGAGTAGCAAAGCTGATATTGATAGTGAGCCAATCTGTTTGAAATCCTTCATAAAGAATGAGACAGATTTAAATAAATGAGCAATAGGTATGATAGATTTTAAGTAAATGAGCCTGGGTGCCTCAGTCAGTTAAGCATCTGACTGGCTATCAGCTCAGGTCATGAATCAGGGCTGTGAGATCAAGCTCCACATGGGGCTCTGAGCTAGGTGTGAAGCTTGCTTAAGATTCTCTCTCACCCTGCCCCTCTCCCTACCCTGTTCATGCATGTGCTCTCTCTCCCTCTTAAAAAAAGGATCAACAAGTGTGCAATAAATAATTCATGCTTCCTGCTTGGGGTTGAACATAAAGCTGAACCTACAGGTGGGGGCAAGGAGACACCCTGGGCAAAAGGAAAATGGTTTAGGAAGAACCACATTCTTATGCATGTGAAAACATATTGTCAGTATGATGCCCTAATCAAACCTTAGTGCTCTAGTTGTTCATGGATATGAGATTTAAGATATATTCCATAAGTGACTCTTAATCTCACAAAACAAACTGAGGGTTGCTGGGGGGAGGGGGTTTGGGAGAAGGGGGTGGGATTATGGACATTGGGGAGGGTATGTGCTTTGGTGAGTGCTGTGAAGTGTTGTAAACCTGGTGATTCACAGACCTGTACCCCTGGGGATAAAAATATATGTTTATAAAAAATAAAAAATTAATAAAAAAAAAGATATATTCCATAACAGAACAAAGATGAAAGCAGTCCCATTTGTCATTATATCACTACAAAATGATGAGAATTATGGACTAAAGAGGAAAAAACAAAGGTTAAAATGGTCATGTTTTGGGGCTAGAAAAAAGAAAATCTCCCAGTTTTAATCACAAATTTTAGACTAAAAAAAAAAAAAAAGTCTTATCATTGCAGTCATGGGGGAAAACCTCTACAAAAATAAAGAGCATGTCCTATATATCATAACCCCAAATAGATTTGTTGGAGTTGTTCTTGTATAGAAGGATATTTGGTGCAACTGCTTATTTGTTGTAATAGTCAACATCTAATTTTGAGACTTTACCATATGCCAGAGGATGTTCTAGGTACTTCAATTGTATCAAGTTATTTAAAGCTCATAATACCTTTGTCTCAGCTACATACTACCAGGATGCCCACCCTGGAGATTAAAAAAAAAAAAAAAAATTAAGCAAGGAGAGGTCAAGTAACTTGCCCCAAAAGTCCACAACAAGTCACAGAGTTTAAATGCCAGCAGTCTGGTCCAAAATCCACACACTTTACCATGGCATTATTCTCCCTTTTGCAACTAATGAGAAGGGCCTTTGTTGGTAGAGAGAAGTGGTGTCAAATCATTGCCTCCAAAGCATGATCCAAAAGACACTGGCCCCTCAACATGTTTCATGGCAAAACAAGGGTTCACTGGTGAAATGCTGAACGTTATATTCCCTTCTTCCCTGTACCCACTGCAGGGCCATAGTAAGTACTAGTATAAAGGCTAAAATAAATTTTGTCATCAGTAAATCTTTTTATAATTTGTTTCACCCAGCACAGGATCTTTATTTGCATAACATCTTATTATTCTTGCTTAGACTCAGTACTATATAAACTGTATTTGGGGAAATGCTGCATTAAAATATAAAAATGCTGATGTAATAACTAGCCATGTTACAAAAAGCTAACTTTTGAGAAATCATATGTAGTTAGGAAGAAAAACCCACTATTTAGATTTGGTGAGATGGACCTTAAAGTTAAAACCTTATACTCTGCCTTGATCAGAGAAATACTATCCAAATGATTTTTTTCTTTTTTCCAGGTTATGGAGATCTGTCTTCTATCTTCTTGACTTTATTTTGCTTTCCCTATATTTTTCTGATCTTATGCTGGTTTATTTTGGCTTTGGTCACTTTCTTATTTAAAGACATTTTTAATCTTTATAGACTATTTTTGGACCCTGCTAATTAAATCTCTCAAAATTCATTTAAAGGAGGAAATCTTCACCAATTGATTTTCATGAAAGTTTGTCCTTTCCAATACTGAAAACATGAGAAATCCTTTTATTTTGGCTAAAAGAGTCATACCTGAATTGGGTGTCAATTTGAAATGGATTTTCCCAGATGGCCAGAAGCACTATGAAACACTCCATCCTCTGTACTACCCCTCGTCCACATATTCTTCTGTCCATTTTTTCAAAATCTTTTTTTTTTTTTTTTTAAGATTTAATTTATCTGACAGAGACACAGTGAGAGTGGGAACACAAGCGGGGGCAGAGGGAGAAGCAGGCTTCCCGCTGAGCAGGGAGCTTGATGCAGGGCGCTGGGATCATGACTTGAGCTGAAGGCAGATGCCTGATGACTGAGCTACCCAGGCAACCTCAGAATATGTCTTCTTAAATGCACTTTATTCTGCAGGTGCAGCCTTTACATTGCTTTCCATATGAATAATATTATTAATAGATAAGGTGATAGTTTCTTAATTATGTGATAATATTATCTCTGCACTAATGTTCTGACAGCTTTATTACTGCCAAAATCAATATTTCTTTACAGAAAGGAATTAAAAAGACACAATTTCCAGGATTGACAATAAAATGATGACAGATCCCACAAGTTACAGAAATGAATCACTCTCATTTTTTCGTAGTCATATCTTAAGTGATTATTTTTTGTTTTGAGGTTGTGGGATGTTTCAGGACTAGGTACACATCCATATTTCTTTAAAGTAGTATGTTCACTTATGTGGGAAGAGCTGTGCCCTTCTATAGCCTAAACCGGGATTTCCTATAAAGCAGTTATATGCTATTTGTACTTGGGTATGTATATAGGTGTTTATGTTTTTATAAAATGCAGTAATTTTTTTCTGCTCTGTGACATCAGATTATTTTCTTCAGGCAGCCTCCTCCACCCGTCCACCACCTCCATCACAAAGCCAAAACACCAAGCAGAAGGACATGGCCCACAATGTAAGAGAGCAAATGTGAAGGCCTGGCAAGGAGGCTGGAGGACAGGAGGTCCTCTTCAGACCCCCTCTCAGAACCCCACCACCTCTACTGCCCCATAGTCTAAACTGAGCACCTCAGCGCTCCTCCTCAAGCACAGGAATGAATGAAGATGCCAAATACTGAGGACTTGTCACTTTAGCATGTATTGATTAAAAAAATAAAGGGAAGGAGAAGTTTTCAATATCATTTCAGGATAACTATTTTCTGGTATAAAAAGACATTATTCTCAAACAATAACTTTCTAAAAAAATACATCATGCGAAGTTTTAAAGTTTCACTGAATGTTTCAAATCTCTGGGAACAAATTACATAGTAACGGTTTTGACCACTTTTTGCCTGAAGAAACGCAAAATCTTGCAAGTCAATGCAAAGGCAGGCTTTGCCACAAAGGACTGCTGCTGACCTGAGCCCAACTGTGCTCTTTGCAAAAGGGACTGCCGCTGGGCAACAGGGGTCTCAGGAAACAACCCAATTGCCTCTGTGTGCCTCTGTGCACAGGGAGAAGTCAGAAATGCCCGCCTGTACCTCTCTAAGGTGAGAAGGCAGAATATTGTAGGCCTTTCGGAATCCATCATGGCTAAAATGCAATAATATTTAAAGGTAAATCGGTGAGGACCATCACCCATAAATCCTCCGACATAAAACAACCAGTATTAATACTTCAGTGCCTCTGACTCTCTTTTCACTATTATTTTGACCATGCCCTTGTTAGCAGTGGGTATAACACTAAACTTCTTGTTGCTGTTGTTAACTTCTCAAGTTAAAATGTTTTCCCCCTTAAATTTCTATTTCTTTAAGTATTACTGAGCTTGGGCATTTGTCATAACCAAGTTACTAGCTCTATTTCTTTTTTTTTTTTTTTCTTTTTTTTTTTATAGCCTTTGCCAATTTATATATTTTTTACATCTTCATTTGTTAAATTTTGTTTTTTAATGATAGGTTGTATTTGAACCTTAAGTCCACCATTCATGTAAAAATTAGACAATTTGTTTAAGTTTTTGCATCTTTGACTTCTCATCTATGAAGTGAGGTTAGTAATATTTACTTTCTAGTGTTCTCGTGCACATTCAATGAGTCAACATACATAAAGCCCAGTGTCTGATTATGGCAAATGCCATAGTATGGGATCACCACCTCTTTCATTTTCTTTACTATATTTCCCAGTTCCCTGAGAATCTAGGTGAGGTCACAAGACTAAGTCTCACCAGTGGAATGTAAACATAAGTGATATGTCACTTGTAGACTGCAGCAGATAAAAGTTCTCTCTACTACATCCATACTATTAGAAGTAAGAGTTTTGAGATGGCAAATTTGCAGGATGGAAGGAATGTGTTTCCTGCAATCATCACTTAGAAAAAAGCCACAAGGAAGAGCCACCTGACCCATATCAGATTCTAATGCCATCTACCAGATTTTTTTTTTTTTTAATTAAGCTATTGTGGGGACCTGGGGTTTACTGGTTGTAGCAGTTAGAGTGATTTACCCTGTATTACATTTGTATGGGGTAAACACTTGAGGAATAGAAGCTGTTACTGTTACTATTATTCACAATCAAAAGGAACAGGCAGTGTCAGCTTTAGACTTGAATCATACTTAATATTCATTGACCAAAAGAACTAAAACAATTTTATTCTGACAGAATACTTCTCTCCTTACTCCACTCAAAAAAAAAAAAAAAAAAAAAAAAAAAGAAGATGAAGAAGAAGAAGTAAACATATATTCGCAGGAGGCTGAATTTACAAAAAGTATGAAGAAGCACAGTATTTTATAATTTACTATAATCAGCTACATTTCTTTAAGGTCTCCACCTAACTTGAACTCCTTAAAGCCATTGGCTCTTACTCATCTGAACGACTGCTTTTACAAAAAAGAAAAGAGTACAATATGTTGGTAGTTGGTCCTAATTAGTAAAGTTTGATCTATAGTCATAAATCTGTTTGGACGTAATTTGGGGTATTTATAAACTGAGGAACTTATGTGCATGGACACATGATCCTGTTCAAGTAATTTGTTGACAGACAATGAATAGGTACAAAATGTCTGAAGAAATACTAAGTAGAACGATTTAACTTCACTTAACCACTCCCCTGACCCCTCCCCAATTATTCCATGTATACTCTTGAAACAAGAAACAGTTTCTACGTGCTCTGATACTGAAGTATTTAATTACTCTTTTAAAAAGTTTTACATTAGGAATCCATCCTGTGGCTAGTGTTTTGTGAATCTGACAGTACCCAGCTGAGTGAATGGAAGGAGGCAGAGGGCAATAGAAAATGCTACAAGGGCTCTTGTTGGTTGAATTAATTGTGTTTTTTTTTTCAGTGAGTTCTAGGAGATTCTCCCACCTTTTCTTTCAACCTCCAGTTCCTTCCGTTCTCATCTGTTCTTCCTTTTCTTCTTTTGCAGATTTTCACAAAGGAAAAATGCCCCAAGGAGCTTTGCTGTATAATTAGGTATTAGGAGGCTGAAATCTTTACTGTTCCCCTTCCCTGACTTCTTCAAGTACAGTCATGACTAATTGTGAAAATGGGAGTGAGGAATACCTCTTGTCAGCAAATGAGGCATACCTGGGATCAAAGTCCTATAAACATGAAAAGGGACTCCAACTTTAACTTAAAATACTAAGCACAAGTATAATTATGAAATGGGTAATTCACATCTCCATATTAATATCTCATTTAACCCTAAAAGCATCCTTCCCTATGAGATGGGAAGAAAATAATATCTTCTTTTTATTGAAGAGAATTAATGTTCAGAGATGATAAGATTGGTAAGAGACTATGTGTGCTGCTTAAACCTGTCTCCTGACTCTGTCAGCTGACAGTCAGAAGTACTAAAAACATATGAAGAACATATGATGGCCAAGCACCACTTTAATTCTGTGGGACATCTGGCAAGTTACTGAATCTTTCTATGTCCATTTTGTCATCTTTAAAGTGATGATAATAATACTCACTTTACAGGGTTGTTGGAGGATTGAATTAACCTAAGCAGAGTCTTGAGAACATAGCATATACAGCATGTATTCAGCAAGTGTAAGCTGGTATAATACAATGTGGTAAGTATTAGCAGTATTCCAAATTAGCAAGTGGAAGAATTGGGTTTTTAAAATAAGGTCTAACTCCACTCTTTTAATCATGGAACACCTGTCTTAGATTACTTCACTGTTCTGCACAAGTCAATTAGTGTTATTTGGCACCAGAGAAAGACATAATTGAATACAATTAGTATTATATATTATATAAATATCTTAGATTTAGTGCCCAAATGGTAAACAGTTACTTAAAATTACAAGCATTACTGAAGTACACAATATTTTTACTCAGCTTAAAAAAAAATCATATATAGGAACATTTGGGTGGCTACATATAAGTTTTTTTTTCAAGCTCAGTTAAGTGTTAGACTTGGTTTTGGCTAAGGTCATGATCTCCCAGTCATGGGATCGAACTCAGCACTGGCTTTGCACTCAGCAGAGTCTGCTTTGGATTCTCTCCCCCTCTCTCTCCCACTCACTCTCTTCCCTAAAATAAATAAATAATCTCTATATAAATAAATAAATATTACAAAAATTAAAAAAATTTTAATTTTTAAAATTCACCCTCTTTAGTGTATAGCTCTGAGATTTGATAAGCACACACAGTTGTGTAACCATTTCCACAATCAAGATATATAACAGTTCTTTTTTTTTTTTTTTAAAGATTTTATTTATTTTATTTGACAGAGAGAGAGATCACAAGTAGGTAGAGAGGCAGGCAGAGACAGAGGGGGAAGCAGGCTCCCTGCTGAGCAGAGAGCCCGATGCGGGGCTCGATCCCAGGACCCTGAGATCATGGCCTGAGCCGAAGGCAGCGGCTTAATCCACTGAGCCACCCAGGCGCCCAAGATATAGAACAGTTCTTAAAGTTTATTTTTGAGAAAAGACTTATGTGAATATTCTAGAAGGAATTTTTCTAACATCATATGCCAATATAAGCATATCTCATTGATTCAATAAGTATTTACTGAGTTCTTCCTCTATGTATAGCATTGTGTTGTTGTCTATGAAGATGAGGAGAAAATACAGTAGTTTTGTTTTGCATTTCTACCACAGTGCTAACAGATTAATCAGGAGATGGAAATAATAGTTTTTATTAAATTTAGTTTAAAAAGAGAGGATGAAAAAAGGATGACAAAGTGTCAGTGCTTCTCTAATAAGCATGTATTAAATAAATAATAACTTCTTCCCTCCCCCAACAAAACCTACAACTCAGTTTAATTCCTCAAATATTTGCTGTAGATAGTCTATCACTGAGTGGACACAATCCCTGTCTTCAAGCAGTTTATTATAGAGTAGAGCAGATAATTACAACATACGGCAGAAATCTATCAGAAGTACACAATGATATGTACTCAGAGAAAGGTGGCGTAATGGTGGGAGAATCCATAAAGTCTTTATAAAAGGGGCAGTATTTAAACAGGGCTTTGAAAAAAAAGGTAGAATTTCTACAGGTGTTATTCATGAACAGAGGAGAAAAATTCATATGCATCCTCTAAAGCTTTTACACTGTACAAATATAGTAGCCACTAGCCACACGTGGCTATTTAAATTCAAATGAGAATAAGACAAAAATAAAAACACATCTCCTCTGACACGCTAGTCACATTTCAGATACTTAATAGCCACATGTGGCTAGTGGCTACTGTATTGGACAGGATAGAGTATAACATTTCCATCATAAAAGAAAGTTCTATTAGATAGTGTTTCCATAGAAGGAACGACAATGAAAGGTCAGGATGTGGGAACATTGAATTATCCAAATCTCTGTTCAAGCTTTCAAACAAAATACCAGAAATAATGGTATATCCATGTATTTCCTCTTCAAATATAAATTGGAAATATAAGCCTATGTAAAGATCAATGACTCATTTGTTTCACTGGCTGGTCTGGTTCAATAATCATGCTGAGTTCATAGTATAAATCAATAATGAAGACATAAGACTTAACAGGCCTATCTAATTGCTCCATCTATCTGAGCATGCAGATCACAGTGGCTGAAAGCCAGACCCAAGGGCCCAGCCAAGTGTGGGTGCTGCTCTTTTTTCTGGCAGATTCCTGTTAGCTGACTGGGTCCAAGCTGACTGACGTGGGCCTTCATAGTTTCAGTCCCCTAAGAACAGGCTCATTGTTAAATCACTTGCTGCTTTTTCAGAATTAGTGGCAGTATCCATTGCAAAACCTAAAGGCAGGTAGAGGTCTGAGGGAGCTATAACAGAGAAACAAGTCCTGTCCTATGAATAAGATAAATTGGGTGATGTGTGACTGCAGTAATTGATAAATTTGTGAAGGTAAAGACTTTAGCCTTTAGATAGGAGCTGTTTTCTTGCTCTGTCTGAAGTGTAGTTTGGCTAAACCACCCAAGTTGTAGTGTTGTTTTTACAGAACCATCCAGGTCATCACTTCCCTAGGTCCAAACTAATGGTGGTATGTCAGGCCAGGAAACCATGTTTCAAGGTTTTCTATATTTATGAGAGTCCCAAATGTATGCCTTCATTGGTTTAAAAAATATCTAGAAAATCAAGTATCTGAGGAAACCAAAGGCAGTCCTGAATATACTGAATTCCTATTTTGTGAGTGGGTGCTCCCCCTTAATTTTAGATCCAATCATTGCTTACAGTTTGAACTTGAGTCCTTTAAAATATTCAATAATAATAGATCTTTAAATATTTATTATTTATTTATTTATTTAGAATATTTTATTTATTTATTTGACAGAGAGAGAGACCACAAGTAGGTAGACAGGCAGGCAGAGAGAGGGGGTAGCAGGCTCCCCGCTGAGCAGAGAGCCGAGAGGTCCTCAATCTCAGAACCCTGAGATCATGACCTGAGCTGAAGGCAGAGGCTTAACCCACTGAGCTACCTAGGTGTCCAGTAACTGATTTTATTTATTTGTCAGAGAGAGAGAGAGCAAGCAAGCACACAAACGGGGATCAGCAGGTAGAGGGAAAAGCAGGCTCCCCACTGAGCAAGAAGCCCCAAGTAGGACTTGATCCCAGGACCCTGAGATCATGACTTGAGCCAAAGGCAGATAGATGCTTAACTGACTGAGCCACCCAGGCATCCCAATAATAATAAACTTTAAATGTGCACTTTGGTTTTTAGACACCATCATTAGGTATTTTATTTTTACATGCTCATTAGATAGCAAACAACCTTTTGCTTAAAAAGAATTAAGAGTACCAGGAAAAAGTGGGGGGGGGAGTGAGAAACTAACTTTAAGGATTTTATTTATTTATGTGAGAGAGAGAAGGAGAGAGAGAGCATGAGAGGGGAGAAGGTCAGAGGAAGAAGCGGACTCCCCATAGAGCTTGGAGCCAAGTGCGGGACTTGATCCTGGGACTCCGAGATCATGACCTGAGCTGAAGGCAGTCGCTTAACCAACTGAGCCACCCAAGCACCCAAGAAATTAACTTTAAATAATTACTTTTTAAAAGTAAGATATATTATATGGATAACATACACTCTATAGATATATATACACTTATTTTGTTTTTCTTATGAGGAAGCTTACAGAACCATATTCTTCCTCCAAAGACAGGCATTTAGAACAACTACCTAAGCCATCTTGCAACACTATTAACATATAAACACTTATTTTCATATAATGTCATACAATAGAGTGTCAATGGAAACCATGAAAGTAAGAATCTGCATATCAATAAAACCTATATAAAGACAGATTTAATACTTTTCAGTTAATTAGGTTTCTTTTAAAAAATGCTTACAGTGATACATGGGTTTCAATTACCTAACACATTCTGACTTCACATTTGTTTGGACTGTTCCCTCAATGAACTCAAAGGACTGAAGAGAAATTATTTTTCTTTTTGGAATAGTCAAATGAGGGAAAAATTACTAATTTCAGTTTTCTTTATTTTCAGAAGTCTCCTGTGTTTCATAGATGAGGAAATCATACTGATGACTGAGCCATCCATCGTGTTATTTTGCTGGTTCATGCTACCTCAGTGGAAAACAAGTCTAATTTTTCCCATCTGCATGATAAAAATCTATCACTTTTATTGAGGAACCTACCAGTCAGTATAAACTCATTTATTTCAGGATAATCTAGCCCTTGAAATACTATTGATGACATTTATATTTAACTGGATTGCAAGAACAGAACATACACAAGTCATTTGGTTCCCAGTTTCATAATTTTGGCATCTGTACATTATTTGGACAAGCTTAGGTTACCTTTGCTTGGCTATGATAGACATTTTAGAATATGTCTGGACTCATGAATATAAATAGTTGTGCAAAAATAAATTTTATAAGACCAGAGCTGGTAACAAAAATCACCTAGAGATCAACAACTCTAAAAGAATCTAGTGTCACATTCCTTAGAATGTCAGATTAAACTAACATGTGCCAGTCAATATTGCTACACTGCGACCCTTGATGCCTCCTAAGCAAAACTATTAAGTCCAACATTCTCTCCTGTAAGCACTTATCTGTAAGGATGGCTAACATGTCCTCTGAAGCAGATATTGAAACTGATTGGACAATAGGTAGATACCAGACAGGGGCCTGGGGGCCGACCTCTAGAAATAGGGGGAGAAAATCTTAATCTGCAACACAATGCTGTTCTCTTGAAACCCTATCATTTTCACTTCCCATGTGTCTGCTGCCTGACTGTGAATGGATTTGAAAAGGAATGGTTAGTGCTGAAAATTGGATCAGAGCTAACATTCTCTCATTTTTATCAGCAGCTGCCAAAGGTCATCTGACATAATAGCTGATGAATTCAAGCCCAGTGGATTTCATTTGCAATTTTCAATTTACTGAGGCCTCCAAACCCCACGGTGATAAAAGCTTCCCCTATCGTGGCCTGTCACAAACATCAAGAAACTGAACAAACCCACAAGAAAGAAAAAAGAGAAAGCTGTGCATCCTCGCAGGTACAGATAAGGAGAACAGGAAGAAATGGTATCATGCAGGAAGGTACGGAGCAGCTTGTGTGGCTAGTTCTCTAAATGCCAATTGAAAGGAAAAGACTATGAAGAACAATCAAATAACTTCCACAGAATAACATCATGTTTCTTTGGGGCTTTGTGTGAAAATTGCTTTCTAATCTCTTACTTGACATGCCCCCAAACAAAACCTTGAGTGTAAATATGCAAACAAATGAATAAATAATCCTCCTTTATTTGGTCATTGGAAGAAATGCACACTCTGTGTATGCTGCATTTACCATACTTTTGATTTACAAAATGCATGCTTGTAAAAGATCTTTTATCGTGGAAATGTTGGTCAGCACTAAGAAATCATTTATTTTGTTACACAGAAATGGTAGATCCATTGATTGATTTGCAAGGGCAGTCAAAGGACTGACATCCAACTACATTTAAGTGGATCTAGACATAGTGTATATCAAAGGTGTATTAGCCAAAAAAAAAAAAAAAAAAGGCCATTTTCTCCCTTGTCAAGCCATTGACAGTGAGCTTAGGGAGGATCAGGGACTGAATCCTGCTTCCAGGAATTGTTCAAACTGAAGAGACCATATGCGTAGTTCCATGGAGAATGACAAGTTTAAAAGCTGAGCAATCCATTTCATCCTATCCAACTTGACTCATAACGTAGCCAAGAAAATAATGGAAAGCAAAGAGATGTTTGGGGTGTAACTGCTGGGAGAATTTAATTTCAGACATGGATGTCTGGATTCCATTCCTACCAAATAGATTCAGAAAGGCTTATGAAATTGGTCTAATGAGGCAAGAGGACTTGGCAGTAGGCATCCACCAACCTGCCTAATGACAAAATTTCTCATGACAGACAGTTGACAAGAAAACCAAGAATGACATCAACAGGACTAGGATATTAACTTCATTTATGTGTTGCTAACTGTGAGACAATCACAACTTGGAAAGAGACTAATTCCTGGTTGAACTGATGTGATTGTGAGTGACGGACTTTTATAGAATTATCCTTTAAATTGTCATAACAAAAAATAAAACTATGGGCTACTCATCACAGTTGAATCCTTAGTTCTTAAAATTAAACTATTTCTTAAAATATTCTGTTATCAAAAAATTAAGCGACCTTTTAATTCTTCAAAGTTTCAAAACAGAAAAATGGTTCCCTCAGTAGCTAAAGAAGGCAGGAATTAACATTTTGAAATGTGGGATATATAGTTTTATTCTTAAGCTGCAGAAAATATGGAAGACAGCCATATTTTTGCATTTTTGTAATTTTTTTTCTCCAACACAAAATTGTCAGAAAGTCACTTTTCTCTACCCCACTTTGAGCAGTGGGTGTGGTGCATAAACAATGAATTTGGGACACTGAAAAAAAATAAAATTAAATTAAAAAAAATAAAGTTACTAGAGGCTCAAAGAGAGCTCCCTCTATAATTTGCAGTATCTGTGGGTTCTCTTTGGATTGATAGCATAATACAGAGACCCTTGTGGTGGTAAAAGATTATTTAATGGGGTCTTAATTTAATCCGTCCTCTAAAATACACATATAACTTGGTGAGAATTTTTCATTATCTCTGTTCTTCTACGGCAGTGATATAAGGCAAGCTGTACCAATTGATCTGTAGTCACATAGCAGAAAGGTTAATCTCTTTTATGTTCCTTCTATTAGAAAGGCAGATCTTGAATCTTCAGGGCAGAGTCCTAAATTGTTCCTGTAGACTGGTTCGGAGTGATTGTTCTTTCTCATGTCCTATGACTAATTACATTCAGTCAGGCCAGAGCATTCCCCATTTCATTAATTAATTCTTTTATTCCTTCATCTAGTATTTACTTAGTACCTACTAAGTGTAGGACACTATGTCAAGAACCATGAATAAGACTTTTCCTACTTTCAAGCAGTTTACAGGAGCGTGGAATAAAGAATGTTCTAAGTCTGTTTTCTCCTTCCCCCACCCCCCAGAATTGAATTTATGTCATGTAACTATAAAAATTTAGAGGCAAGATGTCACTAAGACATTGACATAGGTTATTTTTGACTCCCCTCCCCCTCTCAAGAAGAACAACAAACAACTATTGAGTAATAAGACACTACTGAGACAATCCTAGAACATGGGGATGAGGCTAAAGCAATCTGCTGGTCCCCCAAACAGAGAGACCAAGACAGATTGCATTAGAAGGGTAAGAAAAATAGCTGAACGTTGGGGGCATTGCCTCTCCCCTAGGCCAGCACAGCACCATGCTAAGAGGTCTCTCCTATGTCCCTAGCTCCTCTGAAGGAAAAAGAGAACTCAGGGGGACAACCAGCCCTCCCCCTCACACTGTGGATCACTTTGTGGGACCCACTACTCTGATCTTCCCCACAGAGACTGTAGTGTAATCTCCAGGGTTTAATCTCTGGGAACCTGATTGTGACAGAGCAGGAGTGAGGGGCTTGCAACAACGAGCATGCCCCTCTTGGCAGACCAAGTTTATACCTGCAGGACTCGAGTAGTAGTAGTCACAGCCAGCAGTTTTGCTCATCTGCCGAACCAAGTCAGTGGTGTATTATGACCAGGGCACTCAGTGGGTTATAGATCTACCTGATTCAGACCTCCCAATGGGTATTGCCAGCCCTATAGCATGGTTTGCACAAGTCCAGGAGAGGAGCCGAGTCACAGCCCCATGTACTGTCTCCCTACCACATCTGACCAGAAGTGCTGGCAAGAAAACCTGGAAGTTGTATAACCCAGAAATGCTCAAGTCAAGATGGGGAGGCAGAGCTGATCATCCTCAGAATAGGCAGAGGGATTTAACTCATCATGCTGAGGGTAGCTCCTGGCTTTCTCCTAGATGTTGGGGAAATTGAATCTTAGTACCTACTAAGTGTAGGACACTATGTCAAGAACCATGAATAAGACTTTTCCTACTTTCAAGCAGTTTACAGGAGCGTGGAATAAAGAATGTTCTAAGTCTGTTTGCCTGGAATGGCCTCTCCCTTTCCTACCAGTGCAACACCTGGAAACTGCAGCAACACCAGTGCTTGAAACAAGGTAAAAGCAGGTAGAACTGAAAGTTCGCCAAGCAAAGCCAGTGGACCTATTCAGCCAAAGAATTTAGAGTATAGGTTCACTAGAGGTAAGACAACTTAGAGCTGCTTTTCCCACTGTGCCTACGCAGGGAAAATAATATGTAGCCCCATTAATGAATATAGCCTTCAGCCTGCCTGACCATGGAACCTAACCAAAGCACACAGGAAACTGCATAGCCCAACCAATAAACCCTGCTTACAGTGGCACTTGAACAGAGAGCATAGCCCATGGCTTTCTTGTCTGTAGAGCAAAACCAGTGGTCTCACCTGACCAGGAAATTCAGTGCACATTCTGGCCTGATGCAGATATCCAAACAAAGAGCTATACCAGCCCTGGGTCCCGTCCTGCTGTCATACCAGGGTAGGAAGCTAATTCCTAGCCTCATCTAGAACAGAATACAGTATCCAGTCCTGACCATCTAGTAGCCCTGACCAGAGAATCCAGGCAATTGCAGTGGCCATCCTACAGTCTCACTTCGATGGGGAACCAAGTTAGCAGCCTCATCTAACTATTCTCAGACAGTATCACACTCTTCCTTTCCCCCATCCCCAACTTCAGAGCTTGGGCAGTTGCCTCTCCCCAAAATAGATCATAGCAGGCCTCACTGCCTAAGGACATTACCAGCAGACATACCGAGAAACCCAAACTGAGCTGATAAAAATTAGTCTCTGTCAAAGCAAAACTCTCAAGTCTGGAAGAGGAATCCAATTACTCAAATGTATAGATTCCAGAATCTTCAGAATTTTCAGGAGTCACGAAAACCCAGGTAACTATGACATCACTAAAGGAAACTAACAATGTTCTAATAACTGATCTCATAGATGACTAAATGAAATTAGGAAAACAATGCATGAACAGAATCAGAAGATCAACAGATCAATAGAAACCATCAAAAAAAACAAACATACAATCCTATAAATAAAAAAATATAATACCTACACTGAAGGATTCAAGAGTTTCAAAAGCAGACTTGAAAATGCAGAGAAAAAGAGTCAATGATCTGGAGGATAGGACATTAGAAATTATCCAGTTGAGGAGCAAAAAGAAAAAGAATGAAGAATACCTATGAGATTTACAGATACCATAAAAAAACCTAATATTCACAATATAGGAATTAAATAATATGGGAACAAAAGAAGAGGAAAATAAAGGGGCAGGAAGTATATTTAAAGCAGAAATAGTTGAAAAACTTCCTGAATTAGGCCAGGAGCAAATGGGTAATATATTCAAAATATGAAAAGGATAAAGCTGTAAACTAAGAAGTCATAAACTATCTCTGGCAAAGTTGTCCTTCAGAAACGAAGGAGAGAAACAGACTTTTTCTTTATTTCTTTTCAGTGTTCCAAAATTCATTGTTTATGTACCACATCCAGTTCTCCATGCAATACGTGCCCTCCGTAATTCCCACCACCAGGCTCACCCAGCCCCCTCCTCCTTACGCCCTCTCCTCCAAAACCCTCAGTTTATTTCTGAGAGTCTACAGTCTCTCATGATTCGTCTCCCCCTTCGTTTTCCCCCAACTCACTTCTCTCCTTCACCCAATGTCCTCCATGTTATTCCTTATGCTCCACAAGTAAGTGAAACCATATGATAATTGACTCTCTGTGCTTGACTTATTTCACTCAGCATAATCTTTTCCAGTCCCGTCCATGTTGATACAAAAGTTGGGTATTCATCCTTTCTGATGGAGGCATAATACTCCATTGTATATAAGGATCCCTTCTTCTTTATCCATTTGTCCGTTGATGGACATCTTGGTTCTTTCCACAGTTTGGCGACTGTGACCATTGCTGCTATGAACATTGGGGTACAGATGGCCCTTCTTTTCACTACATCTGTATCTTTCGGTTAAATACCCAGTAGTGCAATTGCAGGGTCATAGGGTAGCTCTATTTTTAATTTTTTGAGAATCTTTACACTGCTTTCCAAAGTGGCTGCACCAACTTGCACTCCCACCAAGATACAGACTTTTTCAAACAAACAAAAGCTGAGGGAGCTCATTACTCAAGCCTTACAAGAAATGCTAAAGGAAGTTCTTTGAAGAGAAGTAAAAGAACGCTAATTAACATCATAAAAATGTAAAAAGGTAGGATGAATCTTGCTAGTAATAATAAATACATAATCACAGATTCTGCAACATGGTAATAATGGTGCTTAATTCACTTAAAACTCAAGTTGAAAAGTTTAAACATGAACACAGTAAAAATCCATTGGTTAAGTGTCTGCCTTTAGCTCAGGTCATGATCTCAGGGTCTTGGGATTGAGCTACATATTATATACATAATAACTACATAGTTACTGCATAAGTACAATATCCTGTTATTAGTCACACAATATAAAAATATGTAAATTATAACATCAAGAGTCTAAAAATGTGGGGGGTACGGACAAAAAGTGTAAAATTTTGGAACGACTGTGGAAGAAGTGGAAAAATTCTAAGAAATGTACAATTTGCCAAGACTTAATATACAATAAGCCTGGTGTCTTAGAGGGTCAGGCGTTTGACCCTTGATTTCAGCTCAGGTCATGATTTCAGAGGCCGGGATGGAGGTCCACATCAGGCTTCATGCTCAGCAAGGAGTCTGCTTGAGGATTTTCTTCCTTTCCCTATGCCCATTCCCTGACTTGTGCGCATGCGCAAGCACGCGCGTGCCCCCCCCCACACTCTCTCTCTCAAATAAGTAAAATCTAGAAAGAAAGAAAGAAAGAAAGAAAGAAAGAAAGAAAGAAAGAAAGAAAGAAAGGAAGAGTAAATCTGAATAGACCAATTACTAGTTAAGAGATTGAATCAGTAATAAAAAATCTCCCAATGAAAAAAAGCCCAGGACCAGATGGCTTCACTGGTGATTAAAAAAAAAAAAAAAAAAAAAAAGATTTTATTTACTTATTTGATAGACAGAGATCAAACTAGGCAGAGAGGCAGACAGAGAGAGAGAAGGGGAAGAAGGCTCCCCACCGAGCAAGGAGCCTGATGCGGGGTTCCATCCCAGACCCTGGGATCATGACTTCAGCTGAAGGCACAGGGTTTAACCCACTGAGCCACCCAGGTGCTCGTCACTGGTGATTTTTATCAAAGGTTTAAAGAAGAATTAACACACTCCCTCCCAAACTCTGAACAAACTCATTTTATGAGTCTAGTGTTATCCTAATACCAAAACCAGGAAAGAACACTACTAGAAAAGAAAACTACAGGCCAATATCCCTGATGAATATAGAGAAAAAAATTCTCAAGAAAATTATCAAACTGAATTTAGCAGCATATTAAAAAGGATCATCCATTGTGATCAAGTGGGATTTATCCCAGAATGCAAGGATGTTATAATGTACACAAATTAATCAATGTGATATATCATATCAATAGAAGGAAAGACAATCATCTCAATAGATGCAGAAAAAGCATTTGACAAAATTCAGCATCCATTCATGATAAAAACCTCAACAAATTGGGCACAGAAGGAACATATCTTAACATAACATCATACTCAGTGGGGAAAGGTTGGAAGGTTTCCCTCTAAGATCAGGAACCAGCAAGGGTGACCACTCTCAACACTCTTACTCAACACATAAATATACATAAGTACTAGCCAGCCCCATCAGGAAAAAGAAGAAACAAAGTTAACAGAATTGGAAAGAAAGAAGTAAAACTGTCTCTATTTGTAGGTGACATGATTTTAATACAGAAAATCCTAATGAGCCAACCAAAAAACTATTAGATCCAATCAATGAATAATGAATAAAGTTGCAGGATACAAAGTTAACATAAAAAATATCAGCAGAGTTTCTAAACACCAACAATGAATTTTATGAAAAAGAAATAAAGGTATCGATCCCATTTATAATAACATCAAAATAATAAAATATTTAGGAATAAATTTAACCAGGGAAATGAAAGATCTCTACTCTAAAAGCTATAAGGCAGTGATGAAAAAAATCAAAGGCACAAATAAATGGAAAATAATATACAATAAGTGTTCATGGAGTAGAAGAATTCATATTGTTAAAATGAAAATATTACCAAAAGCCATCTATAGATTCAGTGCAATCCCTATGAACTTTCTGATGGCAATTTTTACAGAAGTAGAAAAAACACTCCTAAAACTTATATGGAACCACAAAAGACTCCAAAAAACCAAAGAAATCATGAGAAAGAAGAACAAAGCAGGAGGCATCAGACTCCCTGATTTCAGGCTATACTTTAAGTCTATCATAATAAAAGCAGTATGGTATTAGCATAAAAGCAGACAAGTAGACCAAAGATACAGAACCAAGAACCCAGAAATAAACCCCAAGCATATAGGTCAACTAATACTTGACAAGGGAACCAAGAACACTCAATGGAGAAAAGACAGTGCCTTCAGTAAGTGTTGCTGAGATAAGAGAATACTCGCATGTAAAAGAATGAAACTGGTCTCCTATTTTACACATTTGCAAACATTAACTCAAAATGTTGAATTATATACACAATGGAATATTATTCATTCATGAAAATAAGGAAATCCTACCATTTATAACAAAATGGATGGACCCTAAGTGCTAAGTGTAATAAGTCAGACAGAGAAAGACCAATACTATGTGACTTCACTTATATGTGGAATCTAAAAAAACAAAAAACACCAGACTCAGAGGAAAAAAAGTTCAGACATGTGGTTATTAGAGGCAGAGGGTGGGGGAAGAGAAAATTGGAGGGAGGTGGTCAAAAAGTGCAAATTTCTAGTTATAATATAAATAATTACTAGGGATATAATGTACAACATGATGACTATGGTTAACACTGCTGTATGATATATAAGAAAGTCGTTAAGAAGGTAAATCCTAAGAGTTTTCATCGCAAAGAGAAATTTCTTTTTCTTTTTCTTTCTTTTCATTCTATCTATATGAAATGATGGGTTTTACCTGAACCTATTATGATATTCATTTCACAATATATGTGAATCAAACCATCATGCTATATGCTTTAAACTTATACAGTAATGCTTGTTGATTATTTCTCAATAAAACTGGGAAAGAACATCAAAATAATGGAAAGTTTATACTGAGAATTTAGGTAATGGAATCACACTGTTGACCTCTACACATCTAACTTCGGGTAAAAGCTGTGTCTCCTTTTTAAAATTCTATAACGTGTGAATCACTATAACATTTTTTTTTTTTTTTGCCAAGACTACATATAATCTATACTTATTTACTAAATGCTTTTCTTTGACTAAACTCAGCTTTTTAAAATTAAATAAATTCTATTAAGAGGTCATTATCTGTACTATCACAAACAAAAAGACTGTATTTTGAGCCATGAATAAAATAGGACTAGAAATATAAACATATAACTAGTATCATATTAGTCAGACAGAGAAAGACCAATACTATGTGACTTCACTTATATGTGGAATCTAAAAAAACAAAAACACCAGACTCAGAGGAAAAAAAGTTCAGACGTGGTTATTAGAGGCCACCTGCATAATTTCATATTTCACTAGTGGTATGAATACTATCCTTTGAAAAATACTGGTTTGGTGCAAGGTGCTAATAAAGACCAGTGTTACAGTTTTAACCTCCATAAGAATAACAGTTCCATGAGAACAGATTGTTTGATTTGTTTCTTGCTATACTTCCAGTTCTTAGAACAATGCCTAATATATGTTATGTACTAGAAAATAAATAATAAATAATACACAAGGGCTAGTTAGCTTCTCAAAGATCAACCTATATTTCTTCTACAGTCATATTCATCAGATTTTGTCAAAATTACTTATCTAATGTCTTTCTAAAGACATTAGACTGGTCAAAAACTTTGTTTTTCTTGTTCACATCTTTTATAATCATTATCAGCTAGAACAATGCCCATAGGAGGTGCTCAATAATTATTCATTGAATGAAGGGACAACACCATTCCAAGGTCATACAGTTGTTGTTGTTGTTTTCTACAATCTCACTGGTTGTATTGGTCAACATTGGCTCAAAGCTATTCAGTACCTGGCACATTAAAAAAAAAAAACTTTGTTGAATCAATGAATGAATGAGTATTTCTCACTACAAATGATTCTTTAGTTGAAAATCAGGCTTTGAACTGAGGTATCACAAATGGATTCATTAGATATGACTGTAAAATCAAAGACTGAAAGAACCATATTTATCATTTGAGAAATCAGACTCAGCTTAAACAAAGAGATGACTTCTTTAATATTATAATTCTTTCTCACAAATTTACTGATTGAATTATGTATTTAATAACTGGGGTTTATTTGAGCAAATCAGCAATAACCTGTGCTACATGTAATAGGATTCAATTAAGATATCAATGAGAATTATATCAAAAAATAATCTGGGGTCAGAAAAGTTTTCATTAAACAGATTAAAAAAATGTTCCTTCTGACAAGTGAATATTGGAAATTAATTTGTTAATGTTCTTGATAAAGTGTTCTCGGAGTTCAAAAAAATTTTCCTTCTGTCTTGCAGAATATGCGAATATATATTGTGACCTGTCAAGAGTCAATTTACTAAGCATGGAAACATATTTCCTCACAAAATATCTATTAGAACCTTCTAGGTTGGGAAACTATCAGATCACAATCCTCCCTATGGGAAAAACTTTCCTAAAACAATAATGCTCATAACTACTTATAAAATACCTTCTGTGGCAGACAAATGGCAATCCCACTCATTTCTTCTCATAAAAATATTTTATTATAAAATATGGCAAGTACATAGAAAGTTATAAAAATATGGGTACACACTGTTCAGTCAATATTTCCCATTTTTAAAAAGTGAAGCATAGTTGACACATTTCTCATTTTTATAAGATTTTTTAAGAAGTAATAAAATATTACTAAAACAATGAAATCTTCTGCATGCCTCTTCCCATTCTTTTTTCATCTTACTTTTCCTGAAGGTAACCAACATCCTAAATTGATACATTCCTTCATATACTATGATTTTGTATATTTTTTACACTTACACAATTTATATGATTCTGTATATTTTTCAAGTTATTATAAATTGGATAATACTGCACAATGTTTCTGGGATTTTTCACTGAAAATTTTATTTTGAGATATATCTATATTGATATACATAGGACAGTTTATTTTAGCTCTATATTTATTTAACAGATTTATGAATATATCATATTTTAATTTTCTATTCTATTATTTTTGAAATTGTGCTTTCAATTCTTTGGTAATACAAACAATGCAGTAATGAGCCATTTTATATCTTTCCTTCTTGGTTCAAGTGTGTTCTTCATTCTTGTACAGTCCTGCTCAGTGAGCACTCTTGTATATCCAGAGGTGCTCATGCCCAGTGAATTTCGGACACCTCTTTTCCCACTCTCCCACAGGAGGATGGCTCCAGCAACTCCAGGAGCCAGGTTCCTATTGAGTTCCTGTTGAGTTCCCAGGTACCCTGGCCAGCATCCCAGTGAGTTCAGCACATCTCCCATGGGACGCTTCCCAGTGAAGTTCGTGAACATTCTTTCCTCCACCCTTATCCTCATGGACAACCTTGGCCTGGGCCTGCAATCTATGAGCTAGCTCTGGTCTGGATCAAGCCAGCAAACCTGCCTTCCATCCAGTGAGCAGCAATGACACCTTCAAACCACGAGGTCTGTCTCCCAGCCTTGGGGGAGATTCCTACACCCTCCTCTTTCCATGTTTCTTCTTTTCTCAGCTCTGAGGTATTCTTTAGAGTTTTACAAGTTCCTCTAGTAGTTAATCTCCTGTAAATAATTAATAATTCTTTTTTGAAAAAAGATTTTATTTATTTATTTGAGAGATAGGGAAAGCACAAGTGGGAAGAGGGACAGAGGGAAAGGGAGAAGCAGACTTCCATTGAGAAGGGAGCCTGATGTGGGACTCCATGAAGGGCTCCATCCCAGGACTCTGGGATCAGGATCTGAGCCGAAGGCAGATGCTTAACTGACTTGAACCACCCAGGTGCCCCAATAATTCTTTATATAAACCTTCCTACTGCATGGTTTCTGTTTTCTGACTGGACCCCAACTGATACAGGTAGTTTTTCCTCTTTTTCTATTCTTTGAAACAGTTTGTACAGAACAGAGATTATTTATTCATTAAAGATTTAGTTTATATGAAACTATAAAACTAATCTGTACTACTCTCTCTCTCTCTTTTCTGTTTTTCTTCTCCTCACCTGTCTTGCTAGGAACCAGGTTTTGGTTTTATTATATCTCATTAGTATTTTTGTTTTTATTTCATTAATGTCTGCTTTTATTATTGTTATTTCTTTCATTATACCTTCATTGGATTTACCATTGTTCTTTTTCTAGTTTCTTAAACACTTAACTCAATTATTTTCTGAAATTCTGTTTCAAAATATTTTGAAATTTATAGGTGATTTATGCTTTAAGTAAAAATATTAAGGGGTTGCTTTCTGACTTAATTGCATTATGGTCAGAGATATGTAAAATAAGAGTTTCATGATTTTTTTGAGATTTGCTTTGTGACCTTGTATATGGATAATTTTTACAAATATACAATGGCCTTGAACATTATTCTGTGTATGCCTTCTCTTCTATGTTAGATAAAGTTTATTATTTTTGGCATCAAATATTTTATTGTTAATGTTTTATCTGCTTGATCTGTAAATTACTAAATGTGTTAAAATATCTAAGGATGTGGATTTGTAAATTTTTATTTGTAATCTTTTCTTTTTAATTTAAAATATTTTGAGGCTATGATGTTGACTGTACACATTTTCATGATTGTTACATCTTCTTGAAGGATTACTCCCTTCTTTGTCATGTGTAATGTCATTCTTTATCCTCATTAATGCCTTTTCATTGAAATTCTATTCTATCTCACCAGTTTTCTTCTGATGAGGCCATTCCTTCAGAGGGAGTCCAGATAATGAAGGACCTTGTAGGCCTTCACAAGTTTTTTTGGCTTTTCTTTTCCTAAAATAAGAAACCACTAGAAAATTTTGAGTAAAAGAATCACAAGATATGACATGTGTTTGAAAGGGTCATTCTGCTACACTGTGAATAGAAGGAAAGGGGTGAGGGAAGAATTTAAGAGGCTATTGCAATAAAATTAACAAGAGATGACAGGGGTTTACACTTCCTGCAATGGCAATCTAGATTGTTTAGAACCTATCTTCCTGGTTACAGCAATTCATTAAGCAAGACAACGTATTTTTTAAAATATAGAAAAGCTTTTTAAAAGACCTTAGAAAGTAGAGATGTGTATGTCCAATATCTAGGGAAAAAAGAAACCTTAAGTGCTGAGTCCAGAATTTGTTTGGCTTTTCCCCTCAAGGTACTTCCTAATACTAAAAGCAGTGGCAAAGAGGCTAAAAAATTTATACAAAGCTTTCAAGAATCTAGTCCATTTAAGAGGCAATGACTTGGTAATAATCACCAGGATTAAAGCCCAGCTTTGAATAAATTCATTAAGATGATTTGGGGTGAGATTGGTATTGGTTTTCACCTAGGTTTTCACCAGAAACCAAAGGAAATTTTCTCTAGAAAAACATAATGTGATATAAATCCTCAAAATATCTTTAAAATAATAATGGGGAAAATGAGAAGATATGAATAACAAAAAGAGGAGGAAGGAAGGAAGGTAGGAAGGAAGAAAGGAAGGAAGGAAAGATGTACGAGAAACATACACAGGATATATAGAGATAATGGAGTTATTAGGCATAGCCTTAAAATAGGTATATTTCATATGTGCATAGAATTAAAAGGCAAGATGAAGAATTTTGACAGGGAATTGAAAATTATAGAAAAAGAATCAAATGAAGAAGTCTATACATGAAAAATACAATAACTAGGTTTAGTAGTAGATTAGATACAGTTTAGAAAAGATTTTATAAAACGGAATATAGTTTAGGAAAAAGTCAGACAAGCATGGAGAGACAAAAGAATGGAAAGTATAGAAAAGAGCATAAAAGGCTATAAAAGCATAGCAGATAAATTTGAAGATGAGAGTAGAGAAGGAACAGAGAGGAGGCAACATTTAGAGATAGTGGCTGGGAATTTCCCAAACTGTTAGAAGATATCAAGCCATATTTTAAAGAAGCATGGGATACCCTACACAGAATAACTATGAAGAAATTACAGCTAAGCACATAATAGATAACACTGAAAACCAAAAGGCAAGAATCTTAATAGCAGAGCAAAAACGAGACATTACATTCAAAGAATCAAGAATAAGATAGTTATTAAAAAAAATAAGATGGTTGTTTTCTTAAAAGAAATGAAAGCCAAAGCACATAGGAATTGTTTTTAAGGCACTGAAAGAACTTATTAAATGCCAACCTACAATTCTACACTCTATGTCTTTAAAAAATGAATGCATTCTCAGACAAACAGAACCAGAAAATAAGACAATAGTAGACTTATACATTTCATAATGACAAAAATGTCAACCCACCAAAAAGATTGAAAAATTCTGGATTTATAGAAACATAATGACATAGTCTCAAATTATATAAAGCAAAAATGGACAGGACACAGAGGAGGATGGACAAATCCACAAGTTTAGTGAATGATTTTAACATACCCCTCTCAATAACTAACGGTACAAGCAGATAAAAAATGGTATGAATACAGAGGATTTGGATAATACCATTTAAAAATTAGTTCACTCTCAAACTGCTTTCTCTTTAAGTGCACATGGAACATTTATCCAAATTGATGTATGCTAAACTATAGAACAAGTCACCAGAAATTTTAAAATATTAAAATAACTCAGAGAGGGGCGCCTGGGTGGCTCAGTCAGTTAAGTAACCAATTCTTAATTTCAGCTCAGGTCATGATCCTGGGGTCATAGGATTGAGCCCCATGTTGGGCTCTGCACTCAGCAGGGGAGTCTGCTTGGGATTCTCTCTTTTCCTCACCCTCTGCCCTTCCCTCCACTTGGGTTATAAATAAATAAATAAATATTTAAAAAAGATGATTCAGAGAATTTTCGCTGGATACAGTAGAAATATACTAAATATCAATTATAAGAACAATGCTAAAAATATCACCAAGTTAGGGATTTAGCAATAAAACCTAAATATGCAAAGGCATTGAAGAAAAAAAAAACATTCTGGAAACCAGCAGATATTTGAATTATATAATTTGTGGGATGTAGCTAACACTATAATTTAAGGGAATTTAAAGCCAAAATACATATAATAGAGAAGAATGAAGATTAAAAAGAACAGATGTAAGCATCTACCTCAAGAAACTAGAAAAGGAAAAGCAAACTAAATTAAAAAAAAGACTGATCAAGTAGGGGCACCTGGGTGGCACAGTGGATTAAGTGTCGGACTCTTGGTTTCCACTCTAGTTGTGATCTCAGGGTTGTGAGATGGAACCCTACATTTGGGCTCCATGCTCAGCACAGAGTCTGCTTCAGACCCCCTCTTCCTCCCCCCCCCCACTTCTGCTCTCTCTTGCGCTCTCTCTCTCAAAGAAATTTTAAAAAATTATAGAAAGACTGATCAAGGAAAAAAAGAGAAGGTATAAATAATCAATATTAGAACAACACAAGAGATCTCACAGATATAAAAAAAGTTATAATTAAAGATATTATAAATAATTTTATGCCAATAAATAAACAAATTTAGATGAAGTATAGAGAGTCCTAGAAAAATATAATTGATTGACAGGAAACAGAAAATCTGAAAATCTTGTATTTATTAAAGAAGCTGAATATATAATTTAAAACTCTAGACTTAAATAACTTCTACCAAACTCTTAAGGAAGAAATAAGCCCCAAATTACACAAACTTCTCTAGAGAAAAGAAAGAAGGGAAACCCTTCTAATTCATTTCATGAAGGCATCATAACCTCGATATCAAAACTTATTAAGAATATTATAAGACATAAAAGTATGAGAAAATTTCTCTCTCTCTCTCTCTCTTTCTGTTTACCCCCCTACCCCATCTCTTTCTCAGGAACATAGATGCCAAAATCCTAAACAAAATATTAGCAGACCAAATACAACAATATTTATTTTTTTAAATTTTTAAGAATTTATTTATTTGAGATAGAGAGCAAGCAAGAGAGAGCACACACAGAGAGGGAGAGATAAAGCAGACTCCCCACTGAGCAGGGAGTCTGAAGCAGGGCTCCCAGGACCCTGGGATCATGATCTGAGCCAAAGGCAGACACTTAACTGACTGAACCACCCAGGCTCCCCAAATACAACAATATTTTAAAAAGATAATATGCCATGAGCAAGTTGGGTTTATTCTAGTAATGCAAGGTTGGTTTTACATTTGAAAATCATTTATTTTAAATCATGACATTAATAAAATGATTAGAAGGAAATATCATATGATCATTTCAATAGGTTCAAAAATAGCATCTGAATAGAATTCAATACTCATTCATGTTAAAAATTCTTAGCAAACCAGAAACAAAAGGGAACTTAAAATGATAAATGCCATATATAAAAACCTTATAGCAAGTATGATAATTAATGGTGAAATCTTAAAAATTTTCTCTCTGAAATTTGGAATGAGAAATGGATGTTCTATTCTATTATTACTATTCAACCATGTATTTGAGATCTTAGGAAATGAAATAAGGCAAGAAAAATAAAAAGTATAATGTTTAAAAAGGAAAAAGTAAAATGACTATTATTTATTAAGTAAAATAATTGTGTATGTAGAAAATAAAATAAATAACCTAAATGCAAACCACTGGCATTAATAAGTAAATTTAAAGGAATGATGGCTATAAGGTCAATATATAAAAATCAACTGTATTTCTATAAGCCAGCAAAAAGCAAGCAGAAAATAAAATTTTTAAATGTTATCACATATAATGGCACCAAAAAATCATTAAATGCTTAGGAAAGATGTATAGGATCTTTAAAAAAAAAAAAACTATCATACATAATTGGGAGAACTTTTTTAAAATTTAATTTTATTTTTCCACTGTTTCAAGATTCATTATTTTTGCACCACACCCAGTCACACCCAGTGCTCCATGCAATACATGCCCTCCTTAATACCCACCCCCAGGCTCACCCATCCCCCCCAGCCTCCTCCCCTCTAAAACCCTCAGATTGTTTCTCAGAGTCCACTCTCATGTGTTGTCTCCCCCTCTGATTTTCCCCAATTCATTTTTCTTTTGCTTCTCCTAATGTCCTCCATGTTATTCCTTATGTTCCACAAGTAAGTGAAACTATATGATAATTGACTCTCTCTGCTTGACTTATTTCACTCAGCATAATCTCTTCCAGTCCCGTCCATGTTGATACAAAAGTTGGATATTCATCCTTTCTGATGGAGGTGTAATATTCCAGTGTATATTAAATGACCTAAGTTAATGGAGGAATATAGCACATTTGTGGATTGAAAGACAGTAAAAAATGTCCCCAAACTGACCTACAGATTAATGCAATCACAATCAAAATCTCAGCAATGGGTACTATGATTAGTAACGAATTGGGCCTCATTAAAAGAAAGCTGAGCTAAATAACTCAAAAGAGTCAAATTGCCCCACTAAACTAAGTCAAGAAAGGAAACCCAGAATTGAAAGATCTGGTATTTATAATGTGGGAAAACTGTTTGAATTACTAAGCTAAAATAAGCTGTAGGAGGGAAAGAATATGATGTTTCCTTTGTGCTTCATGGTCTGCATTTGTCTTTCACATTCATAATCTCCTTGAGAATTCTCAGCATCCTGAGATGATTCCCATCCTCCATTAAGGAAACTAAGGCTCAGAGAGGATTTCAGAGGTCAAAGACATTCTAACTAAAATCGGGGTGAGAATACAGTCTTTCTTCTTGATTTTTGTCCAAAGACACTTCCAAAAATAATATGTTATAACATGACACACTATACACACCATACATACTACATTCAGGGAATGTAGGTACATTCTAAATGTTATTTGAAATATCAGGTATATGAAAACATGAAAAGGAAGATATATACACATGGCTATTACTAGATGCATGCTTTTGAATTTACTCTTCCTTCATCTTAGAATGTCCCTCACTCCTTTATTACCCAGAAAATTTTAAGTTGTCCATTTAAACTCCATTGTAACACTTTCTCCTCTCAGCAATTATCCTCTTCACAAATGCAGAGTTCATCATTGAGTTCATTTTTAGAAGAGCATTGTGTAGAGATTAAGAGCAAGGACTTTAGAGTCAGGCTTTGAGATGGCATTTTAGGTCTCACATTTAATAGTTTAGTAACTTTGGATAATATATTTGGCCTTTCAATGTGTGTATTTCCTAACTATAAAATAAAGATGATAGCACTATCATCCATCTTTTAGGATTGTTGCAAAAATTAAATATTTAATATATGTAAAGTCCTAGAACAGTGCACAGTCAATGGTAAGTATTATATAAGTGATAGCTGGGATTAATATTATTCAAAATTAATACTGTTCAAAATTATTTATTGTACACCTACAAAATGCCAGCGACTTGCTAATAAGCTTAGTTGACACAAAGAATTGACACAAAGTTTCCTGCTCTGTAGTGGGGGAGACAAACAATTTCAGATACCAAAATTTGTGTAAGGGACAGGGAGGTAATAGAGATTAGTAGGTGGTCTGCTTTAAGGAGGATGGTTAGAGAAGTAATACATAAGTGATTAGAGTGGGGTGTACGTCTTCATTACTAATAATGAATAATGAGATGAGCCATGAGGGGACCTGGGAGAATATTCCAGGCAGGAGGAAAAATAGTGCTGAAATGTTAAGATCAGAACAAGTTTGGTGTGTCTGAGAACAAAAATGGGAACAGCATGGGTACGAAATGATGGAAAAAATAAGAGAGGTAGTAGATGAAATTGGTGAGGGGAACAGTGTTGGATTATGTAGGATTTTGTTGGCCATAGAAAGAAGTTTTGATTTTATGTGTAGCTAGAAACCATTGCAGTAAGTTATAAGAAGTAAAGAGATATGATTTGATCAATGTTTTGGAAAGATCACCCTGACTTCTCTGTGGCTTTGGTTATTTAGGATCTTTCATGATTCCATACAAATTTTAGGGTTGTTTTAGTCTGTAATCACTCCTTTGGGACACAGTATTTAGTATATGTTTCTCTTCTTGGATTTTTCCCCCCGACTCACAATGAATTATTATATAGGTTTACAATTTCCCAATTATACTATTAGTTTCTCGAAGACATGGAATATACTTTTTTTGTGTGTGTTTATGTAGTTGTATTTCTAGCACCAAACAGAGAAACTCATATGTGCTATGTGATCAATAAGTGCTGGTTAGATTGAATTAAAAGAATTCCAAGAGGAGTACAAATGAGGAAGTTTAGAGTTGGAAAAAATTATATACAACAGAGGAAAGTATCAAATAAAGCTTTTTAGATCACATGGCAGTTGTGATGGGACCTTAAAGCATACTTGCGTGTAGACAGCCAACCATGAGAAAAAAAGAGCCTTCGCAGAAGAGAAGTGTGCACAAATGTTGAGAAGGTGGGAAAACCAATGTGTGTCCAGTATATAACCTTGGTTGCTTGGAGTACAGTGGGTGTCAAAGAGAGCACTGGAAGGTAAAGCTGTAGAGTAAGTTGAACCCAGATCAGAGAATATTTTGAATACCAGATCAGGAAATCTGAGCTTTCTCTTATAAGCACTGGGGTAGGGTGGGACATGGAAGGTTTCTGAGGAGTGTTGTAAACTGTCAGAGTTGTGCATTAGGATGTTAAATCTGGTACAGTAAGCAACGACTCCAACTTTCTTTGATTGCAGTAGCTCTCTCTAAAAGTAGCTCCTGTGTTGATTGGGATTGTCATTATTCTCTTACCTCTTGTCTGTATTATTTTATCTTTTATTGGGTTGACTGATGGAAAAACTTAGGACAGTTTTCTTTAAGAACTCTGGTTTGATTATCACTCTGCATTAAACTACCTGTTTCTGTGCTGCTTTCTTATGTACTTTTTTGCACATTTCTTAGGATTTGTCTTTATTTTCTCCCCACTGCATTTGCCCGCCCCCCAAATCCTCCAAGACAGGTCTCAGGCTTCTTACCTAAGGCATATGGCTAAGGGGAGGGGAACCAGTTCAGGTTCTGCAAAGCTCTGTGCCACACACCGGCCAGGCCTCGCCTGATCATCAGGTTGCCCAGGAAGCTCTGAAGTCACATCTCAGTCTTTTCATAATCTCAGCTGAGCTTTTGGGAAGCCTTTTTTTTTTTTTTCTCTACCGTGAAAACATGCTGTTAAAAAATTGTTCTGCTCCCAACAGAGACCCCCTCTATCCTTTGCTTTCTCTCCTGAGTAGCTTCCCAATGCTTTCAAAGATAGTTCCCTTCTTGTCACAGTTGTATTGGCATCCCAAGCAGAAAGTGTCCTTTGTCACTTTTCCATCCTTGGTTTCTTTTAAGCTTGCTCCATGTGGGTTATACTTATATCACCAACAAACACAGAGCTCAAATGGTCAGACTGGACCAAAGACGAAAAGAATTATTTTGACTGCATAGTTACAGGAACACAAAATCATTTCTCAAATAAAATTAAATCACTCATCTTTTTTTCTTTTGGGGAACCCAGATAATACCATTCTCACCATTGTAATGAATTTTGTATAAGTAAGGAATTAAAGAAATTGTTTTAAAAATGTCTTAGCTACCAATAAAATGTGACAAATACATTGGTATTTTAAGCTTCATAATAAGAGTCTACTGACATGCCATTAAAATGATAAATTTTTTAAAAAGATTTTTATTTATTTATTTGACAGTGAGAGATCACAAGTAGGCAGAGAGGCAGGCAGAGAAAGAGGGGAAGCAGGCTCCCTGCTGAGCAGAGAGCCCTCCATGGGGCTCTATCCCAGCACCTGGGATCATGACCTGAGCTGAAGGCAGAGGCTTTAACCCACTGAGCCACCCAGGCACCCCTAAAATGATAAATTTTAAATATTTTCCCTCTACTTAAAAAAAGCATTATTTTCTATATATTTATTCTAGAATATACATAAAGGCCAAAGTAGAAAATACTCTCCAGGGAATACTACTATTATAATTTTATAAATATTCTTTTATTCTTTTCCTATGTATACACATTAATTTTTTAAAAAATAGGATTATATAGTACAGACTATTTTGTGATGGGCCTTTTGACCTAACACTATATTATGAACATTATCATATTAGATTATCTATTTATATAACATTTTATTATGATTTCATTGTATATCATATAGCTGTGTCATAATTTGTTTAATTCCATTTTGTAGGACATTTACATTGCCCTCTTTTTGCTCCTAAAGGCAAAATAACCATGCAACAAAATCTTTGATATCTATGAAAATTTTGAGTGATAAATTCCTAGAAACCTGAGTCAACAGGTATTGAAAATATCATGGATTTGGAAATGTTTTCAGTTTACTATAATAAACTGGGAGACAGTTCCATCCTCAGTTCTCTAAGCTTAGAAGTAGCCTGGAGGAACCCTGGGGGCCTGGATGGTTCAATTGGTTAAGTGAGGACTCCTGGTTTCATCTCAGGTCATGATCTCAGTGGCGTGAGGTCGAGCTCTGTGTCGGCTCTGTGCTCCACAGTGAGTCTGCTTGAGACTCTCTGTTCCCCTCTCTGTATGCCCCTCTCCACTGCGCATGCTCTTTCTCTCAAATAAATCTTAAATCTTTTTTTAAAAAAGTGGCTTGGAGGGGCACCTGAGTGGCTCAGTGGGTTAAAGCCTCTGCCTTCTGCTCAGGTCATAATCCCAGGGTCCTGGGATCGAGCCCCACGTCAGGCTCTCTGCTCAGCAGGGAGCCTGCTTTCCTTCCTCTCTCTCTGCCTGCCTCTCTGCCTACTTGTGATCTCTGTCTGTCAAATAAATAAATAAAATTAAAAAAAATAAAAGTGGCTTAGAGTCATCATATACACACACATGACAAAGTTTGCTCCATAGGCATCTTTAGAATATCCTAGTTTATAAATATCAAAAATTACAAATGAACATAGTGGGCAAAAAAAGAGGGAAGAAAACCATAAAAGAGACTTTTAACTATAGAGAATAAACTGAGGTTTGATGGAGGGAGATGGGTGGGGGATGGACTAAATGGGTGATGGGTATTAAGGAGGGCACTTGTTATGATGAACACTGGGTGTTGCATGTAAGTGATGAATCACTAAATTCTAATCCTGGAACCAATACTACACTATTTTTTAACTAATTGGAATTTAAATAAAAACTTGAAACAAATAAATAAATAAAATTTTAAAAAGTGCAAAAAATATTACATTATAGATACGCTCACAAAGCTTCAAAAAGTAAAAGGCTATTTGCTGCTTCACTTCTTGCAAATATAACTAGGGTAAATGAATTATCATTAGGCTGATTAATCATTAATTAGGCCAAATTAATCATTCTGTATTAGTTCCATTATGCAGAAATTGCCTTCATTACTGCGGGAACTATACTCTTGGTTTAGACGTCCTTGTGATTGGGTAGAACTAAAAGTGAAAGTAAACAAGCAGATTCTCAACAGGATAGTGTAGTGATTGTTGCTGTAGTAAGCAGAACAGTGGTTGACTACAGGAACCCAAAAGGAACCAAAAGGCCAACCTGAGACATAGCATCTCTCGGGTATATACAGTTATACAGCACAAATTCTGGAGTTATACAGCACAAATTTCCATTTCATTTTAACTCTTTCCCTTTCCTAGATATTTCCTTACCAATCCTTTCACTTATCCTCCATGTTGCATTCTAACCACTACTTTCTATCCATTTCCCTAGCCAGAACACATATACATACACACTCCTTCCCATGGTCCCAAAATACTGTTCCCTAGTTCTAGATTCTCGCTTCTCTGTGACCTTTACAACTGATTGTCTACCCTTCCTCAAACACAATTTTCATTATTTCATTTCCTATTTAGGAATGTTTAGGGACCTCCAAGTTTTATCTTCTCTCATCCCTCAGTCTGAGACCCTTATCGATAGTCTCAACACAAGTTCATCAACCTTCCAGGGATATTTTGTTACACTCTGACCCAAAGGAATCATTGTGGCCCCATATGAGATATATGAGTACATTCTCATAGAGCTTTTCTCCTAAAAATTCTTTCTTTATTACATTCATTAGCCTAGTTTTCCACTTCCTTTTTTTTTTTTAAGATTTTATTTATTTATTTGACAGGGTAAGAGAGAGAAGCACAAGCAGGTGCAGAGGGGAAGAGAAAAGCAGGCTCCTGCTGAGCAGGGAGCCTGATGAGGGGGGTTAACGGAGGACCCTAAGACCAGGGCCTGAGCTGAAGGTAAATACTTAACCAACTGAGCAACCCAGGCACTCTAGTTTCCCACTTTTTAACATCCTACCATCCTTGTCTTCCTTAGGCTCATCTCCTGCCACTCCTTCCTTCCCCACAGCCTCCTGTATTTAAGCCACAATAAGCAGCTTGTGATCCCTGGAAGACTGATGATCTTCCACATCTCTTCACCTGGACTAATACTATTCCCTAAGTCTTGAATGTCTGTCTTACTTTCACCATGCAAAGAAAAGTACGAACAGTACCAATATCACTTCTGCAAAAACTTTTCTAACTCCCTGAACTTGCATTATACTTCCTTTCTATTCATTGCTTCCTATTCCATTTTCCCACAGCATTTGGTTTAAATGTTGTTTGGATTTGGATGAGTTCTATATATTTCCACACCTCAGCTACACTGTATAAAATATTTAGGGCAGGGATAATTTCCTATAATTATTTCCATATTTCTTATATTCAGCTCTTATTCTTCAAAGGCTGACATAGTGTTTAATAAATGTAAGCATTTTGAATGAATTCAGTTCCTCCAAGTTCTATGTTGTCTTGACGCTACAGATGGCATTTCTGTTCTCTATGTTCTGCTTTAAGTGTGCTGAGTTATTGCTTATGCATACAGTATATAATAAACTGTAGGGTGGCCTTTGCCTGGCTCCACAACTGCCCTCTTCCATCTCTGCCACCCCTTCTTAGCAACTTTCCTTCCAAAGTGCTTAACAAATACTCTATGGCATGCCACAAAGTCAGGGGAGTATTTTATAAGCATTTTTTTTTTTAAAGATTTTATTTATTTATTTGTCAGAGAGAGAGCGAGAGCGAGCACAGGCAGACAGAGTGGAAGGCAGAGTCAGAGGGAGAAGCAGGCTCCCCGCGGAGCAAGGAGCCCGATGTGGGACTCGATCCCAGGACACTGGGATCATGACCTGAGCCGAAGGCAGCTGCCCAACCAACTGAGCCACCCAGGAGTCCCAGCATTTTTTGATTATTAAGAAAACTTGTAACTCCCTTGGCTACTGCTTCCAATCAAATTTAAGACAAGAGAATCATTAAAATCAATCACTGTGCAACACGAGGACATAGGTTTCCACACCAATATTTGTCAACCTTTAGTTGTGTATAAGAATCTAGAAAGTTAAACCCTGATATTATTATCCTTCTCTATTATTTTTACATGGTTTAGAGATACCCTTCTCACACTGCTGATAATAATGCTGCACATATGATAAGAAGACACTGTGCTGCTGGCCTGACCAGCATCTCATTTAACTCTTACAGCAATCCTAAAAGTTTATTTTCAAGACCAGAAAACTGAGGCTCAGAGAAGTATGTTGACTTGTCTAAAGTCACATAGCTAATATATGGTGGAGCTGATATCCCTGATAAATTTTGAGTTTGAGTTCTCATTTCCAGTAAGCTCTTATGTCATTTGAAAACAACACTTGGGGGAGTGTTAAAGATTTTTTTAAAATATTGAACTGAAATGTATACCTTTCAGCTCTTTGCCCTAGTTTTGTACACTAAGTATATACATGGGAAGTTTTAATTCTTACTTCTTATATCCCTATTAATATTTAAAGCCTGTTTCATTTTTAAAAATTTTCTTTTTTACATCAAATATCCTCAGCTCTTTCAGCTTTCTCATGTAACTTGGCCTCAGATCTCATATGCTCTGGTTTGCTCTCCTTTGGACAAGCTCCAGTTGTGTCAATCAATGTCCCTCTTAAAACTTGATGCCTGGGGATAAAAATATATGTTTATAAAAAATAAAAAATTATATTAAAAAAAAAAAAAAAAACTTGATGAAGCCCAGAGCTGAACACAATGCCCCAGATGTTTTTTTAACTGGTATAGATAACAATGAAACTATCACCTCCTTTGTTCAGACCCTTTACTTCTATTAATATATAAGTAAATGCATTATATTTCTTGGCAATGCTGTCAGTTAAAACTTGAGGTTTTTTTTCCCCCAAAGAATCATGAAATTTATGAATGTAAGAGCAATTTATAGACTATTAACTACTATAGTAATGTGATTTGTTAATAATAGTATAAATGGAAGATTTGGCCTATTTTTAAAGCAAAAATTTCACAGAATAAATTTTAATTGATGGATTCTAAAAAATCTAATTCTAAAAATTATCATACTATTTTTAAAAGATAGATTAAGCCAATTTGCCTGCAAACAATAGAGACAAATCTACAAGTAGGAGCTTTGTAGCCCATGGACTTTAATATTTCTAAAAAACTCCAGTGTTCAACATAGAAACTAGGCAACACAATTTTTATTATGCAGGCTGCTATGGACAACCACCAGCAGGTCAGAACATTTATAGTTAGAGCAGTTTCTTCACCAAACACACACATGTAAATTGTGTTTAAACACACAATCTGAGAGCTGCGTGAGGAAAAATAATCATCAAAGGAAAGCAGGAAGTGCCTTGCCTAAGTACTGGAATTAACTATTCATTTCAGTTCAGAAACTTTTACTAAGCACATAGTATGTATAGGTCATTAGTGCAGGTGCTTTCAAGGATGCAAAGAAAGTGGGACTCCTGCTCTCAGTCTGGGAGAAGAGACGGGTATTTAGATCCACAAATAGACATGAATAGACTCATCATATGAAACCACCATTAGTGAACCCACTTTCATATATACTCAATACTCTATGGAATAATAAAGATCACTTAGACCAACATCAATTATTTGGAATTTTCAGTTATCTCAGGAGGCCTCAAGTTTTCCACATCCCCAGTAATAGCACAGAGACCCCTCTACTGAAATAGTTGTTCATTAATTCATTCAACAAACACATAAAACTCAGGAAACTCTAGCAATTAGGTCTGGTTAAAATTAATGTATTTATGGGGAATGAAAGCTAACAAGGTGACATTAGAAGCAGGGGCCAGATACAAAGGGCCTTCTATGTTGAGGTGGTGTACGGGTTGTTTTTGTCTAGCTACTACCTTCCTTCACATTCTCCCAGTAATAAAATTCTCTTTTCCAGGACAGGACTGTCTTCACATTGTTGGGGGAGGCAGAATGACCCTGGCCCCTTCACACTCAGATACAAGGGTAGGCCCATGACCTAAACCTAGACAATCAGAGTACCCTCAATCTATTGTGATTGATACAGAACAGGCAGGTGACCCAAACCAGGCTAATCAGGATGCTGCCCTCAACTTTTCTGTCAGATCTATTTAAAGAACAATTGTTTCTAGAAGGGTTGCTGCACGGATGATATCACCTGCCACTGAAAGAAGCCAGGTTTGTCTCCAGGATTTTATAGCGAATAAATCCTATTTATTGTATAGGTTAGTTGAGTTGGTTTTGTTGTTTATGGTTAACTTGATTGTAATTAAAACTTCTATTATCATAAAGAATTTGATACCATGACATTCATATCCAAACTCACATTATATTTATAAGTGGTATAGATATGCTTATCTATCTATCTATCCTCTATCTATCCACCCATCATGTCATACAGGCTCCAACACTGTGCTCAGTATACCAATCTAAACTTTATGTAATTTCAACCTCATCTTCAGCAAGGCATAGTCTCTATCTCTGTATTCCATATGTAAAATAGATTTTTATTAGTATTCTCATAAAGATGCTTTGAGAATTAATGAGCTCAAATTAGCTGAGTTAGGAAATTTTTAATAGAGCCTGCTGATGCTGAGTGATTATTTAACATACACTAGTGACCTGTTGAAAGCAGGCTTACGAGGCCTCCCTACACCCATGCCTTCCTTAATTGTGGCAAACTCCAGCATTTCTTTAGCTTCTAATTTTGGATGAATATCCAAATTCTGAAATTTACTATCCAGTGCTCTATTCACTAGAGAATATTGCAATCTTAAACCATGCTTCAAAATTGTTCTTCACAAAATTTTATGATGTATCAAAATAAGTCATGTCTGAAGTAAATGTTCTAATTATAGATGGTGCTTCTTTTTCTATCAAAAACCACTTTAATGTGGAATCATTTCCAGTACACTTACTGGTAAAGACATATTCCAAAAGAAGGAAGTAATTTGCAAGTTTTTTTTTTTTTTCTGTCTGAATGAGGCCTCTAAAAACAAATACTCATCTATAATGCATGGAGTTTATTTTAAAGCAAAAATTGTGTCATATTTTACCATGAGTAAATAATTATATTTCCTACTTTCTTTCTCCTTTTCTCCAGGCCTAGTAATATTTGAATTGGTCCACAGAAAAATCACATTGAATTTTATCAAAAATTCAATAGAATACAGTTATAGCATTAATATTGTAGATGGTCTATTCAAGCAAACCAATATTTGGTATTTAAAAAAATACCAAATAACCAGTGTCATTATATTTTGACTGATTGGTCAAAATAGGCTTTGTATGTAGTGACCAAAATAGGCCTAAGACATCAGAAAAGATGCAAGCTTTGTTCATGAGACCTACACTAAAACTTAATTGCTCAACGTAGTTAACAGCCTGGCTGGCCCTCATACATACAAAGTCAAAGCTTAATCATGTGAAGATACTTGATATCTATAGCAAATAGGTACCAGAATTCAAATATTTATTTTGTTTCGGTGCTGTGCAAACTCCATGTAGAACTGGGTCAAACCAAACTCAGTTTAGGAGGTTTGCTAATGCATTGGCTATACAATACAACACAATACACACTTTCAAAAGTAAAACATTTATAGCGCCAAATGTCTGCCTGTCCACAAAAGCAACTAATGAAAATCAGAATTAAGAACAAACAGGAAATAGTCTTTCATACAAAAATTAGGGGTCTGTTACCCTGCTTAAACATTAAAATCAGCTGTGAGATTCTGATTTCTGTGGCCTGGGATGAGACCCCCACATTTTTTGAAGCTTCTCAGGTGATTATAGTTAATTTAAGAATGACTGGCCTAAACTTTTCTAATCTTAAAGTATTATTTATCGAGAATGATAATAAAAAGCATGATAGTTGTTTCTTACATGAATAATCATGCAAATTACCTAAAGTCCCAGAGATTTTGTCTCCTTGCCTTTAAAATATGAATTATGTCACCTGTCACTCAGAATATTTTCAAGGATTATCAACATAAAGGATGTGGCCTGGAGTAATGTTTAGTATTTCATGAGTCGAACAGTCAAAGTCTACCAAGGTAGATAACAAGTCTGGGGCCAAGATGAGAGGTGCTGGGAGAAATTATGGCAAAAGCAGGAGAGACTTAGTCTAAAGGACACATCTACTGCTTAGTCCTGCCAATGGTTATGTAGGAATATACATCAGTAGTTCCAGATCTTCTTCATTTTTTCTTAAGAAAAGAAAGAAATATGGATATTTTAAGTGTGAAATTTTCCCACTTTTAAAGTGGCCAAATGAAACATATCTGTGTCACCAATTTTCTATTCCGGAAAGTCTTAATTCTCTTACCATACAAACATATTTTGGCCATATGATTGTGGGTGGTTTCAAATTTTGTTCTTGTTTTAGGTTAGTTTTAATTAATTAATTAACTATCCATTTATCCTTCTGTCAAGTATTTCTTCCCAAGTGGATCAAGGATTTCTAATTTATTTTTATTGAGGTATAATGGACAAACCATACTGTATTAGTTTCAGGTGTATATCATAGTGACTTTATATTTGTATATATTGCAAACTCATCACCACAATAAGTCAAGTTAACATCCATCATGGTACATAGTTACAGAATTGGGTCAAGAATTTCTAGCAATGATTCTGGATGACATAGCTATACAATGAGTCTATATTAGTCTTTAGGTATTGTGCAATTAAATTTTTGTCCATGATGCACTTTTTCCCATGTTATTAATGGTACAATTTTATCTTCGTCTATTTACATATTCCCTCCCCTACCAACACTAAATCATTCTTCAATTTTGACCTCAGCAATTTGTTATAGTCATTACTTAATATTTTTCATTTTTTGCCTTTTTTGGGGGATAAGCCAATGTTATTTCTAGCCATCTGAATTGTACCAATAAAGCTTACTTTTTTATTCTACTGTATCCAATACCACTTAGTTTCACTATTGCTACTACATACATATATGCATGAATATAAGCAGCTTCTTCATCTTTCCTTAAAAACCAACAAATCCTATGTTATACTAATACTCCTTGTCTATATAAGATGGGTGAAGTACTTTGACTCTTGTCTATAAAGGCAGAGGTTCTCGTTTTCTGTAATAGTAGCTAACCATGAAGGTGACAGGTTTGTGACTGAACTTGCTGAGAAACTCCATCACCATTATAAGCCACAAACATAGCACATAGACACAAAACATTCCTCCATGAATTATGAGTGAAAAATCTATTCAAAGTTTTAAAAAATGTAGCATTTATTTGAGGTCTATAATTGCCGTACAGAAGTTTGAGAAGTTGTATCAAAACCAATGGGGGCGCTTAGGTGGCTTGGCTGGGTAAGCAACTGCCTTTGGCTCGGGTCATGATCCCAGGATCCTGGGAACAAGTCCTGCATCAGACACCTCTGCTCTTCTGGGAGACTGCTTCTCCCTTTACCTCTGCCTGTCACTTCCCCTGCTTGTGCTCTCTCTCTGTCAAATAAATAAGTAAAATCTTTAAAAAAAAAACTGACAGGAGGACACAAAATGAACTGACCGTTTGAAGATGTGATTTATATGTGAAAGGTGCTGCCTTTTGAGTATGCCTCCAAAGAGCTGTGTGTGATTAAAGCTACTCCGTGTGAGATTAATTAGGGTATCTTGAAAACAAGTCCTTCCTGTGTGAATGCAGCTTAAATAAATCAATTTGAAAATATCCAAATGCTCCAGGTAGATGATAATTGAATGATATTTAACTTAATAGTGACACATAATAAAAATAGTTACAAGTATAGATTAAGTTCAATTAATTCATGACTGATTTTTTTAAAAGAGTTTATTTATTTATTTAGAGAGAAAGCATGGGCAGGGGGAGGGGCAAAGAGAGGGAATCTCAAGCCGACTCTGCATTGAGCATGGAGCCAGATCTCATGACCCTGAGATCATGAACTGAGCCAAAATCAAGATTTGGACACTTAACCACCTTAACTGAGCCACCCAGGCAGTCCTCATGATTAATTCTTAAGCTGACTCCTATTAATGGAACAGAAGAATTAAATATACTTTTCTGTGGAACTCCAGCATTTGTGGAACCCACCACTTCACTTAGGGGAAGGATGCCATAAAATGCTTGGAACAGGAACTTGTTGAAGGGCAACATTTACCTCATTCTGTTATGGCAGAAAAAAAATCATAAAACTTAAAGAAGTTGTCAATATAATCATGTGCGTATATTTAATGCACAGATATGTATGCGTGCACATGTAACACATGTGTTGTTATATGTGTGAATGCATAACATACATATACCCGAGTTTGGCTTCCTTTCTTTCTCCCTCCCTTTTTTAATTCTTTCCTCCCTCCTTCCCTCCCTCCCTCCCTTCCTTCCTTTTTTCTTGGTAAGAAAGAAATAAGTAAGTCAACATTCAGTGCTGTGATGCAATCAACTCTTGTGAGAAGGTTATACTTAATCCATAATTGCCATTTACTGAAGTTTTGCCTAAAGGTATTATTTAAAAAATATATATTTAGTTTACTTTAGTTTATTTATAGGAAAGAAGGATTCAGGAAGTATGGACCATTCAAATATTTTATGTACTGTATTTGGAGTAGGACCCTTGTTGGCTGTTTTTCATTTAACCATAGCAAGTTAGACCTGGAAGCAACCTAAACAACCAAATAGATTAAATTCCTCATTTTACAGGGGAGAAGACTGAAGCCCTTGTGAGCTAAGTATCTCCCACAGACAACTAGGATTTAAGGCCAAGTCTTCCAGCTCCAAGTCAGCAGCTTTTTCAGCTCTACCAACAGCCTATCTAAACCAAACCAAATAAAATCAAATCAAAACAACAACAACAACAAAAAAACAAAACAAAAGCCAAACCAAACCAAACCCGAGTCCATAATTCACAGCATAAGGTTAATAATTAAAAAGAGAAAAAAATCCTTTCCATTTGGTGAAAAGGTCAACCAGAACAGTAAGATACAGGTAAAGAGACTATATTTTTGCTCATTTAAATTTTCAACCTATAGTTTTCATACAATATACATTATTTAACCCATAATTCCTACAATAATGAAGTAAAAGAGTGGTTCTGGGAAATACTGTTCTTCCTCAAGATGATCAGTTATAATCATGTAAGTTAGCTCTGATATTCATATTCACTATCACAAAACAGATTAGACTGGGAACATTGAATGCTGTGTTATAAAGAACAGAAAACAGAATACATATTTGGCATCAGGAAACCTTGAGTTCCAAACCTACCCAGTTACTTAACAACTGGGTGACGCTGGGAAACATAAACTCTCTGAAACCTTGGTTTCCTTACCAGCAAACTGGGTGTATTGATACATATGTTTGAGAACTCCTCTGAGTATTAAATAAGATGAGGTACTCAGAGTGCCTACCTCTCATGCTAAGATCTAATGCCTCATCCCTGAAATTTTAACAGCAATGACAAGAAGGTGGTTGGTGAATTTTCTGGGGCTATACTGAGATGACTGGTTGATACCCGAAACTACCTGTAAGATTGGACATCCATGAAGGAATACCTTCTTATTTTAACTTTTGTTCCCCATAAGCTGCTTGGTTCTAAGTATACTGGTCATTTGAAAGCCTTTTTTGTATTTATTCTGGTTTGTAGTTTCCGAAGTAAACTTAATATCCTTTGTCATTTCCCTAGTGGGACACCAAGTGCTTATTAAATGCTTATCGAATGAATGACGTTGAGCTTTCCATTAGGCATGTGCTTGGTGCATATATTCATACACAGGAGCTTGTGTGAATGTAAGCTCAGGGGCAGACGGTTGGCCCATCATTTTGTTCACAGCTACATCCCCAGTGCATATAGCAGTGCTTGGCACATAGTGCTCAGCAATTTGTTTGTTGGATAGATTAATGAAGTGTATGTATATATGTATACATGTATGCATGTATACTACATATGTATGTATACACATGTATGTATGTATACCATCCCATCTCAGACACTGTAGGAAGCAAGCCACTTTTTCAAAGCACTTGCTTATGCCAGTGCATCTGAGGAAAGACTGAGAAACAACAGGACAATTTAAGAAGTTACCTATACTTCCATTGTCCAAGTATTCACATTTGTACACTGTTTTTAGCTGCTACCGTTAGGAAAGGAAAAGTGAGATAATTTTTAAAACTAAACTAAAATTTAAAAATCTGTTCTTAAAGATTTTCCTAAAAGGAGATGATACCACATGCACTTACTGTCTATCAAAAGATGGCTTTTCACATTTGTGGCCTTTCCTAAGTTCATAAACAATAAGAAAGAAAATGTTGTTTAAGTTTCTTGTGGTTTGTGTGTCTTGTTCAACTTGCAAGTTCTCTGCGATTAGGAGCTGTCACTGGTTGCAGTCTGCCTCTTCCTCACCTGACACTGTTGGACACACACTTAGGTGCTCAATAAATGTTTGAGGAGGAAGATGATGTTTGTTCAAATGAAATTTACTGAAGTAGTAAAACTTATATTTATGAACCCAGTTTTAATGTCTCTTTCACGTTTCCTTTACATGCTCTATAAAGTCAAGATCATTTTTTAAAAATACATGACTAATTTTGGACCGCATCTGGTCATTTTATGACAACTGAAATAGATGAGTGCATATAGACAGCATCTATAATAAGAACAGAATTCTTTTGAGTGACCGGAGCATCATGTTGCCATCAAGTGTATAGTGGAGAGGACTAGCAGGCTCCCTTTCCAGTTCTTCTCTTATTCTGTGCCAACTGGGCCCTCGGTCTTATTGGTATCCAATAATCAGCCCGATTACAGTTAGCCCTGGGAGACATGACAGAAAGAGAGTCCTCATCTTGCATTAATTGCTCCTATTGAAACTATGCCACATCTCTCCAAGCTAGATGTTGCTTAGTATCCCTTTGATATGATAATGACATGCTTCTTAGCAGATGAATATGCAAATTAAAAGCAGTAATTTGGTGGCATGCACCTGCTGACACTGCACGGCTATGCTTATGTGCTCTGCTGTAACACTGCAGCCACACAAAAGCATCACAGAGGTAAAATTAAATTCTAATGTCGTATATATTAAACAGATGCTTCCACTTTTCTTTGTATATCTACTTTTACAGATTTTGCCATTGGAATCTCAGTTCTCTTCATGCAATTAATGGACATTGATGTGTCATACACAGAAGCGTACTCAGTGCCATTTAAGGAGGCTGATTTTAAAGAGGTGGCTTACATATATGCACATTAGGAGATGAACATTTCTTCTTCATAGCATAGAAGCTGATGACTTTACTCTTGTTGCACAAAGACTCCTATTCATACAAGGAATGTATCCTTGGGCTGCAAAGCCAAAAATCACGTTTCTATAGCAAAGATGTGCACTGAAATAGAGTTACTTCATATCATCTGAAAAAGGATTCCAAAATGATTTCAAGAGGCTAGCAAAATACCCAGAATCAATAAGCTAAATTCTTGGCTTCAAGAGGCGAGTTACAATGAATGAGAAATGGTGATTGCTTAGGTGGGAACCTAAAAGTCTTTATCAATGTGTCATGTAGCTCAACCTGCCAGAATGAAGCATTCTTAAGACAAAATTTTATAAAGTGTGCTACTTCTCTGTTTTTTTCCTTGCTCTTAAGCCAGTTACATATATATGACAATAACTGAACTGATTAAGATTGAACTGTTTAATAGGGCATACACAAATTAAACATATATTTTCATACAGTGAACATTTTATATTATGCATTTAATGATTACATATTATAAAAAGTGGACACATTCCAATTTAATTAAATCTCTTTTGTTGGACCTCTATGTTTTTTCCAATTCTTTAATTACATAAATATTACTGCAATGAACATCTTCAAACATATAGCATTTTTTTCCTTGTGATTATTTCTCTGGAGTAATATTTCAGAAATAAGATTACTAGGTGAAAAGATAAAGCCATGTTATAGATGAAAAAAGAATATCTCTGGCGAGCTATTTCTCTTATTTCACAGTATATGCTTTTTAGAAACTTAGAAAGAGAGATGCTTTTATGGTTATATAACTGGAGACTCAATTTTCAACTTCCATATACAGGCATGTTATATGTCTCCGACTACATTGATTTAAACATATTTTGTATCTAAGTTTTAGATATGGGTGGGGTGATTCACTGCTACTTTACAATGCCATAAGCATCCACGAGTAAACACTACAGAGAAATACAATAGCATTTGCAATGACTCAGGATAATGACTTAGGATAATCTGAAAAGTTGTTCCATTCTTTTCAGCCTCCTTTCTACCTTTGAAATTGCTCTAAGTTTCTTGTATACTGTACCAGTTTGAAGCACAGGATATAAATTCTTCTTTTTAAAATTTAATTTAATTTTACTTAAATTCAATTAATTAACATGTAGTGTATTATTAATTTCAGAGGTAGAGTTCAGTGATTTGTCAGTCTTATACAACACCCAGTGCTCACAGGATATGAATTCTAAAATCCAGGTGTCCCTAATACTGGAATGTTCACTGTAATGGGAAGCAGAAGATGCAGGTTTTAGATCCAACTCTAACATAATAAGCTGGACAAGCAATTATATTTAATTTTCTGGGCCTCAGATTTTCATTGGAAATAGGCATCCACTTAACAAATACATATTGAGTGCCTACTGTGTGCTGGGCACTTACTGTTCAAGGTGATGGAGGTAAGGGCAAGGAATAAAACAAGGACCCTCTCTTATACAACTTACATGCTAGTATGGGAGAGAACAAATAGATACATGTAATATGAGATGATGAGCTCAGTCACTTTACAGTGCTCCATACCACTCCATCTTCTCTGCCCATTGCCAGCAAGCCTTCAGATTGACTCCTAAGACTGAACTCTGATTCAAGGTATCTTTAAAATAAATACACTCACTAATGGAAATCTGTTATTCCTCCTAAAATTAAAAATCCTCTTATTAAACTTCTGCCTATAGCTACCAACTTATTTCTTTGTTCCCCTTTACTTTTTTTTTTTTTAAAGATTTTATTTATTTATTTGAGAAAAAAGAGAGGGAACACAGAGGGAGAGGGAGAAGGACAAGAAGACTCCCTGCTGAGTGCAGAGCTCTATGACCTGAGGACCCTGAGACCACGACCTGACCTGAAAGCAGATGCTTAACCACTGACCCACCCAGGTACTCTTCCCTTTATATTTTTTATTTTTTATTTAAAAAAATTTTTTTTTAATTTGACAGACAGAGATCACAAGTAGGCAGAGAGGCAGAGAGGTGGGGGGGAAGCAGGCTCCCCGCTGAAGAGAGAGCCCTACTCGGGGCTCGATCCCAGGACCCCCGGATCATGACCTGAGCTGAAGGCAGAGGCTTTAACCCACTGAGCCACCAAGGTGCCGCCTCCCATTATTTTTTAAGTAAAAAGTTCTTGAAAAGGTTCCTGTACTTAGTGTCTCCAGTTTATTTTCTCCCATTTTCTCTTGGACATGATGTCACTCTAAACAAGCTTTTGCCCCCACCGTTCTATCCAAATTATTCTTTGTCAATATCACAAGTGACTTCCACATTGCTGAAGCCACTGGTCAAGTCTCAGTCCTTTTCTTATTCTTCCCTCTACTATTAATTCTTACCACTATTAAATATAATAATAATCATAGCCAGTATATAGTATATTTGAAAGTTACTAGGAGAGTAGATCCTTAGAGTTCTCATCATTAGGAAAAAAACCACTTTTCTTATTTCTTTATACTGATATGAAATGATGGGTGCTAACTAAAATCACTGTGATAATCGTTTCACAATATATATGTCAAGTAATTGTGTTGTACACCTTAAACTTATATATTGCTGTATGCCAGTTACAACACAATCAAATTGGAAGAAAAAAATAACAAAAATGTCCAACAATAAAAATAAATAATAATCATAGTTGTCATTTATTAGGCACTTGCTATAACCCAGGCACTACTCTAAGTGTGTTAAACAAAGTAAGACACATAAGCCTCACACTAACCATATAAAACAGCATTAAAATACCCTTTCTACAGACGGAGAAGGAGACAGAGAGGTGTAGTGACTTTTTCAAGGTCACACAGCAAATAATTTGCAGAGCTGGATTTGAACTTGGCAGAAATGGCTGCAGAGCCTTTATCTTAGCCAGTATGTAGTGTTGACTCCTTGGCATTTGACGGAATTGATTGCTCCCTCTTCCTTAAACTACTGTCTTCACTTGGCTTCCAAGATACTATGCTTCCCTGGATTTCTTTCCTTATCTTCATGGTTGTTATTTCTCATCATTCCCACTGGATTTCCTAAATATTAACATTGGAGTGTCTCAGAGTTAAGCCCTTTAATCTCTTCTCTCTATTCACTCTCTTGGTGATCTTATCACAAAACTCTTAACTTTAAGTCACATGTAAATTCTGAAAATTCCCCAATTTTTACCTCAAAACCAACATTACCACTAAAAGCTTGATTCAAATATCCACTTCACAACTCCACTTTGAGATTTAAGTATCATAAACTTAATAAAATTGGACCTAACCTCTGATATTCTCACTTCTATCCCAAACCAGCTTCTCTTCTCAGTTAAGAACAACTCCATTCTCAGAAGTTGTTTAGGCTCAAAATTTTGGAGTCTTTCCATACAAAGGACCAACAGACACATGAAAAAAATACCCAACGTCACCTCGGCATCAGAAAAATACAAATCAAAACCACAATGAGATACCACCTCACACAGGTCAGAATGCCTAAAATTAACAAGTCAGGAAACAACAGATGTTGGTGAGGATGCAGAGAAAAGGAAGCCCACTTACACTGTTAGTGGGAATGCAAACTGGTACAGCCATTCTGCAAAACAGTATGGAGGTTCCTCAAAAAAGTTAAAAATAGAGCTACCCTACAACCTAGAATTGCACTACTAAGTATTTATCCATAAGATACAAACATAATGATTTGAAGGGCACACACACCCAATGTTTATAGCAACAATGTCCACAATAGCCAAACTCTAGAAAGAGCCCAGACGTCCATCGACTGATGAATGGATAGAGAAGATGCGGTACACACACAATGGAATATTAGTCAGCCATCAAAACGAATGAAATCTTTCCATCTGCAATGACACAGATGGAATTAGAGGGTATTATGCTAAATGAAATAAGTCAGTCAGAGAAAGACAAATACCATATGATTACACTCATATGTGAATTTAAGAAACAAAACAGGTGAACATAGAGGAAGGGAAAGAAAAATAAAATAAGATGAAAATAGAAAGGGAGACAAACCTTAAGAGACACTGAACTCTAAGAAACAAACTAAGGGTTGAAGGAGGGGAGGTGGGTAGGGGAAGGGATAATGTGGTAATGGGGATTTAGGAGGGCACTTGATGTAAGGAGCACTGGGTGTTATATGCAACTAATGAATCACTAAATTCTACCCCTGAAACTAATAATACAGTATATGTTAACTAAATTGAATTTAAATAAAGAATTTTTAAAAATTTGGAGTCTTCCTTGACTCTCCTCTCTTTCTCACACTCCATATCTTATCCATTAGCAAATCTTCTTATTGGTTCTACATTTGAAACCTTCCAGAATTCAACTATTTTTCATTACCCCCAGTGCCACAGCCCTGGTCTGGGTTACAGCCAATATTTTTTTATTATTGCAGTAAACTCCTAACCACTCTCCCTACTTATTCCTTTGTTCCTTTACAATCCAGCCAACCTATCAATGGAACTAAGAACATCCCACCCCTCTAAAGACTTCAATGGCTTCTCATTTCATTCAGCAAGAACCCAATGAACTCAGTAAAGTTTCAGGATAAAAGATTAATACCCAGAAGTCAATAGCATTTCTATATAACAATAATGAACTATCACAAAGAGAAATTAAGAAAGCAATCCCATTTATAATGGCAGCAAAAAGAATAAAAAACCTAGGAATAAATTTAACCAAAGAGGTGAAAGAGCTACACTGTGAAAACTATAAAACACTGATGAAAGAATTTGAAGATGATACAGACAAATGAAAAGATACTCCATGCTCATGGATTAGAAGAATTAATATTGTTTAAATATTCATACTACCCAAAGCAATCTATAGATTCAGTACAATCCCTAACAAAATACCAATAGCAATTTTCACTGAACTAGAACAAGTAATACTAACATTAGTATGTAACCATAAAAGACCCCAAATAGCAAAGTGATTTTGAGAAAAAAGAATGAAGCGGGAGGGGTGCCTGGGTGGCTCAGAGGGTTAAAGCCTCTGCCTTCGGCTCAGGTCATGATCTCAGGGTCCTGGGATGGAGCCCTGCATCGGGCTCTCGGCTCAGTGGGGGGCTTGCTTCCTCCTCTCTCTTTGCCTGCCTCTCTGCCTACTTGTGATCTCTGACTGTCAAATTAAAAAAAAAAAAAAAAAAGAATGAAGCTGGAGATATCACAATACCAGATTTCAAGATATACTACAAAGCTGCAGTAATCAAAACAATCTGGTACTGGCACAAAAACAGACACAGATCAATGGAGCAGAATAGAGAGCCCAGAAATAAATCCACACCAACATGCTAAATTAATCTATGATGAAGAAAGCAAGAATAAACAACAGGGAAAAGAAAGTCTCTTTAATAAATAGTAGCTGAAAAAAAGCTACATGTAAAGAATGAAACATACACAAAAATAAACTCCAAATGACTTTAAGACCTAAATGTGAGACCTGAAACCATAGCAATCCTAGAAGAGAGCACAAGTAATAATTTCTCTGACACTGGTCCTAGCAACATTTTTCTAGATATGTCTTCTAAGGCAAGGGAAACAAGCAAAAATAAACTGTTAGCACTATATTAAAATGAAAGACTTTTGCAAAGCAAAGGAAACCATAAACAAAACAAAAAGGCAACCTAATGAATGGGAGAAGATTTGCAAATTATATACCCAGTAAAGGGTTAATATCCAAACTATATAAAGAACTTATACAACTCAACACATAAAAACCCCCAAACAACCTGATTAAAAAATGGGGAGAGGACCGGAATTTTTCCAAAGAAGACATACAGGTGGCCAACAGACTTATGATGCTCAACATCATACTCATCAGGGAACTGTAACTCAAAAACAGAGTGATATATCACCTTACACCACTCAGACTAGCTAAAATAAAAAACATAAGAAATAACAAGTGTTGGTGAGGATGTGGAGGAAAAGGACCCCTTGTACAATGTTGGTGGGAATGTAAATTGGTGCAGCCACTGTGCAAAAACATATGGAGGTTTCTCAGAAAATTAAAAATGATTTAATAATTCTTCTACTGGGTATTTACCCAAAGAATATGAAAACATTAAGTCAAGAAATATATATACCCCTATGTTTGTTACAGTATTATTTAGTATTAATAGCTGAGATATGGAACCAATCTAAGTGTCCACTGATAAACGAGTGGATAAGGAAGATGTGGTTACACACATACACACACACATACAAATACACAATGGAATATTTCATAGCCTTTAAAAAGAATGAGATCTTGTCACTTGTGATGACATGGATGGACCTAGATGGTATTACGCCAAGTGAAATAAATCAAACTGAGAAAGATAAATACCATACAATTTCACTCATTTGTGGAATATAAAATCTAAAGCAAATGAATAAACAAACAAAAAGCAGAACTGGTCCTATTAGTACAAAGAACAGACTAATGGTTGCTAGAGGAAGGGGGTGAGGAGATGGACAAAATGGGTGAAGGGGAAAGAGGGATACAGGCTTTTTTAAATTTGTTTTATTTTTTAAAAGATTTTATTTATTTATTTGACAGACAGAAATCACAAGTAGGCGGAGAGGCAGGCAGAGAGAGAGGAGGAAGTAGGCTCCCCACTGAGCCACCCAGGTGCCCCGGATACAGGCTTTTAGATATGGAATAAGTAAGTTCTGGGAATAAAAGTTAAAGCATAGAAAATAGAACCAGACATTGTAATAGCATTGTATAGTGACCAATGTTAGCTACATTTGTGGTGAGGATAATACAATGTCTAGAGAAGTTGAATCACAATGATGTACACCTGAAACTAATGTAATATTGTGTGTCAACTATACTACCAACCTCCCTTGCCAAAACCGAAAGCCATTATAATGGTCTATAAGACTCCCTAAAATCTAGCCCCCTAGTATTTCTCTGGTCTTACCTCCTATGATTCTGTTCCTTGCTCACTCTGATCCAGCCCCACAGGGATCCCTGCTCTTCCCAGAATTTGCCAGGCATACTTGGGCCTCTTTGCCTTTGCACTGACTCTTTTCTCTCTCTGAAATCTTTCCCTCTTATATATGAACCTGGCCTTTTCCCCTCTATCCTTCAAGAATTTGCTCAAATGTCCTCTTTTCAGGGAGGCCTTCTCTGACTACCTTATTTAAATTGTACCCAAACACTTCTGATTCCTTTTCCCTGCTTTATCATTTGTTACACTATATATTTTATTTATTTATTTATTTATTTTTCTATTTCCCCAGGTAGAATGTTGCACGAGCAGGGAATCTGGTCTGTTTTCCACACTAGGCACCTAGAACATTATCTGGCACAAGGTAGGAAAATTACTAGTTCATAAAAGAGGAATTTAAGTGGTGGGAGATTTTCTGGGCTATATTCTTCCTTGCTCATGTATTGTTAGATAAAATAAGTTTGATTTCTTGATGTTCTCCTTCAGGTGAGGAAGGACTTTCCTAAAAACTTTCAGCAAAATTTTCCTTGCCTTTCATTGTCATAAATTCTGACCAAACAGTGATAAAGACAGCAGGGGCTGAGATCACCTTTGGTTTAATCACACCCATCCTACAGCTGAAGGTAGGGTTGGCTTCCCTTGAGGCACATCATATGGAAGGGCAATACTGAAGAAACCAGGAATCTAAAGGGAGAAAATGCTGAGCTAGCCATGTCTACTACAGACACCTTAAAGTGGAAGTGGTAGCTGTATGGATATTAGACAACTCATTTTCTCATACTCTCCTCAACACAAAAATTTAGCAATTAAAAAAACTTAGCAACCTTGACAGCTGAAAAATTATACCTCACTTCTAATTTCAATTTCTCTGACTACTCTTGACCTGAAATACATTTTTATTTGCTAATTGATCATCTGTGTTTTCTGGGATGCCTCAGTCAGTTTAGCATCTGCTCTCAACTCAGGTCATGATCCCAGGGTCCTGGAATTCCAGGAGTCCTACATTGGGCTCCCTGCTCAGTGGCGAACCTGCTTCTCCCTGTCTGCCATTCACCCTGCTAGTGCACTCGCTCTCTCTCTGACAAATAAATATTTTCAAAAATCACGTATGATGTTTCCTGTTTTTAAGATTACCTGGTCATATTCTTTGCTCATTTTTTCTATTGGATTATCTTTTTCTTGTTAAAAATTGGGAGCCCTTTATATATTCCATATGTAATACTTTGTTATATATATAGTAAATACTTTCTCCCGATCAATTGCTTGTCACGACTTTGTTTATGGATTTTTATTGGGTCATACATTGGTTTTAAATTTATGTATTCAAATTTATCATTTGATTTTTAGCTTCTAAGTTTTGTCTTAAGGGAGCTTGTCCTACTCTAACATCATAAATATTTTCTGAATTTAATGGTTTAAAATACAATCTTTATGATATCTTAAAGTTGCTTTTCTAGACTCTCCATCTATTCCATTTATTTATCTATTTGCCCCCAATATCAAGCTCTTTTAATTTCTTAACATGCTCTGATATTTTAGAAGGTTTTAGAAGATTTTATCTTCCTTGTTCTTAACTTTCTCACCTCCAAATATATTTTCAAATTAGCTTCTAAGTTTTTGATGGCATTGCATTGAATTTATAGGTTAATGTGAAAAAAATTGCTAGCTTTACTATACTGAGTCATTCCATCTATCATTGAAGCAATGTGTTACTACCTACTTCATATATATCTTGTATAATTTTTAAGTTAATATCCTATATCTTTTGTAGGGTTTTTCTTTTTCCAATTGTCAGTAGTATTCAAGGTATTTTCTAAGTGATCATTGTTGGAATATAGGAAAACTGTGAGTTTTTTAAACCTGTTATTATTGCATTAAACTCTTTTATCAGTTCAAACAATATTTCTTAGTTATTTCTTTTGGATTTTCAAAATAGACGATCATATTATTTACATATCATAATCCTTTCTAACATTTATAGCTCCTATTTAATATTATTAGTAGTACTATTATTATAAAGATAATACTATTATTTCTTACTGTGTATTGCCCAAGATAGCCAGTACCATCCTGAGTACTGAGACATATTCCTGACTTTAATGGTAATACTTGTAGTGTTTTATTACTGATTTTTGTGTACTGTGTGATGCAGACATAAATATTCTTTACTAAAGCATGGGGGTTTACCTCTTCCGAGCTTACTAAGAATTTTAACCAAAAAATGTGTTGTTGAATTTTATTTTTTAGAAATTTAAAATGTATTGAGATGATATATTATTGTCCTCTTTTACTGTTACTAGAGTAAATTACATAAATAAATTTCTAGATGTTAAATTATCTTTTCTTTTTTTTTTTTAATTTTTTATTTTTTATAAACATATATTTTTATCCCCAGGGGTACAGGTCTGTGAATCACCAGGTTTACACACTTCACAGCACTCACCAAAGCACATACCCTCCCCAATGTCCATAATCCCACCCCCTTCTCCCAAATCCTCTCCCCCCAGCAACCCTCAGTTTGTTTTGTGAGATTAAGAGTCACTTATGGTTTGTCTCCCTCCCAATCCCATCTTGTTTCATTTATTCTTCTCCTACCCACTTAAGCCTCCATGTTGCATCACCACTTCCTCATATCAGAAAGATCATATGATAGTTGTCTTTCTCTGCTTGACTTATTTCGCTAAGCATGATACGCTCTAGTTCCATCCATGTTGTCGCAAATGGCAAGATTTCATTTCTTTTGATGGCTGCATAGTATTCCATTGTGTATATATACCACATCTTCTTGTCAGGAAATGACAGATGCTGGCGAGGATGTGGAGAAAGGGGAACCCTCCTACACTGTTGGTGGGAATGCAAGCTGGTGCAGCCACTCTGGAAAACAGCATGGAGGTTCCTCAGAATGTTGAAAATAGAACTGCCCTATGACCCAGCAATTGCACTATTGGGTATTTACCCTAAAGATACAAATGTAGTGATCCAAAGGGGCACATGCACCCGAATGTTTATAGCAGCAATGTCCACAATAGCCAAACTATGGAAAGAACCTAGATGTCCATCAACAGATGAATGGATCAAGAAATTATCTTTTCTTGAAGCTATTTCTATTCTTTTAATCTTTTGCTATATATTTACCTCTGAATATACAACACGTTTTTATATATTGTCATTATCATTAATTTGTAAGAATTTTGTTATTTCTTAATTCAGAAATTATTTAAATGATTTTAAAAACTTTAGCTAAGTAATTCGATTATTTCTAGTTATTAGTTTGTTACTGATTTCTGATTTTGTTTAAGCCAGTGCATGTCTGTGTAATTTCAGCTTTTCTTGGAAATTTATTAAGATTGTTTTCTGAGGCATAATGTGCAGTAAATTAAAAAAAATAATTGAACTTGCACTTGATGTAAATGTGTACTCTTATATTTTTTGAATATGTATGTGTATACATATCTATTTTATTATATGTACCATTAAAACCCTATGTGTCATTATCGTTACTTTTTGCTACTATATTTTTTATTATTATTATTTTTTCTTTGGAGAGAGAGGAGAGTACAGAGGGGAGAAAATGAGTGAGAGGGAGAGAAAGAATCTTAAGCAGGCTCCAAACCCAGCATAGAACCAGGGTAGGGCAATGCGGTCTCCTGACCCTGACATCATGATCTGAGCCCAAGTCAAGAGTTGGATGTTTATATGAAAAAATGTTCATCATCACTGGCCATCATGGAGATTCAAATTAAAACCACATTGAGATATCACCACCTTACACCAGTTAGAATGGCCAAAATTAACAGGACAGGAAATAACATGTGTTGGAGGGGATGTAGAGAAAGGGAAACCCTCTTCCACTGTTGGTGGGAATGCAAGTTGGTGCAGCCTCTTTGGAGAACAGTGTGGAAATTCCTCAAGAAATTAAAAATAGAACTTCCCTATGACCCTGCAATTGCACTACTGGGTACTTACCCCAAAGATACAGATGTAGTGAAAAGAAGGGCCATCTGTACCCCAATGTTTATAGCAGCAATGGCCACAGTCGCCAAACTGTGGAAAGAACAAAGATGCCCTTCAACGGACGAATGGATAAGGAAGATGTGGTCCATATACACTATGGAGTATTATGCCTCCATCAGAAAGGATAAATACCCAACTTTTGTAGCAACATGGATGGGACTGGAAGAGATTATGCTGAGTGAAATAAGTCAAGGTGAGAGAGTCAATTATCATATGGTTTCACTTATTTGTGGAGCATAACAAATAGCATGGAGGACATGGGGAGTTAGAGAGGAGAAGGGAGTTGGGGGAAATTGAAAGGGGAGGTGAACCATGAGAGACTATGGACTCTGAAAAACAATCTGAGGGGTCTGAAGTGGCGGGAGGGGGAGGGTGGGGTACCAGGTGGCGGGTATTATAGAGGGCACGGATTGCATGGAGCACTGGGTGTGGTGAAAAAATAATGAATACTGTTAAGCTGAAAATAAATAAAAAATAAATTAACAAAACAAAACAAAACAAAAACAAAACAAAACTAAAAAAAAGAGTTGGATGTTTAACCAATTGAGCCACCCAGGCACCCCAACTTTTTTGCTACTTTAATCATTGCATTGTAAGACAGATATATTAACTTCTTCCACTAAGATTATGGATTTAACAGTATCTATTTGTATTTCTAATAGTTTTTATTTTATATGTATAAAAGCTGGATGGTAAGGTACATAAATTTGTGATTTTTGTATCTTGACAGATTATTCTATTTATAATATAAAATTTTTCTCTTTGTCCAAATTAATAATTTTATCCCCCAAATCTGAGTTTCATTATGTTAATATTGCCTTAACTGGTCTTTCCCCTTATGAATTATCATCTTTCTGAAATACTTATGTCCATCCCTTTATTTTAATTATGCTGTGTCAATTTTGTTTTGGTAGTATCTCTGGCATATACCAAGCAGTTAGATTAAAATAAAATCTGACAATCTCTGCCTTTTACTAATGTGACTATGAAAATGCTTGGATATATCACCACTGTTAAATATTTAAAAATTACCTTTTTTAAAAAATAAATTCTATTTTTCTTTATTTCATTTCATTTCATTTCATTTTATGAGTTGATTGAGTTTTACCTACCTTTCCCTTCCCTACCTTTCTCCTCGGCCAAAGGCTGAGAAGTGATTTTCCCCAGAGATTCAAAAATCATATATTCTATTTCTGTTCCTATATTGGTTAGCCATTAATTTTTTCTTAAAACTCATGTGTTTAAACGTATATCCCTTTTCCTAGCACAAGGGATAAGACAACAGTATAAGACAATGAACCATAGCATGCTATCTATCCTTTTCCCCTTCACCGATATTGGCTTCATCTTCAAACTTTATTTAAAGAACTCATTTGAGTTTAGTTCTAGATTGTTAGTATTTTAAAAGATTTATATGACTGTAAGGATCTACACTTAGCCATATGTCTTACTGGTTTCTTTCTTCTCTTATTTTGGTATTCATTGTCTTTCTCCTAAAATCTTTTTCGTTTTGAGTACTTCCTTTAATATTTGTTTTGAATGGATTTTTTTTTAAGATTTTATTTATTTATTTGACAGAGAGAAATCACAAGTAGATGGAGAGGCAGGCAGAGAGAGAGAGAGAGGGAAGCAGGCTCCCTGCTGAGCAGAGAGCCCGATGCGGGACTCGATCCCAGGACCCTGAGATCATGACCTGAGCCGAAGGCAGCGGCTTAACCCACCGAGCCACCCAGGCACCCTGGATTTTTTTTTTTAAACATGCTTTTATTTTATCCTCAACTTGATGTTCATTTGGCTGGATTTATAATTCTGCATCACTCCACTTCTTAAGAAGGTGATATTTGAGTAAAGACTTGAAGATAGTGAGGATCTCTGGGGGAAGAAAGTCTAAGTAAAAGCAACAGCAAGTGCAAATGTCCCAAAGCAGGAGCATGTTTGGTGTGTTCCTGGGATACATGTAAGTGTGATAATTTACTTAATGTATGTCTTTCCACTCAGCATGTAAACTTTATGACCATGTCTGTTTTATTTTCAATTGTAGACCCAGTACCTGTTGTAGTACTTAGTATACAGAATTTTCTCAGTGTTAGCTGAGTGAATGAATAACCCCAAATTTGAAACAAAAGCCCTAGATCATACCATTCAAGTTCACTATTATATTTTAATACCAATGATATTAACAAAAAAGCACACAACCATTTCTTGCAATATGGTGAACTCACAAAGCCTTGAACCAGGAATTAGTTATATTTGTCAATGAATGTTAATATAATTTTTCAAGACAAAAAATAGAGTTTTGAGGAATTTGGTTGTAATATTTACAACTGAATTGGAGTACTTTATGTATAGTAGTATGTGCTCAGTAAAATCTGTTATGGTACATGTCCAGTAAAATTTGTTGAGAGAATGGTAAGAATATTCCCACTAATAAAGAAGATGTGGTACATACATATAATGAAATACTATGCAGCTATCAAAAGAAATGAAATCTTGCCTTTTGCGATGATGTGGATGGAACTAGAGGGTATTATGCTTAGTGAAATAAGTCAATCGGAGAAAGACAACTATCATATGATCTCCCTGATATGAGGAAGTGGAGATGCAATGTTGGGGGTTTGTGGGGTAGGAAAAGAATAAATGAAACAAGATGGGATCGGGAGGGAGACAAACCATAAGTGACTCTTTTTTTTTTTTTTTTAAGATTTTATTTATTTATTTATTTGACAGAGAGAAATCACAAGTAGATGGAGAGGCAGGCAGAGGGAGAGAGAGAGGGAAGCAGGCTCCCCACTGAGCAGAGAGCCCGATGTGGGCTCTATCCCAGGACCCTGAGATCATGACCTGAGCCGAAGGCAGCAGCTTAATCCACTGAGCCACCCAGGCGCCCCACCATAAGTGACTCTTAATCTCACAAAACAAACTGAGGGTTTCTGAGGGGAGGTGGGTCAGGAGAGAGTTGTGGGGTTACGGACATTGGGGAGAGTATGTGTTATGGTGAGTGCTGTGAAGTGTGTAAGCCTGGGGATTCACAGACCTGTACCCATGGGGATAAAAATACATTATATGTTTATAAAAAATTAATTAAAAAATATTCCCACTATTAAAAACTATGTAACTAGACCTATTTTCCAAAATTTTAGGATGCCTTTTATAAGATATGTGCAGACTTCCTTTCATTCATTACATTTATTCACTTTAATTTATTTCACTTTCAAAGTATTTTTATGTAATTTTTTTAAAGATTTAAATTACTTATCTATTTATTTATATGAGAGAATGAGAGTGTGTGTGAGCAGGGAGAGTAGTAAAAGGATAGGGACAAGCAGAGCTGAATGTGGGGCTCAATCTGATGACCCTGAGATCGTGACATGAGCCAAATCAAGAGTTGGGCGCTTAACCAACTGACCCACCTGGGTGCCCAACATTTAATTTTTTTAACTGACTGTTGAAAAGAATACAAACTGCTACAAACACACAGATACAAACATACACACATACATATGCATGCATACACATGCTAGGAATTATTCCTTGAAAATGCACTTAATTCCAATTATCTACTGTTCTCTTTCCTAACTCTTTTTTTGATGCTTTTTATTGGAGATTGTATTTGCTGTCTATAAACTATGCTTTGCTTCCCTTTAACCCAGCAAAGAAATTCTGTATAAACAAAAACCCAAAGATCATGCACAAGAAGAAGTAATGTTGCTATAGAAATTATTTTGCAGGATCATTTTAGCATTTCAATACTCCATAATAAAACAATACTCCTTAGGTTTGGTTTCCCAGATATTAGAAGGTCTGAGGGTCTGAATAAAGAGCTCTATATGTGATTTCATATGAGCCACACCTGATAGGCACTTTACTGGCAAACAAAAATGAATACATTTTAAAGGACAGATGAATCGACAAATCATCAATATTCTTTCTAAAATCCATTCTTAAGCATTTGTAATTCCTCTCTTGAGTAGTTTAGATTACATGAGATAGACTTGGCTAATACTTCACAAAGTTTACAATTCTAAGAATTATAAAATTCTCCTCAGGGAGCAATCACACTAAATGAATAGCCCTGTGAAAAGAGTAGTTATTGCTTCATCGATTTATATCTGACCACTAAAATCACCAGACAGATGTCTTCATTTCTACCAGGTACCATTTTCCCCACACATGTTTATGGTGTTTTCTCGAAGGAAAGAAGAAAGAAAGAAGAAAGAAAAGAAGGGAAAAGAAAGAAAAGAAAAAAGAAAAGTAAGAAAGAAGAAGGAGTGAGGGATGGAGACAGAGGGAGAGAGAGAGAGAGAGAGAAGGAGGGAAGAAGAAAGACAGAGAAAAGAAAAATATCCTCAGACTCTGGAACTACTAAATTTCAATGAAAGAAGCAGGGACTGTTGGTAGAAACATGTCTCAAAGGTAATGCCAGTCTGTGATTAAATTTATAAACAAAAAGTACATTTTTAAGTGGCATAATATTATCAAACAGCTAACTGTTTCCTCTCCTAGCTCACTTCTCTTTTCACTCTGATTTGGGAAAAAGAAAAATAATAATAGCAGGAATTCAACTAAATACCAGTCTGTATTCAGACTTGGGTAAAGAACAGGGAGGGGGTGCAGGGGCGCGTGGGGGTGTGTGTGGCAGGTCCCTGGTGGCAGGCAAATCCCCCAACTCCCGCTCCCTCCCCCAGTACCCTCTGCAGGGGGCCAGGGCCAGCAGACATTCTCATGAGGGATTAAAGACAGTGATGCCTGATTTTCTGATTTTTAAAAAGAAACTGAAAATCCCAATTTTTTACAGTGTAAAGTCTATCAATTTATCTTTTAAAAATGTAAACACTTGGGGTGCCTGGGTGGCTCAGTCAGTTAAATGCCAGCCTTTGGCTCAGGTTATTAAGTCCGCATTAGGATCTCGGGGTCCTGGGATCAAGCCTGCTTCTCCCTTTCCTGCTCCCTCTGCTTGGGCTCTCTCTCTGTGTCTAATAAATAAAATCTTTTTAAAAAAATTAAAAATGTAAACACTCTCTAGGTAGACAGTGAATGTGTCAAATGCACATATTTTTGGACTATACCCTGTATCTAGGGCATAGGTTTGCAACCTCCATAAGGCCAGCAGTTCTGTCTCCATTTGGAGTAAGGTGAGGGTCAACCACCGTGAACAACAAAATTACAACTGCAACACTATCTCCTTCTTTATCCATTAGTCTCTATTTCCATACATAATATTTTGAACAGAAAACAAGAATACCCACTTAAGACAAAAGGCCTGGACTTAGAGGGACAGAAAGGAAAACAACCCAGATTTGTCACATGGAAATATTTCATGGCCTAATAGAAATAATAGAAATAATTTCTAATTCTTGCATGTATCTTATTGCTTATATGTCAAATACAGCCCCTATTACTTTTAAAGTGCTAAAATTTGTCAGAGAGAGATTGTCAATGTGGTGAGATAATTTCTCTCCCTTGCTCTGTTAGGTCAGGTGTTAATCTCATAAACGCCCATGTATGCATGTTAAATTCCTGTTGCAGCAAAACCCAAAACAAAAAAACCCATAAAACACAGTTTCATAAAACACAGGTGTAAAATTACCAAAGCAATTGATCTGACATTGGTATTTAGTGACTCCCAGTTACAAGAAAAGATTTTTAAAACAGAAAACCCAAAATATTATCTAAATACCATCAAACATCAAGTAAATCTTCAGTCACAGAGCATTCGTTGGCATACTGTTAGTAAGTCATTCATTGGGTGAGCTGAAAGCCCATAACCCCTTAGGCAATTTCTTTCTGAAAAGCTGGACCACTCAACTGACAGCAACTGTTTGTTCAACACTGTGTTAAATTCTCTCTCCTTTTTTTTTTTTTTTTCTTAGCACCCTTTCCTCTTGCTTATTTTTTAGGGCTTCAACTGACATGTCACAGCCTTGTGATTCACTGTCAGTTTTCCTGGCTTGTATTTTTTTTTTCCCTCTTACTTCTTTATAGGGACCTGGTGATAAAGGGAGTGTGGGTGGACAGAGAAACAAGCATGTTTCTTGATTTAGCCTACCCAACTTCACAGAGCCAACAATTTTTCAGTGTGTGCCTTCTTACGCACCAGCTCCACCTGTGTCTTACCTGGTGCGTGACCTTCAGTTGAAAATTCCAGCAGCGTGCAACTTGTCTTTGGCAAATGAATTGTAAGTGTGCCAGCTGCCAGATGTCTTCATTTTTAAAACACCTTCAAAACTGCTTCTGGCACAGTTCCATAAGCAAAACAGGCTAAGCTGTAACTCTAGTTTCCAATGTTGTGAGCAAAAGAAGAGGGGGTGAGGGAAACAGATGGAGGCAAGAGAAAAATGTCTTGCCTTCACATCTTGAAACAGAGTGTAAGTGGAAGGAAAAACAGAATCTGGCTACCCTCTTCAGTAAATATTTGCATGAAGAGTTATCTATGACCTGTGATATGTTCAATACACACATGAATAGTCACTTACAACAATATAGTAATTTGAAATACAATGGCTTTGTGAGTCCAACAAAATAATTATGATAGATTTGTCTAAAAAAGAAGGTTTTTGGCTCTTAAGATAATAAATAGATGTAAACCAAGGAGAGCTATCAAAAATCAAATAATTCTTTTTTCTTGGTCTTCAGCAATGCAAAATTCTCTTGTTGTCAAAAGTAGGATTTTGAAGTGAGACTCAAGGAGTGTCTAGATGCCAGGGGATGGCCCTCGATTCTTACCTGTCGAAAATCACCTTTGAAACCTTCTGGTGGTCTCAATACTTAAGCCACACACTAAGGGGACAGATTTAAAGAACAAGGCATGTTGCAAACATTTAGAATGACTGGCATTACTTTGGAAGTAACTAAAGCCCAGAGACCGAATACTTAAATGACAAAAATCGGGCAAAATTATTGAAAAAATAGTGATAGTGAATTGGAAACTGCCAACGTTTAAACACAAAAACAGATATTCACGCTTGAGCCTAGGGAAAAGTTGGAATATGGCCATTTAAGATCAAGTTGAGTTAGTTCAAAGAGAATTATTTCAATCATTATCTTCCCATAGCTCTCATAATAGAAATGAAGACATCCTATGTAAACTACACGAATGGAATAAAATTAAAAGTAAACTGAACAAGGAAAAGAAAAAAAAAAGATCTGCCAATGACTTATATTTTCTGTCATTAATCTCTGACTAGTATATTGTGTTATTCACCTCATAATCATAATACATAAGCTTATCTTTAAGTGGTTAGACATCTACACTTTGAAAGAATATGGATGAAATATGAAAGTGATGGGAGCTATATTTGGAGACACATTGCAATGAAGCCCAATAAGGGAAATAAACCCTTCTTTATACCTATCAATGAATACAAAAATCTAAATTTTGATTCTTAATTAAGAAGATTTATGGAAAAGAAATGTGCTTATAAAAGGTTCCAATTTAGTGAGAAGCATTAGAGAATATATGCCACTGGTAAAATCATAAAATGGCTTTAAAAAAATCATAAAATGGGGGCTTTGCTTTTCTACCTTTTAATTCTACAGTCCTTCATGTGCTTCTTTCAATGAATCACAATATTCCCTGTACATGCCTTTCACCTTCCTACCTCTGTGGATGACAACAGCATGAGCATTTTTTTCTAACTATCTTTACCATTCATTCCTGTTTATTGAATTCTTATCCATCTTTTAAGTTTTGGCTCAGATGAACTTTTCCCAAATGAACTCCTCCACCTCCACTGAAAGAAATCTCTTTCCTGTGCTTTTCTCATAGCATGACTCTTGGTTTTATATTTTTATCTGCCTCTCTGTGTACACTGTAAGCATCTTGAGGACTGAAATCATGTCTGCCCTGTTTTAAAACCCCAGAATACCTAGTACACCTGCCCATGCTGATGCCTCAGTAAATGCCTAAATAGAACCGGATGCCTAGCCTTGGGTCAGTCAGCAGTGCCCTCATCCTGTCTTCTCCCTACAATGAACCACACAGTAGGCCTTTTTTTATTCCTTAGGGCTCACTTCTCAAACAGATTCTATTTTTATTTCATTTGTTCTATTTGATCCCTAATTTGTTGGTTAATATGAAATGTGGATTCCAAATAACATACATCAGATTCTAAAAGAAGTGAGGACCTTAATATAAACAGCATTGGAGTAGACAGAAAGATAAATTTTCTGGGTCTTTCAGTGCTCTCAATTCAGAACAGAAGGATTACACACAGAGCTGAGCATGAACACATATAAAGGAAAAGAAGGTTAACAGTAATGGAGAAAATAGTAACACATACACTATAAAGAAAATAAAGGTTAGATGCATACCAAAACTATTTGAAAACCAAGAAGTATAGAGGTGTCTGGGTGGCTCAGTCAGTTAAGCAATTGCCTTCTGTTCAGGTCATGATCCCAGAGTCCTGGAATCTAGCTTTGAGCTGGGTTCTTTGCTTAACAGGGAGTCTGCTTCTCCCTCTGCCCCTTCCCCCTGTTCATTTTCTCTCTCTCTCTTTCTCTCTAAGAAAGAAAGAAAGAAAAAAAAAAACAAACACAAAGTATTAAAAAATAAGCTCCTAAAAGTTTTTCCCAAACTAAGAAATCTAAAATGGCTTCTTGGAAGTGGTGGCTTATTATTATTATTATTATTATTATTATTATTATTAACAGTCAACTCGTATTTTAGTTTGGCTCCAAGTTTCCGAGAAGGGCTTGAGCACATCACTCTGAAACCTCATAAAAATTGCCAAGGGGAGTCTGGTCTGAGTTTTGTGAATGCTGCTCTAACTGATGGGACTGAAGGAGAACCTTGGCAGCAGCTAGGAGAAAAAAAGACACCCAGAAATTAAAATTGAAGTTAATTATAGTACTTACAGATTTTTCCTTAGACCCGATTCTTGGTGTTCAACAAAGAAGAAAAGCTCTCAATACAACTTCAACATGACAATGCCGACACTATACCTAAGCCTGTTCTTGGGGGGCTGGGGAGGGGTAAGACTTGAAGATATTCAAGTCACTAAAGCTGTTCGGGGGATGGAGGGGGTTAAGAGTACTTCTTCATTTATGGCTAATGACAGAGAATGGATGAAGAATGATCCTTCTATATCCAAATTGTAGTTTTATTTATTCCAAACCCAGAAACCTCGTTTGAGTTATATTCTTCTAGACTTTAGGGGGATACTGATTCATGCAATTAGTAGATAAGCAATGCTTGTTCTTGGAACTCTCATCAGCCTATTTGTCTTTTTAATTTTATGCAGTTCAGAGTATGACGATCAAGATTAGAGAGGCAGCACTTACTACTTACCAGACGTCTGACCTGAAGCAACTTAGCTGTCCTCTCTGAGTCTTGTTTCTTCATCTATAGAATGATGATAACTATACCTGCTTCATACCACTGCCATGTGACTCTGGAAGAATTTTGCCAGTATCTTACAGAGTATAAAATAGACACAGTGACAAAACACACTTATGATAGGCAACTTTAGCCACCTACATGTATTTCTCTAAGAGCATGGTATTTGCTAAATTAATGATTTGGCTTATTTACAATTACATCACCTGAAAAAGCTTAGGCAATATCATTCTGGACTTTATTCCGTTCCAAAAGGAAGAAATGGTTGGTAAAGTGTCTTGGGGCAAAGTGAGCCAAGCAATGCTGGGATTTGATGGTATAATCTAGACCCTCATGACACAAAACAGGTGTTAGGACTAGCACTATTGCATGATCTGGGAGCTTGCTGGAAATGCAGAATTTCAGGCCCTATCCAGACCTGCAGAATGAGAACCTGCACTTTAACAAGATCACCTAGTGATTTGTATGCACATTAACTTTTGAGACAGCACTACACAGAATTAAAAAAAAGGGGGGGGGGATTTTTAAAAGTTAAGACATAAATAGATCATTCTGTGGACACAGATCTTAAAGGAAAAGATTGATTCAAAAAAGAGAGAAAATCCTTAGACTAAGAAAACTGTCTCTCATTAGAAGAGAAATGAGCATTTAAAATTAAGAGAAAAAACATTATAGAAGTCTGGGCTTTCTGATGAGCTCAGATTTTAAGACAAATTTACAGAAGGTAGAAAGAGGGTGTGGCAGATTAAAAAGGGCCACAGATTCTTCTCCACTTTTCTTATTGAGCAGTGGAAACTAATCTTCTCCTCTTGAATATGAACTGGAGTTAGTCATTAAGTGTAGTTGATGTTTTTTCAATACGTTTTAATTTTGCTCTCCCATTTCCTCTTTTGGTGTTGACTTGGTTCATGCTTCATCATCTCTCTCCTACACTAATAAGAAAGCCTCCTAACTGGTCTCCCCAGTTTCAGTCTTGCTATTGCCAGACTGTTTTTTTGTTTTTTTTTAAGTTTTATTTTAATTCCAGTTGTAGTTAACATAGAGTGTAATATTAGTTTCAGGTGTACAATATAGTACAATATAGTAACTCAACACTTCCATACATCACCATACATTACAAGTGTACTCCTTGATCCCCATCACCTATTTAACCCATCTCCCTCACTCTCCTCTGGTAATCATCCATTTGTTCTCCATAGTTAAGAGTCTGTTTCTTGGTTTGTCTCTTTCTCTCTCTATTTCTATTGCTCATTTGTTTTGTTTCTTAAATTCCACACATAAATGAAATCATGTGGTATTTGTCTTTCTCTGTCTGCTTTATTTCACTTAACATTATACTCTCTAGCTTCATCCATGTCATTGCAAATGGCAAGATTTCTTTTTTATGGATGAATAATATTTCTCTCTCTCTCTCTCTCTCTTGTGTGTGTGTGTGTGTATCATATTTTCTTTATCTATTCATCAAATCAACAGACATTTGGGCTGCTTCCATATCTTGGCTATTGTAAATAATGCTACTTTAAACAAACAGGAGCATGTATCCTTTTGAATTAGTGCTCTTGTATTCTTTGGGTAAATACCTAGTAGTGCAATTCTTGGATCACATGGCAGTTCTATTTTTAACTTTTTAAGGAACTTCTATACTGTTTTCCACAGTGGCTGCACTAGTTTGCATCCCCACCAACAGTGCAAAAGGGTTCTTCGTCTCCACATTCTCACTAATACTTGTTGTTTCTTGTGTTTTTTATTTTAGCCATTGTGACTGGTGTAAGGTAATATCTTACTGTAGTTTTGATTTGCATTTCCCTGTTGGTAAGTGGTGGTGAACATCTTTTCATGTGTTTGTTGGCCATCTGGATGTCTTCTTTGGAGAAATGTCTGTTCATGTCTTCTGTGCATTTTAAAATTGGATTATTTGTTTTTGGGTGTTGAGCTGTATAAGTTCTTTATATATTTTTGGATACTAACCCTTTATCAGATCTGTCATCTGTAAGTATCTTCTCCCATTCCATAGGTTGCCTTTTAGTTTTGTTGATTGTTTCTGTCATGGTGCAGAAAGTTTTTATTTTGATGTAGCACCAATCGTTTATTTTTGCTTGTGTTTCCCTTGCCTCAGGAGACGTACATAGAAAAAAATTGCTATGGCTGATGTTAAAGAGATCATTGCCTGTGTTCTCTTCTAGGATTTTTAGAGTTTTCAGTCTCACATGTAGATCTTTCATCCATTTTGAATTTATTTCTAGGTATGGTGTAAAAAAGTAGTCCAGTTTTCTTTCTTCTGCATGTAGCTGTCCAATATTACCAACACCATTATTGAAGAGACTGTCCTTTTCCCATTGGCTATTCTTTCTTGCTTTGTCAAAGATTAATTGACCATAGAGCTGAGGGTTTATTTTTAGGTTTTCTACTCTGTTCCTATCATTTATGTGTCTATTTTTTGTGCCAGTACCATACTGCTTTGATTACTACAGCTTTGTAATATAACTCAAAGTTCAGAATTGTGATGTCTCCAGCTTAACCTTGCTCTTTCAGGATTGCTCAGGGTTTTTTGCGGTCTCACACAAATTTCAGAATTGTTTGTTCTAGCCCTGTGAAAAATGTTGTTGGTATTTTGATGGGGATTGCAGTAAACGTGTAGATTGCTTTGGGTAGTATATTCATTTTAACAATATTTGTTCTTATAATCCGCAAGCATAGAATGTCTTTCCATTTCTTTGCCAGACTGTTCATTTTAAACAGAGAATGGTCTCAATACAATGAAGGAGTGAATGGAAATTTATAAGTTGAGAATACTACTTCATGAGCTAGTGAATTTCCTGTAATTGGAAATGTTAAAACACTGAATGAATGTACATCTTATATTTACAAGAAAAGCAACAATTTTTAAAGTCTGACTTGATTTGAATCTATTGCTACATCATTAAATCCTTTTATTACCAAATGAATTAAGAGAACACATTGGAATTATACATCAGTTCTGAAAGGGTCTACCTGATATCATATATATTGAGCGGAACATATCTTTCCTTTTCTTTACATTCTAGGTAGGAACGACCGAGAATATGTACAGATGAGAGAACAGTGAAATATTTAGAAATATTTAATATTCAAGAACAGTGAAAATATTTAGTCTTCTTAGTTTTGTTATTTTTATTGTTTATTTTGTTGTTATTGTTAAGTAAATAAAATATTACAGATGGAGAGAAGCTGCATGTTTCTTTTCTTTTTTTTTTTTTTTAACTTTTTATTTTTTATAAACATATATTTTTATCCCCAGGGGTACAGGTCTGTGAATCACCAGGTTTACACACTTCACAGCACTCACCTACTTTATATATTGTGTGTGTCTAGGTATATGTGTATGTATTCCTTCCAGAACTCATCCATACACAGACATACACTGTTTGTCAACAGCAGCATGTTTCCATCTTGGTTTTGCAGATGTGTCATAAATATCTGCTGTGAATTTACACACCTTTGATAATCATCTATTTAATGTTTCATCTATTTGACCTACCACAACTTTACTCACCATTCCTCATTTACTGGACTTTCAGCTGCTTCCAATTTTTTCTAGTTAAAAGTAAATTTGCTGGGAATATCCTAGTACTTAAAGCAACTTCCTTCTTTTGAATAATGTTCTCATACTAAATTCTTAGTAGTGAGATTATTGGTTCAAAATATCCAAAATATTTTAATGTTTAAGTCTACCCTGTCAGCTCTATTTTCACAAGGTTCCCCACCCCACCTCAAAAGAACATTTCAAGGGAATCTCAAAAGTATTAAATATTATGTGAAAAAATATATTTCTTGCTAACTTGCTGGACAGAAAAATAGCACCTTATGATTGTTTTGCTTTGCTTCTAATTAGGATGGACACTTCCCCCAATTTCTTGTTAGTAATTTCCTTTTATTGTGGTTTGAATTGCCTCTTGATGTCATGTTACTCATATGTACATATGCCTGTTTGCTATATATACCAGCTATTAAGATATTGAGTATTAAAAAATCTACAAAGATATCATTTGGTGAAACACCTGCTTAACTGACCAATTAAATGATGCCAGCTGCAGAAATTTATGACTCACATTGTGGGTTCTACAAAACTATGACTGATGCTTTTCCTTTTTGGAGTGACTAAGGTCACTGTAGATTAGGACCTGTCCTGATCACTAAGTAAACTACCATAAGCCCTGACCCCCCCCCTTTTTTTTAAGATTTTATTTATTTGACAGAGAGAGATCACAAGTAGGCAGAGAGGCAAGCAGAGAGAGAGAGAGAGAAGAGGAAGCAGGCTCCCTGCCTAGCAGAGAGCCCGACGCAGGACTTGATCCCAGGACCCTGAGATCATGACCTGAACTGAAGGCAGAGGCTTAACCCACTGAGCCACCCAGGCAGCCCAAGCCCTGACCCTTTCTAATTCCCATCCCATACAGAACAGATATGAGGCCACTTACTCACATCCCCAACCCTGGTCATTCTACTATTTTCTTCTGCCCTTAGCCATATGGAATGGATCCATCCTCTGGGGAAAAGTGTCCTGGAACTATAGCTTTGATAAAGAGCTAAAAAAAACAACAAAAAGATAGACATAGCAAAGAAGAGAGGTGGCAATACAGTGACAATGGCCAATAAGGCCTGAGAAGAAAAGGATGTGTCTAACTGCCGATTTCTTTTAGATTATCTAGCAGCTGGTGCAGAACTTCTACATGAATTTTCTGTTGGACACATGTTCATTATGTAATTTAAGTTCCTTGGGCCTCAGGAATTGGAGTAGATGATTTCTAAGTTCCTTTCCAGTTCTATTCTTAACCCTACACTATATAGATGTAACACAAGAGGTTATGTCCATGAGAAATGATCCTATCCTATAGGAGCCTATAGGGTCAACCTCATGTTTTTAAAAAATTGAGATTAAAATTGACATGTAACATTATGTTAGTTGCAGGTATACAGGTCAATTTATGACAGCAATATTTCTAGATAAAACTATATATAATTTTCAATTTTATTGAGACATAAGCAAATCTCACCAATTTGCACTTCCACTACAAGCCTTAGTTTTTGCTTCTTGATATGCTCTTGAACCTTTGGGATTATCATGCTTCTTAATCTATGCAGTTAACATCACCACTAGAAATTATCCATTGATATTCTTGCACAATTGTGCGAAGATACAAGGATAAGGATGTTCACTATGGCACTGTTCATCCCAGCAAGAAAATAGAAACAACCCGGATCACTCAGGCTTAATCACTCAGGATTAATCAGGGAGCAATTATTTACTTTTCAATAGGATTCTTAACTATAAAATAGAATTTATACCATGTTTCCTTTAAGTAGTCATCTCTTCTAACATATTTAAGGAGTGTTTGATTCGCAAAGATGTGGTTATTATAGAACTCAGTTGTGACGGTTGTGTGGCACACTGATAGCAGATGCCTGAGAATATATTCTTATATGAGAGTATGCTGAGACATTAACAACTAATCAAGTGGTATCTGGAAGTTTGGGTGCAATTCACTCATGTGAATTCCTTTTAAGACTAGGTCCCAGTGTTACTACTGACCTAGTGCATGGCAGTGTGCTCTAAAAATTGTGAAAGTTTCATTAGGAACAGAAGGGCCTTATTTCTTGGGAACTTCAGAAACCAAGGCAATATATTTAACACAGAGAAGACAATCTTAGAATATATGATGCCACGTTTATAAGAGTATATACTTATTTTATATATGTTACATATTGCATATTATATACATCGTGTGTGTGTGTGTGTGTGTGTGTGTGTGTGTACAAACACAATATAGAAAAAATGGAGAAAGAAACACAGAAACACTCCTAAGGAATTGGACTGACATGATAGGAATGAGGAGCCAATTGTGGTTTTTACTGTGTACTTTATATACTTCTGTTTGATTTGTGAGTTCCTAGGTACACATGTTGCTTTAATAATCTAAAAGCAAATAAAGACAAACTGAAAAAGAACAATGAAACAGAGACCAGGATGATAATACTGAGTCACTTAGCCAAATTTATAACAAAGTAGTTGAATTAGTGAGTTTGCCCTTTTCCTAATTAAAGTAGAAATATTTAAGTTAGGATCCTTACCTAAGTCTGGTATAATCACTAAAATCCAGGACTGCCTTTATTTCCTTCAGCACAGGTCAAGTTCTAAAAGAAAGCTTCAGAGCATGGGTAATCTACCAGCAGTCCTTTACCCTTTACTTTTTTACCAATGGTGGTTCTTAAAAGGCAATGAATATACAACCAGAGAATCCCACCAACTACTGATTGTACTTTAGTGTACACACACACACACACACACACAAGTCACTATCATCCACTTTTTCTAAAGGTGCTCCCCAGGATAACAGATACTCTCTGAAGAGAAAGTAAATATATAGGTAAATATGTTTGGAAAATGCTGGATTTAATAATATCGCACAATTTTCTTTACAGCAGGACTTCTCTAATATACAAGAGCAGGGAAGATGAGGTCTGCTGAGTCTCTGAAACTATTTGACAACAGTCATGTATCCAAGGCCAGCCTAATGTATCCATGCATCCAAGGCTGCAGGTTGTGGAAGGATCAGCTAATGTTTGATGAATGAAGAAAAGGGCAGGAAGAAGTTAAGGTGAGGAAAGTGAGAAAGAGGAAAATAGTACATGGAGTGTATCATTATCATTGTCCTACTTTCCCAAAGCTTTGTACTGTCTGTCTAAATTATTATAATGTGCAGTTATTTCAGAATCTAACTTTTGGGCAAATGAGATTAATTTCTACCACCAATTACCTGATGCATTTGTAAAAAGAAAGATAGCTTCTCCAGGCCCTGACCTTCAAGAGTTTGATTGAGGTGATCTAAAATAGGATCCAGGAAGTATATTTTTAAGAAGCAGGTAATTCTAATCTTTGTGATTTAAGAATTGGGTTGAGGAACACTGATTCATGAAAATAAAATTTAGATATTTTATATATAGGCTAAAAATGAAATGGAACAAATTAATTTACCTCCAAATGATCAGGATTTTTTTTTAAATTTATTTATTTATTTGACAGACAGAGATCACAAGTAGGCAGAGAGGCAGGCAGAGAGAGAGAGAGGAGGAAGCAGGCTCCCTGTGGAGCAGAGAGCCCGATGTGGGACTCGATCCCAGGACCCTGGGATCATGACCTGAGCTGAAGGCAGAGGCCCCAACCCACTGAGCCACCCAGGCACCCCCATGACCAGGATTTTTAATGTGGAACAAACAGGAATCGATATTTCTTGAGGACAGTTTAAATAAGCACATGATATAATTCCAAATGAAATTCCAAAATGTCTTGAAAACCTCACCTTTGTAGTACAATTTCTCATTCTAATCTCATTATGCCCTACAAACCAACCAGGCCACAAAGCTTTGGCTATGCTTATTCTTTTCTCTTGGTCTGGTATCAGTCCTTAAACTGAATTCACAACACTTCAAAGTTAGTTAAAGCCTTCACTAGCTCCAACCGAAGTGTTTCAGTGTACTTAAGAATCACATTTAGGTGTGCCTCCTGGGTCTGCCACTTACTATTCTATGGTTTTGACAGAGTTACTAAACCTCTCTAGTTCTCAGTTTTCTCATCTGTAAAATAGAGTCTTATTGGTATTTATGGCAAATAGTTATTGTTATGATTAAATTAATAACTTGTTTAAAGTGCACTAAGTGGTAGCCATTATTTATTACATATGCATTGACACACTGCCCTCTGTGTGTGGGATTTGTTTGTGGTGTTTGTCAAAAATGCTAATAAAAACATTCCTTTGTCCAATATTATTGAGGAATTTGGTACATTACACAATATTATTTATTTGTTATTAATAAATATTTCCCATTATTTAAATTATTAATAATAATCTAACATATGACTTAGAATCAAGCCTACTTTTGGAATAAATGTGGAGGACAGCTTGATTTCAAATGTTTTATTCATTGTCCCCATAACCTATGAAAATGCCCTTTGCAATCCAGTAATTTAGTAGGTTTGTAACATTTTCACATATTCTCTTCTATGTGGAAGTAGTGCAAAAGTCGTTTGTTAGCTTATATGTCCTCATCTGAAAAATACAGCTTGTTGTCTTTATAGAATTGAACATAAACACCAACTAACCATTTTATGTTAATGGCATCTTGGAACCTCCTTCCAAACCCTTTCCCTCAGTAGAACCCAGAGTATAATGGATCTTGCCCAATCTTAGGAAGTAGAAATAACTGGTAAAAACCCATGAACAAACCAAATACCAATCAATGGAGTGAAAAATAATCTCAATTCTCCTGTCTCTCCCTCTTTTAGGAGTAATTATCTGGGTATATATATATATGTGTGTGTACGTATATATATCTCCACACTGAAAGGGAGTCAAGGTTGTGTCACAGCTAAAGATCTTTGTGATTCAGTGACTATATATTAAGTGATTATCCAAATTTCAATCAAATAAGACCTCCTTAATCACCAGATCCTTCCATGTGGAAAGGTAACTCTAAAAAGGAACACCTCTTTAATTTACATATCGAGTATATATGTTACATCAATAGGTATATGTAATTTAATTCATTAGTGCTTGAACTTGATAATTACAGAATAGGTTGTTCATCTTCTTCCCTTGACTATAGTACCCTAAAGCCAATCTACACTCACAAATACTGAGCCATTAAAATATGCATCCTCCTAGACATTTTCATCTGCTTCTCAAACTTTGAAGTCAGTTTGGTGAAGTGAAGCCACTTTCATATATCCAGATTATGCATCAGGAGAGCCTTCAAAAAGAAAAGGAAACATCTAAATGAGTGGTTCTCAACCTTGGTCACACACTGGCATCACCTGATGCTTTGTGAGCCACCCCCAGAGATTTGATGTAATCTGTCCAGAGTGTACTCTAGACATTGGGATTTTAAAGACTCCCAGCAAAGGCTGAGAACCACTGATCTCAGTACCATTTCATGCCTGAGGAAACGGAAAACAGCTCCCTATTCTTCTTTAAGGCTCAGGGCATATAAAACATGGTCCTTAAAGATGTCTACACCATAATGTGCAGAACCAGTGAATAATGGCTTGGATGGCAGAGACTACGAGATAGAGAGCTTATCTGGATTATCTGGGTGGGTCCTTAGGAGAAGGATGGAGGGCATGTCAGAGTCTAACAGAAGATATGTGATAAGAAGCTGTAGGATAGAGAAAAAGAAATATGAACATGCTCTGTTGCTTGCTGGCTTTGAAGATGGAGGATGGAGCCCCAAGCCAAAGATGGACATGGCCTCTGGAAACTGGAAAGGTCAAGAAAACAGATTTTTCCCCTGAAGTCTCCGAAAGAAATGCAGCCTTATGGACATCTGGTTTCCATAACTGTAAGATAATAAATTTGTATTGTTTCAAGCCACTATGTTAGTGATAATTTATTATCACAGCAATAGGAAAATAATATAGGGGAGGATGAGTTCTATCCAGGAGCAATCTGAAAGGGTCTGATGCGGAGCTCTTTGGCTCTCAAATAACCAGACACCAGAAAACTCAGCAAGAAAAGCCAAGGCCAAATTGCTATCACCCACATTTTTATTAAATTTTAAATCAAATTTTCAATTCCTTAAAATTTTCTATTCCTATTTTCTTATATGCAACAATACTTCTGTTGTGTAGGATCTTCTTAATTAGAAACTAAATGTCATGTTATTACTGCCAACCCAAACCTCAGATTAAAGCAAATAAATGATGAGTCGGCTAAACATTTCTAAAAAGCTACCCACCAGGGGAGATTGACTGGCTTTTCAGACTTGCAGGTCCTGGCTTAGTCATGGTAACCTCAAAATTTTGTTTGGTAGATTCTTAAGAATATGATGAACATTTATTTGCTATTGTGAAGACACCCTTTTGGGGGCTGAATTTTATATACACATGGTCTATGTTGCTTACCATCCACCACAGCCACTTTTGATGAACAAAAGGAGAGCCACCAGACCACAAGCACCAGTCATATTTTGATCTTTCAGGCTTTGACTAGAGTATCCTCTGACCATCTCTGGTGTCAAACCCAGGTTCATATAGACTGAATATTAAGAGCCTAGGAAATGCCGCTTTTGCCTTGAGGTGCTATGGTGATTCTCTTTCAATTAGTTTAAACTATTAACCCTAAAATTAATTTATATCATTTATATAAAGTACCTACGGAGGTGGTTCATTTAAAATAGTTGTTCAATAAGTCTTAGTTCTCTTTACTGTAGAATAGAAATAAAAACATTAAGAGATGAGAGGCCTGAATAGAAGCCAAATCAAACCTTTACAATCTGAGTGTTCACGGATAACTTCTTCAACTTTCCTGAGTTTTATTTAACTGGCAAATATACACAAGACAATATAAAACTATATCCCTACAGTATTTTTATTTGTAGTCTGCAAATTTTCTAACATAAGTATTATTGGCATTATTATCTGGGATCAATCTGGGGCTATAAGTCAGTTCCAATAAGGCACAACCTCTGTTAATGACTCAATATTATGAGCACATACCTATAGGAATAATCACCTGCCAACCACAAAAAAGTGTTCTCAGCTATCCTCTAGGGAAACATACATATTACTTAGCCAAATAATCAAATAATCTCCCCACTGATAGTAATATTTTTGGAATATTCAACCTCTGTGGACTAAAGATGAAATACCATTAGAATCTCCTCCTGATGTTCGTAAACTCTACCTTCCAATGAGATCTTGGGTTTATCAACAAAGGTAAGTCAAAGGCTTGGTGCATGGTTACAGTCAAGGAAAGCAGGAGGCAGGCCCTGGTGCCTGGCAAGGTGGTAAGGCTGAGCCAATGAGCCAGACCTGGTATGGGAACAGAACATCTGACTCACCAAAGACCCCGAGCGAGCGTGTTAGAAAATTTAGCAGGAATTAACAAATGACAGGACCAAAAAACCCCCCCCAAACCCCCAAAACAAACAAACAAAAACCCATAGCAAAGCACATTTATTCTCTCTAAATATGTTTTTACATAAATCCTAAAATGCCCTTAAAGGGTGTGATAAAAACCAAACAACAGAATGTTGCAGCTCCCATCTCTGATCTGAGCAGATAATCTGGACAAAAACAAACACACGGAGGTATTTCTGAAGGAGATGCTCCCCTCCCCCCCACCTCGGGAATTTCAGCTTCTCAAGATGAATTCAATCTGCCCAGTAACAGTAACATACATGTACTGTATGATAACTTGTTTCCTGAAGCCCATATGGGAACTCTGACTGTTCAGCCACTATTCCCACGCTTCTCCAACTAGAGTGCCTTTATCTCACCAGAGGAAATTTTAGCCTGATAAACCTTTCTTTTTTTATTGTTAATGGTATACTTTCTTCCCAGGTGAGTTTTACCCCCAAAACACCAAGATCCAGTTACATCAGATTTTTAGGTGCTCATATGTCATTTGTATGCTAAGCAAAATCCAAGAGATTCTTTTCACCATTAATCTTTGCAACTAATAAAGATGAAGATAAACGGGAAGCCTTAAAATGAGAGGTGAGCATTTTACCGGTAATACTTTTCCATGGCTCCTTGACGAAGATGATCAACTAAAGCAAAACTTCTGCACGATCTATTAATAGAGAATGAGATTAATGAAGGATTATGTCATAATGAGTCTGCCTGCAGAGTAGCTTCAGTTCTGGTCCTTTGCTGCCAAAATACAGTTCTCATTTCCAACAAACAAAGTCTATCTGAGAGAAAGCACAGAGCCCCTTTAGAACTGGAAAGTCCTGTGCATAATAATGACTGTCTAACTCTTCTTTTGCCAAAGAGCTTCAGCACTTTCAATGTCATAGGTCAATGCAGTGATTCAGAGGGGGCCTGATCCTTATCTAAGCTTTTGCAACAAAATTAGAATGTGCTGTAGTCTTATTAAAGAAATGTTTGTTCCTCCATCAATGAGCTGAAAAGAAAGCAGCTCAATGTACTTTTGCAAATTACAGCAATAAACTGCTTGAATTAACTGCTTTATTACAAATATTTAATTATTCTGAGGGTTAAATATCCAACATTTTGGAAAGGCAAAATTAGCAGTCCACTTGATAATCTACTTCATTTAAAATCTGTTACGACGGTGTATTTTTGTTTTTATTTTTAAACAATTCCAATTTTCAGTTGTCTTCATTGTAAACTCAGCCAGTTTCCATTTGGGATGAAAAAGAACACATACAGCCCTTAATTTTGAAGTAAACTGTCAAGAAAATAAAATTCATAATCTGTGAAAAATTTAAAAAGACAGACCTCATTTTAAATTCCTAGGAACAGAATAGTTACAAAAACGAAATAGGACTCAAATCGCCAAGTTAAGATCAGTCACATTTTAAGTGAGACCTGTTTGAAAATTTAGATAAAATAACATTATTATCATCACTATCACCATTAAGCGGGTTGTTGTTCAAATGTTATTTAAAGTACACTCCCCTTTAAAATACAAAGGACCAGAATTCAAACTTTGCATTGAAAGAAAACTCAAGCAGTACATGTTGAACAAAAAACAAATGTCCTTAAAGGAAAGTTTTTTACACCAACAAAATAAAATTCATCAATCCAAATCTGTTTTTCATTTATTAGTTCAGCAGTACCAAAGCACATGAAATTATTTATTAAAGCCGATCAATTTTGTCTGGGTTATATTCTTAAAAAATAAGAAAGGAGACAGCATTTTGCCATAGGGCAAAGAAAGAATATTACAATAACAGAAAATGGATCAGCCAGGATATGCTTCAACAGAGGGACATATCAAAGCATTATTATAGTCTCTCTCCACTTACTGTTTGGATTCACTAATCTACATCACTAAATTGACCATTCAGTGCCAGAAAATCTGCCATGTAGGTCTCGACTTTTCATAGCAGCTCTTAAATGTGTATTCGGAAACTACAAAGTGCTGAATATATTTTCAGCCTTTTTATACTACGATTTACAACTAATGACCTTAAGCAATGTCATGCATGTAAAACAAAATTATGAGACCACCCTGGTTTCGAGCCGAATAAAGGTATAGAATCGAACATCATTATCATTCAAATTTAATAAGGGAAGAACAGTAGTAAAAAAAAGAAAAAAAAATCCATAGTAATATACATAAGTCTATTTTGCAGTTTTACTTTATAAAAAATATCCTCCACTTGTATTTTGCCATTACAGGCTCAGAGTAAGTAGACAATTATCTAAGCTTAATGCCAAAAGTAATAATGCACTGCACACATTCAAAACCTTTGTGCCACATCAGCCAGTGCCTGCAGGGATAAAACATTTATCAGTTGCTCCTTAGAGCAATAGTGGGTTTGAAAATTTGGCTGCCCAGGCTGACATTTAGTGAAATCATAGTTTTTGCTTGATTCAGAACCCAACACAGGAAACCCTGATACTGGGATGACTCCACTGGCAGCGTGCCTCCTGATACCCACTGAACTGCGGGCTACTTTCTGTCCCACTACTTCCCATGAAAGAAGTCCTTTTACTTCCCTGCTATAGTTGGCACACTGCCCTTTTCACAGACCCAACGAACCGTCATCTTGGATGTAACAAATTAGTACATTCTCAGAATAATAATAAGTTCAGGCATGAAAACACTATTGTTTTTATTTAGAAATGAAGTAACTCATTTTAGCTGGGTGACTTTTTCAGTGTAACACCACAGGCCAAAAAAAAAAAAAAAATCTTTTTTGAAAAGAATGGTCAATTTCAGGAGAGATATGACACATCGTTTGCTGTAAGAATCAGGGAAAGGCCAAAGAATAGAAAAAAATTGGCATTCGTTGCAGAGTAGTTAAAGAGAAAATAGGGAGTTTGAGAGAAATACGAATGTAAAACAAGTAATATGTCCATTTCAAAGTATAATTAGAGAAATAAGATCGGGACTAAGTATAGTACAGAACTGATTTTCGATATCAGGTTAAGATCTATTAGATGATTTTTCTGCTTGCGATCACAAAAAACACCTAAGAGTTTTTAAAAATGACCTTCAGGTATATTAGAAAAATAATTAAACATAGAGAATGTTAAAACACTAGAGAATGACACAAACATGTTTTCATATGTTAATGAACATGTCAAAATTTACTTTCAGTTTCCAAAAAGATCCTTTCACTTCTGCCTGTGTGTATGTGTGTGTGTGTATGTTTCCGTACTCAAGAATTTTCTACCATGTCCACAAAGAAAAGGACAAAGTTAATATTTACAAATTTGCACGCAAGTCAAATCTACTTAAAATCAGAGCCATAATTTATAGGGAACACTTTTCCTCATTATTCTGGAAGGGCCATCACCACCTTGCAATGTCAGGAACCTGAAAGATACGACTATAAAAACTACTGTTCCAACAGTCTTTATGACAGCTTCAACTGAGATTTTACTGAGATTTGAATAGCAAGTATACCCTTAAGCAGACAATAAGATGAAATTAGAACGGACAAGAAGTATGAAATAATAAAGTAAATAAATGTGTATTTTCAATATTCTAGATTTTGTCCAATTTAAATGTCAGCTCAAAATTATAATCTAGAAATCAAAACAATCATTAATACACTCTCCCTTTGCTCTAGCCCTGATCACTTTGAACAAATCATGGTATTTCATGTAAAAATATACCACAAATTTACTAAACTTTCTGGTTCAAATGAGTTCAAGAATATCTCATTATAAATGGAGACAGTCCTGAAAAGGCAGCCAAGCATGACTAAAAAGATCACTCTTTTACACAAAAAATAGCCTTCTTATTTTACCCTTTGTTGAAAAGACATTTGGCCAGCCACAGGGGAAATACATAATCTACTTTTATATTCAAATAATTTATTTGAAAACTCTATGGCTACAATGACCCTAAAACAATTCTGGATTGAATATACATATTACATGGGTTTATGTGATCTTAATCATTGACTTGTTTTCATGTGTTAGCAATGATTTTGGCATTTCTTTTTAAAAAAGAAAACCACATTTGTATGTTTGAATAAAAATTTACCATTAAGTAAAATTATATCTGAAATGAGATAGACGGTATTAATGTGCAATAGTTCTGTAAATAATTCTACCTGTGAAGTCAACTTTGAATACTGCAGTTCTTTTCATGTAGCAATCTATCAATTTGATCTAATATACATTCCAACACACAGTCTGTCTGGTAACAACATGTCAGAAATTATGCCATCATAATTTGCCTTTTATAAAGACAAGCAGCAATACTTGAACATTTCAAGATTTTAAAAACCTCCCTCCACATAGATTTGCTCTTTTCAATTCTGTGAATTTTTGTTTCAGTGTTTTGATAATAAGGTTGATATTATGAACTCGAAGTTACGGTAGATTGAACTGTGAAATGTCGTTCCTCCCCTCCCTCAGGAGTCAAAGAAGATGCCAGCAGCAAATGATGTTTGTCCATTTACTTTAAGACACTGGTTCTTTCATTCAGTTACTCCATATCCAAGATTATATAACAGCAGAGAAGAGCATACACTGAGGAGGAAAAGCTTAAAGCAATTAGTTTCCTTCTAAGTACTTTAGCCTTCCTTATTTGGGTTTTTAAAAAAACAGGCAATCATACAATGAATTTCAAGCAGCCATACAAAGCATTTTAAAAACTATTTCTACAGCCTTCATTTCCTTTCATCCTTGTACACATAAAAGAGAGGAAGTAGCTCTCACATTCGTGTCCTAAAATTGATCACCCAGATAGTCTAGAAAGTTTTCTGTGCTTTCCACCAATGTTTTTTCTCTCACTTTCAAGGTACAAATGAGATATCCCCAGCTTTAATACAGAGCACCAAAATGTAAAATGTCGACTTGTCTTGTACATTCGGGGTGCCTCCCTGGACTCTGCCACTCTCCCAGCAGAGCAGAATGAGTATCTGTGCTAACCATACATTTCAGGACAAAGGAACTAATTCATGGGGGAGGGGAGACCACACACCATTTATAAGGTTTGTTCAGTTTACAAGAAAACTATTGTCAATGCTTTGTTGATTCATTATGAATGACCCTGCGTGACAAATAACAAGCGGCCACCTCCTTGCTGAGCCTCATCAGAATGCTTCCTGCATTCGAGAGCAGCCCAGGATTTGTGGGGCTAATTGTTATTTAAGGAAACTATAGCTGTAGGTACATGAGGCAGCTCTGATCACAGACCTAGCCATCCGGTTGAAGATTTGATGAAACTGTGGCTCTGGTACCCAAAAGATCACGCACAATAGCACAGTGCTTGCTAGTGCAGTACAAAACTCTGATGTGAAGAACCAGATTCCACTAGAGGGAGTGAACAGAGCCCGGAAAGGATCATAGAGATGCTGACTCTATGCAGGGTCCCATCACCAGGACATTTTAGTTACTACGAAATCTTCTTGTCTCCCCACCTACAAAATGGGACTCAAATATTTTTTTAAAGGAAAATCACCTTAAAATCTTTTGTTGCAAAATGCTATACAGTGCACAAGTATTATCTTCATCATCCATTGAACCTTTGTACTTTTTTCTCTATCCCGAGGGAAATAATAAATTGACATATTTTCTATCATCAGAGATCCTTTTAAGACCACAATGTGATTGCACTCCAGCACATCTCACACTTATCCCCATTAAAAACACACAAAGGGGTGAAAGCAGGGAAAGAAATAGGTAGGCATAAAGGGCAGCTCAGATACACTGTTGTACAACATGGGCGCTCTCCCCTAACCTGCCCCAGCCTCTAAGACGAGAGTGTAACCACCACACAAAGAAGCCGCAAATGGGCTCTGCATATGTTCCAGTTGAAATTGGCTGCTCTGTGGGTAAGAGCACACAGATTGCTCTCCCGAGTGGCCATTTGATTGCAGATCAGCTATGTGTTCCCCTACTGCTCCAACAACCCTGAAAGGCGCCCTGTATCTTTTTAAGTGGCTGGTTTAGTTGGAAGCACAGGAAAGAAATCTGTTCTTCTTTGTGACACCTACATTGTTGCATTGTGGTGTTTTTTTCTTTTTCTTTCTTTAAGAAATAAAGGACCTTAAAAATAAACCCAGACCTCCATGAAGAAAAGTTCCTTGGTGGCCTCATGGGGGAAAGAATCCTTCACCTTCACTTCTCTTTTGGTTCTATCAGCTTTGGGATTTCCCCAGGCCACCAAGTGGTTTTCAAAGGAGAATAGGGTGTTTCAACTGGTGGGGAAACTGGCAGTCGTCTAGGTTGCTGTTGGAATGTTACTCGGTAAACCTCCCTGGAGGGCACTCTGTCAATTTCTACCAAACCTCTGCTTCCAGGAATCTATCCTAAAGCTCTTGCTCTGCATGTATGGAATGACATTATGTATGCGGTTGTTTACTGTAGTACTGTTTGCAATAGCAAACATTAGGAGCACCTTAAACATCCATCAATAGGGGCTGGGTACAATATGATGCAAGGATACAAGGAAATAATGTACAATGTAAAAAGGAATGAGGAACTAACATAAAATGATCTCCAAGACACAATGTTAAGAGGGAAAAAAGCAAGGCATGAAAGAGTATGAACTGAATGAGCTTCCTGTTAAATAAGGGCATAAATATGACTAATACACATTGTTTGGGGGGGGGGGTTCATGAAAGCAGGCTCACACTTGTTTTGATCACCCCTATGTCTTTAGGAACAGGAAATAGTTTATTTCAGGTGAGGAAAGTTCCAAAATAAAACTGTAGTTAATGAGGGAGAGCTAGAGAGTAAGAATAGATTTGAAATAAAAAATCTGGATTCAAAGTTTTATACTTGATAGAAATTTCAAGAAAAAATAAAATACCGGAAAACACGAACAGTGTGATGAAGAGTGATTTTCCCTTCTGCTTCTTTATCCTTTCATCTGCTTGTCATTTTTTTCTGTGAGGACGCCTGTACTGCATATTTAACAACGAAACAAAATACGACATTAGACTTGGTGACTCTCTGGATGTGTGGTTTGGGAGATAGAGAAGTCAAGAATAGATCTGAGTTTTCCAACTTGGATGCTGCTGAGAGGAGTTGAATTGAGGAGGTTGATGAGAAGATAGGCATTGGACTTCACTACTAAACGTTTCTCAGGGTTTATGCCAAGCTGGCCTTAGGGTGCCGCAAGAAATCTTTCTGGGCTTCAGGAATATGCCAATTTCACTGTAAAGAACATGTAGCCATGTTTCTACTAGGAATCACCTGGGAGTTGCCCTTAGGACACAGACAACCTTGTTTCTAAAGAAACTTACAAATCATTCAAAGCAGTGTTGACTTTCACTAGTATTGTTTCCATTGATTTGCCATTGAAGTGCACTCCTGTAGGACTAAAATTCCTGCACTTGTGGCCTCTGGTTACACAGAAACACCTAGGTGTTTTAACACCAAAAGTGGTCGTTAGCAAGTTCAGGACCTTCCCTTTGGCATCCTCAGGATCCCCCATCTTGTTCATTCCCCCAAGGACATTTCCCATCTTTACTTAAAGGCTTTGTCCACAACTTGGAGCCCCCCCCCCCCCACCATGCATCTGTCCAGCAGGCCTCTGCTCCCCACCTCCTCTCCCTTCCCTGATTCTCCCAGGAGAGGCTCTCTCCTCCCTCCCTCTCTGCCGTTCACCAAACCTAGCTTTGTTTTTTGTTTTTGTTTTTTCAATCTATTTTCATACCAAATTTATTAGAACCACACCCCACTCTTTTTAAGCCCTAGATTTTTCTAGCATATGTGAATTTGAAAATATTAGAATATACTATTTTTACTTCTATTTTGGAGTCTCTCATATGGAAGCCTATTGTTTGCTAACAGAACTTCTCTGAATAATTTAAGGTAAAACCAGGGTTTTACCTTTCCCAAAGGCTTTCCCAAAGAGTCCCTAGGACTTAATGGGCCCCCAGAAAAAAATAGTAAATGCTGAAATGGGTAAGAAACAACTTGCCTGCTATACTGTCCTCTTACTGCGTCACTGACAATATTGGCTATTAAAGGCTCAGAAGAGTCCTATAACAAAAATTTGGTTTAATTTTGTTTAAACCAGAGCTTTCTACATTTATTTTCCCCATTATTATTATTGTTGTTATTATTATTTACTGAATAATTTTTGGTAAATTCTTTATCAGAATGATCTCCTTTAATCCTCACCATGAGTAGAATCTTCATTTGACAGACGAGGAAAATAAGGCCTTGAGAAACTAAAAACTTCCAAAGTCAAACCACCATTAAGTGGCAGAGTCAGGATTCAACTGTTTCTGTTTGCCTCTGGAGACATGTATTCCTTTTCTCGAGGACTTACAGGAGACTACCTTGACCATGTTTGAATCTGTATTTGGACCTGACCTTTAAGGACTGACACAACAGTGTCTTGAGGGCCTGTGTGGTGGAAGCAGCAGGAGGAAAGGGAATCCAGGACAGGGAGAATAGGGGACACCTACATTGCTGTTCCTCCCCACCTGGCGGTCCTTCTTGCAGGTATTTTATGTTCTCTTAAAACAAGCCCCAGTTCCCTCATGTGAAAAATGGACACACTGATACTTCTCAGGATCACTGTAAGGCTTGAAGTTAAAAATCTATAAAGTCCTTATAGCATGGCGGTCCTGAGACACAAGTGCTTGGCACATAAAAGACCCTAAGAAATGGTGACAACAGGACTTTTTACAAGTTTTTCTTTTTTTAAGTTGTTGTTGTTGTTTTTTAAGATTTTATTTATTTATTTGACAGAGATCACAAGTAGGCAGAGAGGCAGGCAGAGACAGAAGGAAAAGCAGGTTCCTTGCTGAGCATAAAGCTGGATGCAGGGCTCAAACCCAGGACCCTGAGATCATGACCTAAACCAAAGGTAGAGGCTTCCACAAGGCTTTGCCATATTAATGATTTCCCTGCACATGGCTATACCATGGAGCAGCTCTGGAGAGCACACCCAGAATACTGTCACCAGAATGACAAACATCAGGCTCTCTAACTCCAAAGATTCTACCGTCTCTAAGTAGATCATCATTCCTTCATCCAAACAGCTGTCACATGCTTCAAGAATTTAGCTAGACCTCAGCTGCTGGTTACTTTTGAACAAAGCTCTTTAGACTTGAAAGGAAGCTACTTCTGTAAACAATTCTTAATCCCTCTTTTCAGTGAGTGTTGATTCTGCTTGGCCATATGTGGCCTGTGAAGTTAAATAAATGGCTGCTAGCACTGCCACAGTTACTTGCTACATTGCTCGGTCAAAAGAGAAGGAGGAAACCTTTAATCTCCCCACCATCTTTACCCACCACCACAGATTCATAGGCCCACCGCACATGCACTTATGTTACGGCATTGTACCCCACCGTGAGTTCACATAGTTGGTGAGGAAACACCATTAAGCTATATCATCATCCTAAATTTCCATGCAGGTGAGTGCCCACAGAGAAAAAAGCCCAGAAAATTTGGGGATGATACTGAAAAATTTGCACTTGGAAACTAGAAACTTCAGCTTAACGGGAAGGCACAGAAATGGGGTTTCCTGATTAAATCCTTTGGTATTAGAAAACATTTTTTGGTTCACTTCACATTGAAAATCTATTTAAACAATATATTTTAACTACTCTTATTTTATAAAATAAAACATAATACCACTTCATAGAGAAAGATTTGTAAAACATGGACAAATATAAAGAAAATGAAAGGGGTGCCTGGGTGGCTCAGTCAGTTAAGTGTCAGACTCTTGATTTTGGCTCAGGTCATAATCCCAGGGTCATGAGATGGAGCCCCATGTCACCCAGCGTGGACCCTACTTAAGATTCTCTCTCCCTCTCTTTCTGCCCTCCCCCCACCTCCTCTCCCTCTGTCTCCAGAAAGAAAATGTTTAAAAAAATAAAGAAAATTAAAATCAAACATCAGCTCAACTTGCTATGAGAACCTACCCTATCAATCTTTCACATGTATTTCTTTTTTTTTTTCTTTTTTCTTTTTTTTTGGGGGGGGGCAGAGGAGCAGAGGTAGAGGGAGAGAGAGAATCATGCTCCAAGTCCCGCATGACCCCAAGATTATGACCTGAGCCAAGATCAAGTCAGACGCTTAACTGACTGAGCCGCCCAGTGCCCTCTTTACATATTTTTCACAAAATTGGAATTATATCATTCAATAACTTTATTTCCAAAACTTAACATTATGTTGTAAACATTTTCCTGTCATTAGATATTTTTCCAAATCATCTGAATGGCTAAATGACATTTCATTATATGCATATACCAAAGTTTCTTTTAAGAATCTCTCCAAACACCTCCTCCTTACTCACATATTCCTCAAAGCCACTTGGGCCCCAGGCACAGGAGTACTTGCTATTGTCAAATAATTCATGAGCTTTTCTAGATCTGGGCCTTTGCTCCTTCCACTCTCTCCACCTACTATGTCCTTTTCAGCCTAGCAAGTACCTGTCTATTCTCCAGGGCCTATCTAATCTTAAGTAAATGGTTTAAATCTCTCTGGCCTCAGCTTCCATACCTGTGAAATGGACACAGTAATGTTACTTTCCCCCAATACTGTTGGAGGATTAGTGAGTTAATATTTACAAAGGCCTTAGAATAAGGTTTGCCTCAACTTAAAAAATGCTCAACAGGGGTGCCTGGGTGGCTCAGTTGGTTAAGCAACTGCCTTTGGCTCAGGTCATGATCCCAGGGTCCTGGGATTAAGCCCCGCATCGGGTTCCCTGCTCCGTGGGGAGCCTGCTTCTCTCTCTCCCTCTGCTGCTCTGCCTGTTTGTGCTCTCTTTCTCTCTCTGTCAAATAAATAAATAAAATTTTTTTAAAAATGCTCAACAAATGTTAGCTGTTTAATATTATTGTTACCTGACATACTATCTCATCTGTATTGTGCAATCAGTTTATACATAATTATATTTGATCTTTAGGGTTTCATGATTGATTGCAGAGGTTAGAATCTGGTAGGGACTTCAGATCATAAAAACACTGTGCACCTCAACGTATGATAAGTCATCTGGGGAGCTCATTAAAAATGCAGATGCCTGAGCTCTATACCAGTCTTACTGAACCAGAATCTCTGGGGTGGAGCCTAGGAAAAGACATTTTCATCAAGCTCCCAGGTGATTGTTAAGCATGATAAAGTTTGGGAACTACTCACCATGGTCTAAAACCCTCCCTCTGCCAGTGACAACAAGGCCATACAAGGTTAAGTAATTCTCCTTAGATGAAGGTAGAAAAAAAGCCCATCAAGTTTGTAGAGAGAAAGAATTGCCATATCTCACATCACCAGTGAAACACAAATGATTTCAAGGATGCTTCAATGACGCTGTGGTTCCAAGCTTTTGTACTGAAATAAAAGAAGAACGTAAGCTCAGATCAGGCTTAAAATTTGATTCCAGATCTGTTGGCAGGAAGATTGATCAAAATTCGACCTAATTGTGGTCTCTCATTTACACTGAAAATGTGAATCCCAATGAAGAATTGATCTGAGTCACTGAACAGTGAGTGACACTACAGTAAACACACAGCCACACCGTGCAGTTCAAAGCGGCTTGCTCCTAATAAAGACGTTTCTGTTTGTCTTGTCTATTTCATTTGACATTTGTCTTTTGGCAGAAGATGCATTATTAAGACAAGGAACAGAGATTTGATGTCTCCTTCCTTTTGGAACCACATGAAGAAATTTCATTTTATTTTATTTTAGGGGTGAGCGGATATGTGAATCGAGGGAAGATTTCCTGTATAATTATTTCTGAGATACATATTTCCATTTGAGGAAAAGCCATACAAGAAAATGAAGTCCATTGTTAATAAATCAGACTATTCATTTTGTTCAAGGACCACTTCTATTTTTAAAAATGAACACAGTTGATTCTGAAGTCAAGCACAACAGTGGTATTAGACTACCATGCCCACTGATTTAATCATGTGATTGAAACAGAATTCTAATTTTAAAGAAACCAAATTAATACCTTAAAAAATATAATGGTACTGTATTTCCTGGTGAAGCACATGTTATGTCTCCTAAATGGAAAAAAAAAAAAAGATTTATCCACAGTTGTTGCTCGGAGAATAAACTGGTATCTACAGGAAACCTCTGAGGCTCTTTCTTCTTATCGTCATAGTACTATTATTGAAGAGTGAAAGCTCACTGGAGTGTACATGGTGCAAATGGATCCATGATGTCAGGAGGGTTATCTTGTGCCATGAATATCTCATCCTTGAATGCCAAGATGATAGCATCCCCAGAAGGTCTGCCAGATATACAAGCACACCACAGGCTTGGCCAAGGGTCTGCATTGTGGAGAGAGTTTCCTAGAAACCGTACTCTACCACTTTCCCTTCACTCCCATGTTCAAAACAGAATCATGTTGCCTTTTGGCATTGTCTCCTCCACACCAGAAGCATGTAAATGTGATGTGGATTACAGAAGAGTGGCCACAAGTGCAATATTCATAGGCAACTGAAGGATTGCATCTTGGGGCACAAAATCTTTTGGGGATCACCAAGCACATCCCTTCATGTCCTGCATCTCTCTCCCTTCCATCCCCACCGCTCCTGACAGACCATCCTCCCTTCCTCACACTGCATCACTTCATTCCTTCTCCTGATGGACTATAGCAACTGGCTTCTGTGTGGCCTGGGCTTTGAAATGCTGTTAAGATGCCAAAAGGCTGAAATGACCAAACACCTTGGCTCTGTTCCCTCATCCAACAGAATTTCAAGGCTTCATTTCAATCTTAAAGATCTCAAAGATACAGTGGCAGTGGCTGTTACATAGTTTTCACTAACTGCGCGGCCATGACATACTGTCTTAGGCCAAGGTTGTTAGATTTACTTGCAGGAAGGAAAACCTCCTCAAGTGAGAGTGTACATTTTCCTGTGTGGTATACTTCTTAGACAATGGGCTCACCTAGAGTATTAACAAAATACAAAGATAACTTCATCAAAGTATGGATCGCCAGTATTTCTTATATTACTTACACGATAATCACAAGGGATAATCTATGCCATATTTTCATCTGATCCAAAAACTTTATCAAAGGTAGAATGAAACCCTTCATACTGGAGCCAGGGCTGCAAGGTTGGTTCAACATCCGCAAATCAGTCAATGTGATACAACACATCAATAAAAGAAAGGACAAATAATTCAGATAGTGAAGGATTTACTGGCTTTTAAACTGTGTAATGCATATATTATATCTATGAACTGTGATTTAAATACAAAATTGAGAACTGACTTTGGCATCACCAATTCAGTATCAACCAATGCCTAGGTTGACACAATTTCTGTGTATTTCATTATTTGGTTTGCTTAGAAAAAATGGTCTAATATGAAGACTCATATTTAGCTAAGTTTCCATAATGACTCAGTACTGTTTCTACCATACTGGGAATAGACTATTCCTGTCCATCCTTTCTATATATGAATGAAATTTCCTGTTGAACTTCAGTGGGTCAATGTGACCCCTTTCTCTTAATTTATAAAAATGGAAGAGGGGCTGGGAGGGAGAGCATCAAAGGGAGAGGCAGAGAGAGAATCTTAAGCAGGCTCCATACCCAGCCCAACACAGGGCGTGATCTCAGGACCCTGAGATCATGACCTGAGCTGAAATCAAGAGTCAGATGCTTAACCAATTGAACCAGGTGCCCTCAAAACACAGTTCGCTTCTAGTTTGGGGCCAATAAATTGTTGACATTGTCTTAACCAGCACATTGTTCCGGCATTCGGGTCAGGTATACATCGTTAAATCATTGGGACAAATTCTGGAAATATATTTAATGTGCTAAGACTGCGAATGCACTACAGTTAATTTACATTTCCAGTCAAAACCCAATCAGCTGTGTTTTCCTAAGACTTTAGTAGTTTTGTTTTGTTTTGTTTTTAATTTTTTTATTTATTTATCAGAGAGAGAGAGGGGGAGAGAGCGAGCACAGGCAGACAGAATGGCAGGCAGAGGCAGAGGGAGAAGCAGGCTCCCTGCTGAGCAAGGGGAGCCCAATGTGGGACTCTATCCCAGGATGCTGGGATCATGACCTGAGCCGAAGGCAGCTGCTTAACCAACTGAGCCACCCAGGTGTCCCAGACGTTAGTAGTTTTTACGTCACTAATTTACATAAGAAAAAAATTGTCAAAATATATTGTCTTTTGTTTTTGACTTTAATATTTAATTAAGATTACTGTAGAGGTTAATTAGATTAATCTGAGAGAATCAGATGATATTTGTTGTTGATATTCTAATAATGTTTGTAGCAATATTCTAAGTTCTAATAAATTAATGTCTTGGTGGAAACTGTCTACAGATATTTTGCCAAATAATTTCAAGCAATTCATTTAATTTTCTGTCATACTATTGTTAAGTGACATATGGCCATATTTAAATAATATTTAATCATTCATTTAATGACTACATCCTTAATTTGAAAATCTTAGATAAAATATGAAAGAAAAATGAAGAGAAAGGTGTGGCTTCTCGGGTATTTAATAATGAGACATAAAATGCTCATGATAAGCAAAAATTAAAAATGACAATTCCAACCCTTTGAAATGTTATCTAATATATTATGTGTTAGAGAGGCTCTACTCTATTTAAAAAATCATCAATACTTGAATTATAAATCATAAATTTAGAAATAATTTCATTTACTTTCAAATATCAAATAATCTGAAGGAAAAAATCTACAGTGATTTATTTTTTATGAAAGAGGTATTTGTCGTTACTTTATCATCCACTTTTTTTCAGTAAAAAGGGAATTAAACTATTACAGGACACCTTGTTAAGTAATTATATAGCAACATCACTGTGCAATTAAATAGCCATCAGTCCCCGCAGCTGAGAAATTTCAGGTAATTATTCAAAGATAATTTAATAGGAGAATTACTGTATTCAAGCAAGCATTAGCTAGTAATCTACCTCAATTAAAGCATCCAATTAATTTCAGAACCTTGATAACAGTTGCCTTTGGCAAAACTATCCTTTCCCCTCATTTGATCTTACATATACAATATTCCTTAAACATTGTATAAAGTTAATTTACTTCTCCTAAAAGTATAGTCTATTAATACCAGTCTCCTGAGAAGTTAAACAAATGCAAGTATAAAAAACATTCCTTCTTTTTCTTCTGTCCCACACACTTTCCACCTAGCCTCTTATGTAGAAATTCAACAAGATGGATTTGGATTCTGGAGGAGTAACTTCCTCAGTTTTCATCACAAAAAACAGAAAACCTCTTAGCAATGGAGATGTCCAGAAGGGGCTTTTGTTTTCTGATTGATTAGCTCATTAGACAAACTATCTTTGGGAAATGTGCCCCTATGCATTTGGTGGTGATGGTGTAGGGAGATGTATGCTAAGACTCTTCTCAGTAGAATTTCCTTGATTGGGTTTTCATTTGAGTTTTCATGTTCAGAAGAAAAAGCCTCAGGTTTGGAGTCCACAGTGTTTGTAAGTCCATGGAAGAGATAGCTTTGAGTTGTTCTGGGTGCTTGTTGATTTTCCAACAGGATTTCAAACTGCCCCTTACCAACCTACCTGTATTGGACTTGGTCACAATTCTTACTGGTTCCTTGGGTAATTCACTCAGTCTTTTTGAGCTTCAGGTATGAAATGGCCTCATCCAGCACAGGACACTACTAAGAGGCCATTCTCAACCTCGTTGTGAGTGTCGTCCTCCCAGGGTCCCTCACGCCAAGGGTCTTTCAGAAGGGAAAGCATATGGCCAGTAGCTGGAGCTTACTTGACTCAAGACTTATGGAAAGGTAGTGTAAGTTTGGTTATAATGGAGGAAAGAACAGAGGTTTGGCTGTGGGTATTGTAAGATGACTAGAAATGCCAAAACACAGAAATTCTTCCTCTGGCCATCACTTTCAAAGATCCTGGAGTTCTCAAAGCAGCTGTGGCAAGTGGATAAGAAAAGACCACGCAGACGTCCACAGATGACTCAGGAATCATTGCAGGCTCCTCTCCCCAAATCCTCATTCAGCAGCAATATTTGTCTCTGTCTCTTTAACTTTATAATTTGGCTGACTTTCCATGTCCAGTTGCATTTGGAAAGATGACCCAGTATGGGTTCTTTATTCTGATCCTGACCTACCATTCTCTTAGGGCCCCGATTTCAGTATTCCCCTGTGTAGGAACATATTGCATCTATAGGCAGTAAGTTCCCATCCTCCCAGGTCCCTGATACTCCATCCAACACAACCCTCATTTGTCAGAGGAGAGGGACAGAAGGGTTTGCAGAGGTTACTGGGCTGGAAACATCTTGCTCAGGCTTGGGCTAGGGTGAGGTAAGCGAGGCTGAGTCATGTAGGTGATGGGTCAGATACTGTCTGTTTTTTATATGTATTTACTGTTGCTATACTTGCATCTAGTTGCTGACCACTGCAATAGATAATTGAGTATAGTTGCTCCATTCCTCATTTTCATTTCCCCAAATTTCTGATAAATCTAAAATTTATATTTTCTCCACTAAAGGTATGACATTTTTCCACTTCAGTCATTTTTTTGTAGGAGGCAAAAAGCAAGTTACTTTTTCTACTGTAAAACTATAACAATTCTACTACAAACAGCAAAGCTTTGAAAATATTGGTTTAAGATAATTTCATTTTCCACAAGGCTCAGCATTATTTTTCTGATAGGGTTTTTGGAAATTTTTATGGCAAAAAATTTTTAGTCATCCATCTCATTTTAATTAACTTCAACCCAACAAAGGTATTCCTGAACTTGCAGCTTCCCAGTGAAGACGGAGAGTTGAGTTTGGCAATGTTTTGGTGTTGGTCGTATAATAGGTAAGAGGGCATAGCCAGGATATCTGGTACCATGTCTGGCAATATCAATCTCAAAGCATCATGAATGAGTCCCTCTGCCTTTCTCTTCAGGAGCAGGCTTTCCCTTTGCTGCGTCTTGGAGAGTCTATTCAGAATGCAGTTACACTGTTAACTTCATGAAGTGGCTGGTATTAACTACAGGACCAATGCACTATTTCCCTGTTACATTGAGATTAACCAACAGGAAATACTAATCTTTTTAAAGCAAACAAACAGGTAAACAAAAACACCAGTTTGAATGTTCTCTATCTTAGCCCATTTGGACTAGAAAGAATTAAAGAACTGAACAAATAAAAGAGGAAAAATTAAATAAACACCAAGAGAGAAATCAATGATGTTCCTTCTCACCAAGGAGTTTATTAGCATAAATATATTGATGAGATCCAAGTCACAACTTGTAAGATTTTTTCCACTTTTTTATGTAGGCATCATCAGTAACTGGCAATATTTACTATCTGGAGTTGTGATCCTGTTGACACCCAGAGTCAAAGTATACATCTATCAAACCCCTAATCACTGCTGCATTCCCCGCACATATAATCCAAATGATTAAAGCAGGTAATGATTTCTCTAAAATAACCACAAGATGCCCGAAGGATTTAATTCACTCTATCTCGGCATCTCTTGCTATTCTAATTATTACTGCTTTTGGAGTTAAGTTACCTATAATTTTCTTTTAGAATTACAAATGGTATACTTTGCTTTCTTATCATGTCACATTTTGGGAATAATTAATCACATTTTGGGAAAAGAATTCAGAAGATTTAATAAGAAATTTTAAAGCCCTACTGCATTCTCTAATGCAGCAAACTCCCAGCATCCCCTAAAAAAGCAGCCCATAATTGATTAATAAAAAGCCAAGTAATTTTGGTATTAATATGATTCCCTGGGAGGTTCCCATAATCACAACTAGCAGGCCAGTCACAGTATTGCTCAATTACATATCCAGGTAAATAATCTGCAAATCAGCAAACCCTATAAGGGGATTTTCAGCATTTCCAATTTGTTAATCCATGATAAATGCCCCTGAGAGGTTAGACAAAGCCCAGGCTCTTTCATATTTTGAGACTCCTAGTTTGTTAAAATGTTCTAAAGTCGAGTTACCAAAGTTGTTTTATGTCTAACATATAGCACTTAAAATGTGACACTCATATCACTAATGTCTAAGACATAAGGCTATAAACACACACAAAATACAATGCCATATGACTGTCCATATAACAATTATATTTATAAAGTCATCAATTTGCAGTGCACTCCAGGTGGCATAACCTGGTACTGGGGCACTCGAGTTCCCTTCTCTCTGACTCGTCAGGCTAGCTCTGTGGTTGCATGTGTTAGCCTACTGGAAGCAGGAGGCCACAGGCCAGGGGCCCACTTTCCTTCATTATCCCTATGGGGCTCAGATGCATCCAGCCACAGCTACAAAAATAAGAGACTTTCTTTCTGCTCCCCTCTACTTGCTCTTATTAGAAAATTCTGAGAAAGAACACATTATCATTACCTAGAGGAACCCAATTCAGTGCTTAAATCATTCATCCTCTTCAAAAGTGTTCTCCCCAAACCACATTTTCCTGTTGCGATTTAAGTTTTCTCTCCTCAACCTGACCTCATCAAAGATTAGTGATTCTGTCCTGTAGAATTTTGAAAGTATATTGTCATTGCTGTGCCCACCCTGACTCCCTTTTTTTGTTTGTTTCCTTTTTGTTAAGTAGTTCTAATTTCTTTACATTTCTTCTATGAGACTTGGACTATTTTTATACCCCGAAACACTGAAATGATCACATTTAGTGCTTAAAGTGAAAGGCAGTAAAGAGAAATAATGTGATTTGCACGTTATTTGAATCGAAGGAATATATGTGATTTAATCAAGGCATAAAGTTCTTCTGTAAAGAAATATCACCATTTGCCTATCTTTTTAGCAGATATTGTAGAAGTTACAAAGTATAAGAAATGGGCCTTCATGTAATATTCTTAATATAAAAAGAACTCTTACAAATCAATGAGAAAAAGACTAACATGGGGAAAAATGAACAAAAAAGTAAGAATAGGAAATTCTAAAAGAGTAATTTTAAGTAAGTGCTCAACTAACCTATGAAAAAAATTTATCTTAAAAAAGTTCATCTTCAGTAGTAGTCAATGAAATGCATATTTAAGCAATAATGAGATACTATTTTTCATCTATCAATCTGGCTTTTTTATTTTTGGTGACAGTAGTGTTGGTGAGGGTGCCAGGAAATCAGTTCTCTACTTCTGGTGGAAGTGCAAATTGATAGTACATTTACGAGAGTAATTTTACAATATGAATGAAAAACCTTCACATTTCATACTTTCAACATAGTAATTCTACTCCTAGGAATTTAACCTAAGCAAGCAATCATAGATATGTAGAAATACAGAGACATTTATGACAAATCTGTTCATAATAGTAGGAACTGAAGCAATGTCCATGTTGGAAAATAAGGAGACTGGCTGAGTACAGCATAATATGCTCACATAAAGGAAATCATGTTCTATTAAAAGTCATAATGTAAAAAATATTTAATGTCACAGCAATATGTTCTAAATGTGTTAAGTTAAAAAATACAGGTTATAAACCATTAGCTATAACATGAAAGTACTTTTTAAAAAGTATAGAATAAATGTGTACAGAAAAAATCTGAAAGGATTTTTCTTTACAATACTTACAATATTATAATTTACAATACAAAATTTACTACAATATTTACAGTAGTATATCTGGATGGTGGGAATGCCAATAACTTTTATTTTTAGCTTATGTTTATGTTTTCTAAATTGCTTAAACAGATAATGCTTTTTATAATTAAAAAATATGATTTATAAAAGATTATAAAGGAAAGAAATGCACCTTGATCACAAAGAGTTTATAATTCCATAGCCTATGCTAACACAAACTATTTTTCTTTCTTTTTAAAAAAAGATTTTATTTATTTATTTGACAGAGAGAGAGCAAGAGACAGAAGAAGCAGAGGGAGCAAGCAGTACAGGGAGAGGGAGAAGCAGGCTTCCCGCTGAGCAGGGAGCCCAACATGGGGTTGATCCCAGGACTCCGGGATCATGACCTGAGCTGAAGGCAAGTGCTTAACCAACTGAACCATGCAGGCACCCCATAAACTATTTTTCTGGTGGTCATAAATCTGTATATTTTGGGGGAAAGGCACAAATTTCAATTTCAAGGTATTCATTAAATGTAGACCTAAATGATTTAACTTTTCCAAATTTATAAGGCTTTCCATTTAAATAAATTCACAGGATTTTTGTTTGTTTGTTTTTTAAAGATTTTTTATTTATTTATTTGACAGATCACAAGTACGCAGAGAAGCAGGAAGAGACGGGGGGGTGGGGGAAGCAGGCTCCCTGCTGAGCAGAGAGTGATCCCAGGACTCTGGGATAATGACCTGAGCAGAAGGCAGAGGCTTAACCCACTGAGCCACCCAGGCACCCCAATTCACAGGTTTTTGAAGAAAAATTCCTTATTATTTATTTTTCATTCAAAATATATTTATTATAATGATGCAGCATCTTATATATTTAACCTCTGTATGATTTAAGCACAGCTTGGGAAGGCATACAAGTTTCTAAGGGATAAAGATAAACCTTTCATCTCATCCGGCTAGTGGACAATAATGGGTACAGGACTTTAATGACACTGACCAACAGAATCAGAAATGTAATTTTCTTTAAATTTGAGTGTGGATGCCCATCTGAGGCTGACCTCCCTTGGTGTGTGGTGTTAGGCTTCCCAGGCAGGCTCCATGTTATCTGCATGCTTTGGTGGCCAGTGCTTTCCTCCTGGTCCCGGGAGAGACCAGCAAGTCCCAAGGAGGGTACAGGGACTGCTCTGATTCTTGCTTCCCCTACATCATGCTCAATACTATTCTCAACTAAACATGACCTTAGAAATCTCAGGTGCCTCTTAAGACATCATTTTTAGTTTTATTAATACTTCTTGTTATATAGCATTTTTGAGTAAGATACATTTTAACTGCAGAAAATCTGGATATATGAAAGATACAAAAGACAAGAAAAATCATTCATGATCTCAATACTCCAAGAGAATCATTAACCTTCTGATGTATTTCTTTTCTCACTTAACAATGTATTATGAACCTTTACCCATTGCCATTAAATATTCTCATTCATATAATTTTAATGATGGCATAGTATTCATTCTATCTTATAGATGCCCCAAGGCTGATAGAACCTTGGACATCTAGTTTGTATGACAAACATCTGACACAGATGTTTCTTTCTACATCAGGTTGATTGCTAACAGTGAGATTGCAGGGTTAAAAGGTGGGAATATTAATAAAAATTTTGATAGGTTTGTCCACACTTAAACTAACCACTTTGCATTGAAACACTTGTTTTAAAAAGACAGCTAACTTTTGGTCTGCCCTTTTGCATAGGATCAATTATTTTTCATTTTTTTTCCTTTGGGGAAAAAAGTGATCTTATTTTTTCTTTATATTTATTTTATTATAAGCCAAAATGATCATATATATTTTCATCTATTTACTGGTCATTAACATTTCTTCTGTAAAGTGCCTACCTTTTTCCTTTGTTCTTTTTTGTTTGTTTGTTTAAATACTGATTTTACCTTATGGTTTTCAAATTATTTTGTGCATTAGGGGTTTTAGCCCTTTATCCATTATATAAGTTAAAATATTTCCTCTAGTTTTATTGTTGGTAAATATACATAAAATTTACTGTATTCACCATTTTTAAAAAGATATTATTTATTTTACAGAGAGATCACAAGTAGGCAGAGGGGCAAGCAGAGAGAGAGAAAGAGAGAAGGGGGGGGGAGGAAGCAGGCTCCCTGCCTATCAGAAAGCCCGATGCGGGACTCGATTCCAGGACCCTGTGATCATGACCTGAGCTGAAGGCAGAGACTTAACCCACTGAGCCACCCAGGCAGCCCCTGTATTCACCATTTTAAAACATAATTCATTGGCATTAATTAGATTCACATTTGCTACCATCATCACTATTTCAAAACTTTTTCATCATTCTAAACAGAAACCCAGTCCCTAAAAAAAAAAATAAGGCTCCATTCTCTCCTCCCCCAGTCCCTGAGTCCCTAATAATATTTAATCTACTTTTTGACCTTATGAATTTGCCTTTTCTTGACATTCTATATATGTGAAATCATGTAATATTTGCCTATTTGGCTTATTTTACTTAGCATGTTTCCAAGATTCATCCATGTTACAGCATGTACCAGAATGTTATTTGTTTTTATGGCTAAATAATATTCCACAGCTTATATTGGCCATATACAGTTTATTCATTTATCTGTTGATGGATTGGGTTTTCTCCACATTTTGTCTATTGTAAATAATGCTGCCATGAAATTTGCATACAAATATCTGTTTGAGTACTTGCTTTCAATTCTTTTGGGATTAGGAAATGCCTAGGAATGGAATTGTTGGGTCATATGGCAATTATATGCTTAACTTTTTGAGAAACCATCAAAGTACTGTTACTCTTTAAGCCTTATAAATGCCACTAGCGTTTAAACTAGAAGCTATATGCTTCCTTAGCATGTCTAGCAGGTTCATACTATCCATATTCCTTTTTTTCCCAATTAGAATGGAAAAATAGCAGTAAAAAAGCTTAAAAAAACCCAATTCCAGTATAGTTAACATACAGTATTATATTAGTTTTAGGTGTAAAATACAGTGATCCAACAATTCCACACATCACCCAGTACTCATCATGACAAGTGGCCTCCTTAATCCCCATCATCTATTTCACCCATCTGCCCACCTCCATACTCCATTTCAAAACAGAAGCATCTTAACTAGAAATCAGTAGTCTCCCCAATCTCTTTACTGAAAGGCTTCCTGAGTAGATCACAATTCTGTCATTGCAGAGTTGGCTTGTCACTACAGGTTCCATAATAAATGATCCTTGGAACTTAAACATGTCTTAGAGTCTATATTCCATTTATTTACTTACTTGACCAAATTATTTTCTCTCATGACAAAGAGATGCTCCATTTTATTTCTAGTACTGTAACAAAGGTTTTGTTTTGGTAAAACACAAATATTTCAATACTAGCTTTGGCTCTCACTGGTCATGAAATAGTCTTAATGTGCCAACACAAACCTATTTATTTATTTATTTATTTACTTACTTTGTTTTATAGTTTTTCTTTTTAATTTAAATTCAATCAATCAAGGTATAGTCCATCATTAGTTTTTGATATAATATTCAAATGATACTCTTGACTCTGGGAAACAAACTGAGGGTTGCAGAAAGTGAGGTGGGAGGGGGGATGGGGTGACTGAGTGATGGGTATTAAATAAGGCACGGGACATGATGAGCACTGGGTGTTACACTGAACTAATGAATCATTGAACTTACTTATTTTAAGACTTATTTATTTATTTATTTTAAAGAGAGCATGTGCAAACAGGGATGGGGAAGGTCAAAGGGAGAGATTGCATCTCCTCAGTATACTACCTGATGAGCGTGAGGCCAAAGTAGGACTTGATCTTGGACCCTGAGGTCATGACCTCCCCTGAATCAAGATTCGGACACTCAAGAAACTGAGTCACCCAGGCATGCCAACAAAGATAAAGGCATTTCTCTGTTTGCATTTGAAGATACTTTTAAGGTGTTCTCTTTTTGACTTCCTGGAAATTTTGACACCAAAAGAGTAAATCCATTTTTTAAAAAATTGCATTTATTTATGAGAGAGAGAAAGTGTGAGCATGAGCCAGGGCAGGAAGGGAGATGAAGGAAGAAGGACAAGCAGACTCACAATGAGCCCAGAGTCCATAGCAGGCTTGGCTTCAGTCCCATGACCTGGAGAACATGACCTGAGCCAAAACCAAGAGTCAGACACAACCACCTAAGCCACCCAGGCACCTCTGTAAATCCATTTTTTAATGAACCAACTTTTGAATGTGAATTGTTAATGTAGAGGTGAAGTATTAAGAAATCTTAAGTTGAAGAGAAATTTAGATCTATAACTTTACTGAAATAAAAATATTCCTTCATCTTAATGAAATCTAAGATGATTTCTTCGAAAAATTCTACAGGTCTCAACAGTAATCTGATTTACTCTTGTCAGCATATCAAATGTTGGGGCTATTGAGAAATATGTCTTACTCAAGGAAAAAGCACTGAGTGCCCCTTGGGACACTGTGAATTATTTTGGCTCAATTCTATTAATGTAAAGCCCAGGAAACTCAAATAGAAGAATAAGCAGAGGAGGGAAGTGGAGGTAATCTGATTCAGAATGATACAATATCTTTCTTTACTGGTGTTTTAAAAGACCCCTGATAAGGTCTCGGAAGACCTCTCTGAGTTTGAATTCCATCCCCACCATATACTACTTGTGAGACCTCAGACAAAACATTTTATTTTTCTGAGCCTCAGTTTCTTCTTTTGTACAATAGAGATTAAAAAAAGAAACTAGCAGAGTTGTTGAGATCAAAGTGCTTTTAAAATCAGAAGTTTATATCATCGCTTCTCAAGTGAAAGCAGTTTTGCCCCTCCAAAAGTACCGGGCAATGTCTGGAGACATTTTTAGTTGTTACAATTGGGAGAGGGGGGAATACTGGCATCTATTAGTTAGAAGCCAGTGATTCTTCTAACTACCCCATATTGCACAGACCAGCACCTCACAACAAAGAATTATTCAGCCCCAAATCTCAGTAGTCCTGAAGCTGAGAAACCATGCTCTACAATTTTTTATAATTATTACTTTCATGCAGTGAGCTACCACTCACTTCTTGACTTACTACTGTGTTCTTTTTCAACAGTTCAGGGTCTTACTAAGCACTCTCTTCTTCAAACAAACACCAAGTTTGGCACAATACCTGACTCTCTGAGTACAAACACCAAGTTTGGCACAATACCTGCCTCTTCAGTACATGGCTTTATCTAGTTTATCGCTTCTCTATCAACATACACCCGTTACAGTTCTATGGAGAAAGACTAGTAACTGTATGACTTGAACATGCCAAAACCATGACTGACTTCTTTTGAGTGTATCACCTTAGAGCTCCACTGCACATGACATGGTAGAGTTGAGAAACAGCATGAAGACAGTAGCCTGACACTCAAGCAATAAATGGCAGAAAAGCTGTTGGATGAGACACGTAGCTGCTTTGTGAGCAACCGAACTATTTGTTTTACTTCCTGAGATAGTTGTGTCTTTTCTATGTCTTATTTTCTGTTTCTGAAAGTGAGACTGGAGAAAGGGAGTCAGAGTCATAAATGATGATGAAGTCTCTGATACCAGCTCTCATCAAGGCTGCTGCTATGGAGGTGACAGTATGTTACCCTTTTCTGTCCAGGTGAAGAACCATGAAGAAAAATGAAAATACATGTTTTCCTCATATGTCCTGGACATGCAGCTTCATCACACATGTTCATAAATGAAACAAAATATACTACAATCTGAATTAACACTGAAAGTCCAATTAGTTTTGTCAACTCTGTTAAAAGAATGTAACGGTTAATTCAGCAATTAAAAAATTTTTTTAAACCTGTTCATACTAGCTGTTTGACTCAGACTGTCTAAACACATAAACTGATCTGAGTGGTTAAGTCAATCAATGGTTCAAGAAGCTGGTGAATAGAGATCATTTGACAAGATGACGGTCTTTTAGTCTCATGGAGATATAACCTTTACCTGACTCAAAGTGAATCACAAAATTATGTATCTCTCTAAAATTACACAGCAATTATGAATATCCCAATTAATAAAAAGAGAAATGCCTTTATTTGCTTAGTGGACAGGGATATGAAAAACAAGGGAAAGTGCACATGCTATTCAATAGATATATGATTAATTCTAGATGATTCAGTCAGAAATCCTATTCAAAGAAAAAGCTATTTATCCAAACGAAATCACCCTCTGTGTTTGCTTAATGCAGAAGGTGCCTTAATTTCTCAGATAAAGGAAGTAGATCTCAATGTTCAAATACATACAGAATGTAGGGATTTCTACACATTATTGTCAGATAAGGACCTGGAACACATTTTTAAAGATTCTTTGGAGGCCATTGAACTTGGATCAGTCTTAGCTAAGTTATCTAAAACACTTCAAATACTTTAAAATAAAACTAATCCCTACACTGGTGGGTTGAAAACTTTTCCTATCCCCAGGGCACTAAAATAATACCCTTTCGAACAGTAGGTGAAGTATTTTAGGCGACAGCTCTCTAGTTATAACAAGGCAAGTCAATTTTTAGGAATTAGGGATGCTAATCACAGTGTCTCAAGATGTGCATTGCTGGGGAGTGAAATAGAAGACCGCAAACTGACACGACTGCAATGTGCTGTGCTCCCTCGAAGCAGATGTAAATGGGAGGGAGACTCAGCTTCCTGGTCCCTCCACGGCTTGATCTATCATAAAGGTCAAGATAATTGGCCACATACAGCAAAAGCAACATCGCTCACTCTCCCCTAGCCTAGCAGATAAGCACAGAAACTCAGCTTCCTGCAGGGCTAAGTGGTGGCTAGCCCAGGTGGAGGAGGAGAAGGTCTGAAAATATGCATGTAAGAACACAAGGCACTGTAATGATGCCATCAAATTTATCATTAAATATATTTTACAATCAATTGAGATACCGTAGGTTGCGCCCAAACATGCATGAAATTCTTCCAGGGTTTTACCAGACTGCAGACTCTCTCATGTTTATGCCTTTCTAGTGTTTTTAGACTTTAAAAGCTCTGAACACTATAAATATGCTTGTGTTAACAAATGAAACTGCAATGAACGCAATTTCTGGTTTCATGCTATCATTAAAGTGTGACTATTTGAACATTCAACTTCCCTAAAATGTCCCAATTAATCTTACAACCCAAAGCTAAGGCAGGCACTGACTCAAATAAAGAGGGTCAGAAAATACACGTAAAAGTAAAATAACTGAGTTACTAAAAGTTGCCAAGGAGATTACAAGTTTCATATACAATAAGAATCTATTACAGATAATCAAAGGTATCTGTTTCTTTTATAAACCGAGGCCCATGATGAAGATACAAAGTGAGTAAGACTGTCAATTGGTATGGCCACACATGGTGATTATGTATAGGACTTCATGGGTGTGTGACCTGCGGCGTTGCATTCCCCCTTGTGTTGAAAAGGGCTCCACATTCGGATAATGTTCTGTTGTTGCTGTTCTGAAATTCTTAATACTTCTTTTTTTATAAAGAAAGATCTCTGCATTTTCATTTTGCCCTGGAGCCCACAAATCATGTAGCTGGTCCTGACAGTATGAGTGATTTAACCCCTACAGAACGGTTCCTATCTTGGACTTTCCGGTAAGACTCTTCATGAGAAACATCACCCTCCAAGGACAAACCAAATGGAACAAGAGGTAGCTTTAATGAGAAGAAAACACATCTTGGGAAAACTTGAAAATGTAAAGACAAAATATAATCATGGATTTTGAAGAAATTATTGAATCTTTTCACTCCTGGAAACTCGAGTTAAAATCATAATGTAAGAAAGCAGCTCTTTGATTGCTAACCAGAAGTCACTATAGGGAAAAAGAAAATCCAATGTCTGAACCATAGGACATTAAGAAGCAAGTTAATTTGAGTTCTTTTCTGAAGTTTATTTAAAAGGACTAACTGGAACTGTTTCAAAGAGAACAGTTAAAGGGCTGCTGACGTATGCTCAAGTTGGCCCTAATTAGCACTCGGAGTAGGTTTTTCATAGTGTTCTGGAGAGTAAGTAGAAGCATAAAAGTACACTCCAGTATTAGCAGTGATTAAAAGTACGGCAGTGGGTGGGAGTGGGCAAGATTATTTACTTTGTAAAATGGAAGAGCGAGGCATGAAGAAAGAGCTTGCAAGAGAAGAAGTGAGCACTTTTGAGGAAATGTATGGGGAAAATAACCGAAAACAGTATGAAAAGAGTACTATAGCATACAAAATGCTCAAAGGAGACAGTGAGGACTTACTATATAGGCCCTAATGAGCACTAATAAGCTCTCCAGGATTTGAGGCCTAAGGCTATTAGTGTATTAAAAGTTCTCATACTTGTTCACAATAGGTTATATCTGGGCAATCCTCCCTCTGGGAAGATAAATTGTACTCAGATGAATAATAACTAATGTATGTATAGTGCATCATAATTTACATAGATGATCTTTTACATAAAAGATTTTTTTACGCTTATAACATCCCTGTAATGTGCATAGCATAATACCACTTGACAGATGAGATAATGAGGCTCAGAAAAGGAAAGTAAATTCCCTAAGAACACAAGTCAGAAAGTAACAGTCATCTTATTCCAAGACCTGTGCTTTTCCCACCATAAATGTAGTAAACGGTGTATAATATCTTCTAATCTGAAAACAAGGTCAACGACAACAGTAATAACCAGTAATAACCACAGGGTCTCTTCTAAGACCTACCTCTTCTTCCCTCCCTTTCTCCCCTTCTCCCTCCTTCTGTCCCCTCTACCTACCTTTCTTCATTCCCTTCCTCGTTCCTTCCATTCCTCTCCCCCTCCCTCCCTCCTTCTTTCTTTTCTTCCTTCTTCTCATCATCTATCCATCCGTTTACCCACTCACCCATTGCATAAACTTTTAGGTGAGTTCTAGTTTTAAAAAGATGACCAGTGCACCTCACAGTTTTTCTGCACCTGGCATTATTACACAATATGTCTTAGGAATGATCCTTGCAATGTGTCTGGTCGTTGGATTGATACCTTCTCCACTTGTCCAAGAAGGGCAACTGGGGGTAACTGAGTATGTGACAGAAATGGCTCCTATGTGACTTCCAGAGCATATGACTCAGAATGGCAGTGAGGCAGTGACATGAAGTAAAAATTCCCTGGACAAAGAAGTCATGTTTTGTAACCCTCTGCTTCTGCCCTTGCCCCCTTCCTCCCTCAGGCTCTTCTCCATCTTCCAATCACTGTAATAAAACTTCACTGAGAGGCTAAGAACTTTCAAAGACCTTGTATTTTAACAGGGAATTTCATGAAGGAAAAATAAAATGAGAGCACACAGGAGAAAGGAGGAAATGCTAGGAGAGGGAAAGCACTGGGAATACCCCAACTGTGCATTTCTACTCTCCATTCCGACTTGGAGGTTTCCCAGAAACTGGATTACTACCAGTCTTCCCATTTTCCACTTCCAGTTTGTTCACGAGAGAATGACTAAACAAAGGCTCAGCACTCAACCTTGGACAGATTGTTAATGACTACATTAGGCTGTATGTAGTAACTTACTGAGCTCAGAAATGTGATACCACAAGTTGTCCCCCCAGGTGCATAAGACATAAAATTCTCCTTTCCCACATTGCATTGAAGTTGAAACTTGATGAGAAATTTAGGCAAGATGACAAGGAATACAACTTTCCTCACCTACTTTCTCATCATCCCACTGCTTTTCTAGTTTCTGTCCCTACCACACCAAGCAGTTTTGGGGGTCAAGCATGGCTATAGGTTTTGTTTCTATGGAAATGCTTTCAGTTACTTAACCTGACCACCAATCCACCATTGTTTCTTCTCTTTTATAGCAGGTTTGGAATGTGACATGGGCTTTGGCCTCTTCTCTTGGTCCCAAGTTGCTCTATCCTCTCCGCATTCCAACACTGGAGCTGAAAACGCAGCTCAGCTTTATGATGGGTAGGGTGGCAGGGTCTTGGGCACGTTTAGCCTCAGACTGCTGAGAACTGCACTGTCTAATTTGGGAGGCATTAGCCATATGAGGCTATAAGAGCTTGAAATGTGGCAAGTAAAAGAGAGGAACTCAGTTTTGAATTTCATTTAATTTAAATTTAAAAACTAAATTTCATAGAAAACTTCTAAATATGTTTGGAACAATTTGGATATGTGAGTTTGCTTTTCAACTGTGAATTTATATAATCTAAATCAAGTCTTTCTAATCAAAATTTAGCTCCCATATTGCGATGTGTTGTTAAGTATAAACTACACACCAGATTTTGAAGCTTTAGCAAGAAAAAAAAAAAGAATGTAAGTTATCCCATTAAATATTTTTATACTGAATTCATGTTAAAATGATAATATTTTGATAATAAAATGATAATTTCACTTGTTTCTTTTTACCTAATTTAATGCCATTTTTAAAAATTTTAAATTACATGTATGACTGTCACTATATTTTTTTGGTCAGCATTGGCTTAGGGGTCTGGTTAGGGACAGATATGCAAAGGAGACTGCCAGCCTTTAGTCCTTTCTGCTTTATCACTTATGAAAATAATAATACTAAGATTAATTACAACCTTACAATAATACATAAAATTTTAATAATAGCTAACATTTGTTGGACATTCACTAAATGCAAGACACAGGCAAATAATTCTCATTAAAACCCTATGATGATAATATTTTTATTCTCATTGTAAGATGAAGGAACTATGGCATAGAATTGAAGTAGATTGTCTTACAGTTTGTAAATGGCAGAGCCAGGATTTGAAACCAGATATATCTAGCTTTGGAGCTTTCACACCTGTGAAATAGCATGATTATACTTAAAATGTGCTATCTAGTTCAAGAGATTTGTGGTGTTACTTTGCTGAGCTCTATTTAAGGAGACAGTGTAATTGTCATTAATACATTGTAGAGCTTGTATTGCTACTGAATGATTAAGTCTACTGGGTGCTCTAATAACTATCAAAAAATTATGCTTGTTCTTTCATAATTCATACACACAAATACATCCACAGCTCTGTCCGTCAGATATTGTTTAAATCTAAGAAAGGTAAGTAAACTCGTGAAGTTATTTTTTTAATAATAACCAAGATAACTGGCTTGTTGCAAACAAAAATGTCAAGGAATTGAACTTCCTTGTGGTATAAATGGAATTCATTTTCTCCATTGTCACCTCATTAGCAAAATATTTTATACTAACATGCATTAAGTATGTTTCTATCTATATCTTTGAATGTAATTCCATTCATTCATTCATTCATTCATCCATCCATTCATTTGCTTATTCATTCATTCTTTAGTTATTAATTGGGTGTTAATGTTCCAAGAACTGGCTATGAAATGGACACAAGAACACAGTCTAAGAACAGAATCTGTGCCTGGAGAAAATGGGCTCTGGAGTGGGGGGACTCAGATACACACAGCTTCCCTGTGAACTATCATTTTTTTAAAGTTTATATTTGTATGACATCAATATCCAAAACATACATTTTGGGTATGGGTTGGGCATTTAATAGCTGGCATAGCAGAAGATTCAAAACCTGATCTCAGCTTGTATAAAAACAATGCAGCTGCTGAGTGAAAACAGATGCCAGGAGGAACCATGCTGAGGATAAAGGAAGGACATTGTGGGAAGCACAACTTTATAATAACTTGAGGCATCCCATCTAATGACATTGTAATTTGGCTCTCACTTATCGGGTAATGCACCAGACAGCTTCAACTATCATTTGTCTGGCATCCATTAAGTATTGTTTCCTTATAATAGTTAGCTTTGTGTGTTGGACAATGAATGAGGTTGGGAAACCATCTAAGGCATATGAGAAATAAACCTTAATGACAACAAACAATTTGTCAAACATTCTTTTCCCTCGGTTTTAACATTTGGGTGCCATATAGTGAATTAAATGATCTAACCCATCTCATTCATCATCCAAAACAGAACAAACTGTTATAGTTAAGCTTCTCTAGAAGATTACCTGACAGTTGATATATGAATCCATGGAAGGATTGCATGATGAAGGAACATTAAAGATGACAAGCGATATATCAGCCTTTTAGGCCATTTGCTTTCACAGTATAACAGGTACACACATATGTTTGGCTAAATCATGGGGAATAACTTAACTAAGTTTGATTTCACATAGTCTGTGGGCATAAGGGAAGTTGCAAGGGACCACAGTGCAAACACATGGAAAATAAGTATTGATACCACCTTCTGCAGCATTTAGTCATTCAACAAACATTTACTAAGCACTAATTTTAGGCTAGCACTACTAAAGTACCAAATTTTTCTTCTACAGGCTCAGAGAGGTAATGTGTCCTGTTCAGGAGCAGTATAGCATGCTGCTTTTCAGTGTCTAGTGATAAACGGTTTGGCTCCTGTTCCACTTAGCTTCCATAGTCATTCCAGCCATCTCCTCCCACAGCAAAGTCAGTTTGTTCCATCACTCTGGGACCTGGCTAAATTTTTCAATTTGAATAGAGAATTTGTTTTAGAGTAATCTGCATTCAAGCTATAAACTTGACCTTTAATTTTCTTTCAATTTGAGAAAAGAACAGAAAAGACAGAATAAGTGGATATGTTTTTAAAAATATTTTGCAGAAATGAAGAGTACAAGCTTTAATTTTCAAGGCTTGATTCTTCAGATTAAACTAATTTTTCTATCACAAAAATCCTGCAGGGTATCATCATCATTCTACTCTGTAGGATTTTTATGATAAATAAATAAAAAAGAAACCAAGATTTAATAAGTTTAACTAATATGTCCCAAGTTACCAGCTAATTAGTGGTACCCAGCTGAGGATAGAGCCCAAATCTGTTCAATACCGAAACTCTTTCCACATGGCACATTGCTTCATGTCTACAATTTGTCTCTTGGTATACTATTCCATCAATTACTCTGAGGGCTGATGGAAACAGAGCTCCTGATGTCTTATTTAAACTCTTCTCTTACTCGATATCTTTATCAAAGTGAGGTTGTACTTTCTAGGTCTCTCAAGCTAACACCCTTTGAATAATGCTTACCTCTACATCTAGCTAAGACTTTGCAGTCTTTTCTATATGTTACCTGTTCTACTGGCTTTAGGGTAAACAGATCTCACTAATTCTATTTTAAAAATTTATTTAGAAGGTGCCTTAAATAGTGAGATTATCAATTTTCAAAGAAATGGTATGCACTAAAGTATACTTAATTCTATAATTACACTGAGCACCATGTAATCTTTCACATCTGTATGCCAAAATATTAGCCACCATTTAAGGCTACCTTACCTTGCATTTCTCCTGAAAGATTTTCCCTGATGTCACAACAGAACTTGAGATCCTCCTCTCTCTTATGGCCCATATCACTTTAATTCATATTTTCAGAACATGCACTATGTCAGGCACACCATGGTCAACATAACAACATCATCATTGTTCTCATGAAGCTTAAAATATGGAAAGATAACCCTATAAGCATTCAACTATTAAAAGCTTAATTCCATTTATAATAAGTGCAGTGAAAGAAAACTCCCTGCCATTATGCATTGTGTGGAGAAAAACAGAAATGCAATAAGGGATGATACATACATTTTTCCCAGTTACTAATTCCAGATAATGGACTTCCCCCTCCAAACTAGCACAGTTTTCATACTTACTAAAATGTACAAAGAACTCAACTCGAAAAGCAAAAGTATATCTTTCTCAAAATTTACCAAGAACAAAATATGTATATGTATAGGATCTATATGAAGAAAACTACAAAACTCTGATGAACAAAATCAAAGGAGAACTAAATAAATGGAGAAATATTCCATGTTCATGGACAAGAAGACTCAATATTGGCAAGATCTCAGTTCTTCCCAACCTGATCTATAAATTCAATGCAATCTCAATAAAAATCCCAGCAAATTATCTTGTGGATATTGACAAACTGATTCCAAAGTTTATATGGAGAAGCAAAAGACCCAGAACAGCAAACACAATAATAAAGAGAGAAAAACAAAGTTGGAGAAACAATGTTATCTAACTTCAGAACTTATCATAAAGCTAGAGTATATAAGACTGTGTGGTATTGGTGAAAGAACAGACAAATAAGTCAATAAAACAGAATAGAAAGCCCAGAAGTAAACCCCATATACACAGTCAATTGACATTTGACAAAGAAGCAAAGCCAGTATAATGGAGCAAAGATAGTCTTTTCAGCAAAATGTACTAGAACAACCAGATGTCTATGTGCAAAAAATAAATCTAGATGCCGACTTTATACCCTTCACAAAAATTAATTCAAAATGAATCTAAATATAAAACACAAAACTAGATGTCTCCTAGAATGTGACATAGGAGAAAACATAGATGACCTTGGGTATGGTGATGGGGTTTTAGATACACCAAATCCATGAAAGAAATAATTGATAACTACATTTGAATCTTTAGGGTAAATACCCAATAGTGGGTAGGAGAAGTTAAATGAAACAAGATGGGATTGGGAGGGAGACAAACCATAAGTGACTCTTAATCTCACAAAACAAACTGAGGGTTGCTGGGGGGAGGGGGGTTGGGAGTAGGGGGGTGGGGTTATGGACATTGGGGAGGGTATGTGCTTTGGTGAGTGCTGTGAAGTGTGTAAACCTGGTGATTCACAGACCTGTACCCCTGGGGATAAAAATATATGTTTATAAAAAATAAAAAATTAAAAAAAAAGAAATAATTGATGAGCTGGAATTCATTAAAATAAAAAAACTTTGGCTCTGTGAAAGCAATATCAAGAAAATTAGAAAACAAATAACAGGCTAGAATAAAATATTTGCAAAAGACAAATATGATAAAGAACTGTTACCCCAAATACACAAAGAACACTAACAAGTCAATAATAAGAAAACCAGCAATCTGATTAATAGGCCAAAGACCTATATGGATGCCTCACCAAAAAAGATGTATAGATGGTAAAAGCAAATGAAAAGATGTTCACATCATATGTCATCAGGAAAATACAAATTAGAGCAAGGAGATAGCACCACATACTTTTTAGAATGTCCAAGATCCAGAAAAATGAAAACACCAAATGCTGGTGAGAATGAGGAGCAATAGGAACTGTCACACATTGTTGATGAAAATACAAAATGGTACAGCCACCTTGGAGGACAGTTGGGCAATTTGTTACAAAACTCAATATACTGTTACCATACAATCCAGCAATTGTACTCCTTGGTATTTATCTAAAGGAGTGGAAAACATGTTCAGATATAAACTCGAACGTGGATATTTTACAGAAGATTTATCCATAACTGACAAAACTTGGAAGCAACCAAGATGCCCTTCGATAAGTCAATGGATAAACTATGGTACATGCAGACAATGGAATATTATTTAGCGTTAAAAAGAAATGAGCTATCAAGCCATGAAAAGACATGGAGGAAACTTAAATGCATATTACTAAGTGAAAAAAGCCAATCTGAAAGTCTACATGCTGTATGATTCCAACTGTATGACATTCTGGAAAAGGCAAAACTATGGAGACAGTAAAATGATGAGTGGTTGCCAGAGGTGAAGAGTGGGAAAATAAATTAAGCAAAACACAAAGGATTTTTAGTGCAGTGGAAATACTGCATCACAATGGATAGATATCATTATACATTCGTCCAAACTCATAGAATGTACAACACCAAGAGTGAACTCTAAGGTAAACTATGGATAATTTGGGTGATGATAACATGTCAACATAAGTTCGCCCTTGGTAAAAAATATATCTTTCGATGAGTGATGTTGATCTATGGAGGCTATGTGTGTTGGGTGGCAAGGAGTATATGGAAAATCTCTGCACTTCCTTCTCAATTTTGTTGTAAACCTGAAACCTAATATATAAAGTCATAAAAATAAAATAGTTCCATGCTTCTGAATTGATGAAGCAAAGACATTTGGGGCAAAACCTGAACAACTACAGATTTCACTGAGACAATGAGAGGGCTGTCTCTCTATTCCTTAAACTACAAAAGCACTTAAAGACCCACAGTTTCAGCAAACGTCAGACTGAGAAAAATCCTTAGAACTAACTAATCCAGAAGGTCCAGGCTCTTGGTTTTCACAATTTTCATGGAGAAAGACAGAAGGTTACCAGCTTCTTATCTTCCCAAATGAGGATGTTCCATAAAACCTATCATCTATTATCTGTGATTCCATAAGTGAGTAGACATTTGGAAACAAAACTGGAAGGATATCTTTATCTCAGTAAAAAGGACAGTCTCTCCTAAGCAAGAGCAGGTACAATGTTATAGCAATATAGATACAAATATAAATATAGAATATAATATTACAGCTACATGCAATATTGTTTTTATTTTTCTCACTTCATCTTAGACTAGTCAAAACTGGAGTTTAAGAAATAGATATCCAAATTCTCAGAGGGGCAATGACTGACCAAGGTTACAAATTAGTGGCAGGTGGGCCTTGTACCAGTACACATATCACTGGAGTCCACCTCAGTGTTCCTTCTAATTATCCTCTGCTCGGATTTTGGGAGAATGACAAAAGGCCTGAGGTGGAAGGTGAGGTGAATCCTGCTTAACATAGGATTATGTGACCCTGGAATCAGGGAGACAGGCAGAGAAAAAGGAATAAAAAGGAGAGAAACATTCTGAGGAGAGGAAACAAGAGTATTTTTAGTTCCTAAAAACATTCTTTTTCCACATTTCTCTTCTCTAGAGAACAACTGGGGGGAGGGGGCGACAAAGGGTAGTGAAAATAGCAGAGCCATCATTATAGGGTAATTTGTAAAACTCCTAATATGTTCTCAGAACTAAGTTGCTTTTATCCCCATAATCCTTCGAGGTAGCTCTTCTCAGATGAGGAGACTAAAGCTCAGTGAGGAGAAGCAATCTACTTAAGTCTGGCAGATTCACACCTAACTCATGTTCAGATACCGATTAACTAGGTCACACTGTCTCATACTTTGCCATCCAGAGAAAAGGAAGAACACTTGTTGAGCACCTACTCTGTGCCAAGCCCTAAGCTTACAGTTTTTCACAATTTATGTCATGTAATACTGACCTTAATCCTATTTACCTTTTTCAGTTCACAGTAAGGAAACTGAGGCTATACAACTAGTAAGTGGATGAGCCAGGAATCAAAGCAACAGAATTATTTGCTTATTTGTATTGGCCCTTGAAATAGAGATTTGACAAGAAGATAAAAAAGTATTCTTTTGTATTGCATTCAAAGAGAATATATGCAATAGCAAATAAATAATTTGCTCTGGTTACATTATGGTATTTGCACAGGCTAATGGTTTGATCTAATATATATCATATTAAGTTTTACTGATCCAGAGCCTTCTGCATCTACCTAACCTTGGCAATAAGTTAAAGATTACCAGCTAATAAAAATAGTGACAGTGATAGTAAAAATAATAATAGCAACATTACCAACTACTATCATTTTTTAAAAAACTACAACTATATATACTTGTATGCTATACATACTAAGTATGCTATATATACTAAGTATGCTAAAAATACATAAAAAAACATAAAATTTGCCATTGTAACCATTTCTTTTTAAGATTTTTTATTTATGAGAGAGGGAGAGAGAGTCGGGGGAGGAGCAAAGGTAGAGGGACAAGCAGACCCTATGCTGAGTGCAGAGCCCAACGTGTGGCTCCATCTCAGGACCCTGAGATCATGACCAGAGATGAAACTAAGAGTCAGAGGCTTAACTGACTGACCCACCCAGGCACCCTTCCATTTAAACCATTTTTAAGTGTATAGTTAAGTTGTGTTAAGTATGTTCACAGTGTTGTGAAACATTTCCAGCACTTTTTAATCTTGCAAAATGGAAACTGTATACCCATTAAACAACAAAGAACCCCGTGAGGGACCATGTAGCAGTGGTATCAGATCAAAGGTCTTTTTCAAAAGAAGTCAATTTGGAATTTTGTGTGAAATTTTCCAAGTTCTAATGTTGGCTTAAAAAAAAATTGTTGAGATAGAACTTAAATGTCATAAATTCACCCATTTTAAGTGTGCTGTATAATGGTTTTTGGTTATGCAACGATAATGTGATGCAACCATCACCTCTATCTAGCTCTAAAACATGTTCAGTCAGCCCCAAGGGAGACCCTGTACTCATTAAGCAGTCATTCCCCACTCTCTCTTCTCCCCAACCCCTAGTATCCACCATTCTACCTCATATTCCTATTATTTTTGAGTTTGTAAAATATGCAAGATGCTTTACACACCTTAATCCTAACAAAACTCTATTGAACAAGTCCTATTATCTTCTTTTATAGCCTAGGAAATAAAAAAGGTGGATATAAACTTACATCTGAAACTAATCCCTTATGACATGTGTTCAAATTTGTTACATTCAAATTAGTTACTGATGAAAATAATTTACAGCCCAGAGATTTTCCATATTTTTTTTATTATTGGGAGGTGGTGGTGGTTTTCAAACACCCAAATAATGGAGCTGAACAGATACTTGATTAATGACTAAGTACATGATGTAACAGAATCCCTCCTTAATAAAAGATAACATGAAAGAATGAGAAGATCTTTGAAAGAGAACATGCAATAGCTTATGGTAACATTATCCATGTAGAGGTTTTTGGCTGATTTTTCTAAAACAGCAAAAAATTACAGAAAATGTTAATTGTTATCTATACTACACCAAAAAAAAATGGATAGACTTCTTATATAAATATAAGACATCTGAAAGAAAAATGGGGGGAAAAGGACTCAGCTGTAAGAACAACATTCTATTCTGGAATATCACTGATGAATTTAGTTAAACTCTGGAGGAAAGAGGAGGTTTTAAAATGGATTAAAATGTTAGATGGGATATTATTCAGTATGTTACTTAGAGTTGGCATATAAACCAGTAAGAGAATTGAGTCTGGAAGAATTAATGAAGCATCCTTGTGTTTATAACACTTACAGAAAGATGGACAATCATTGATTAGGAGAAAACAGAAGCTTTGTGTTCATATTTAAACTTTTTTTTTTAACAGAAAGACAAAACTGAGAAAATAGTTATATTAGAGATTTTGTCATTCATAAAACAAATGAAACAATTGAAAAGGGAGTGGCAAAATATTTGCATGAAAGAGCATCCCTATTTTTATATGATTGAAATGGGATTTACCTTCAAACTGAAGTCACATTTTTATAAAAGAATTCTTTTAATTGAGAAGAAAAATTACATAATAAATAAGTAATTTTTCCTTGAATAAATATTTTTAACAAAAAGCAATGAACTTATTAAAAAGACAGTTACACATAATATATATTTATACAATGAAATTTATATTCCTAAACTAACAAAATGGCTTTAAATTTATAGAAAATATTAAAAATTACATCTTTTCACCTTTATTCCTTCTACTCTATGAATAAACACCTTCATTGTTTTTTCTTCTTTCCCGAAAGTCTCCCTAGAAAACTTCTCTTTTAATGCCTGAAACTCTTCAGAAATTTAATATCTTTAGGCCTCAATATACTTAAAATTTTCCTTAGATATATTTCTTGAAATTAAATTTTTACTCTGTGGATTTTGTGGAAATGCTATGTCCAAATCTGATTTCAATGAGCTTTGACCTTCTGAGATTTGTCAACCACCCAGATGTCAAATCTTTTTCCTTTTTGAAAAGAAATGTATTCAGTTCAATGCAAATCATTCTGTCATCTTCTGAGGACAAAAGACTGAATGAATTATGGATCTTAATTTTTACCTATAACTATCTGAAAATAATGTTTTAGAAAATTTGAAGAATCATAGAATTTCAGTGCTGGGGGTACTCTTCAAGATAGCCAATCCATTCTCTCCTTTTCCCAGAGAAAGACACTAAAATGGTTTCTCCAGACATGACACAGTTAGGGTTGAAGGGAAAATCCAAATACAGTTTTCTAATAACCACCTAATGCAAAGCCCAAACTACTGACTTCTTCAGATTCTTGTCCAAATGCTAGACAATATAAGATTTCAACTGAATAAATTAAATGGTGCATTTTTTTTTTTTAAGGAAGAAACTCCAGGATACTGAAGTGAATTAATAGTGATCGCTGCACGCTAACACATCACTCTACATAAAGGGAAACTGCCAGTGTCTGTGTTGGCACAGAGGCAAGAACAATGAAGCATTCCATCCCAAACTTGTCATGGGAGAGTTGAATCATTTAACTGCTCTGCATCTCAGTCTGTAAAATGGGAATAATATTCCATTCCGGGTAGCAGAGAGGATGGAACTAGATAAGGAATAGAAAAGGACTTCAAGGCTCCTCCACACCTCTACCCAGGCCCAGCCATGATTTATGCACAGACCTGCTTTAGTAGGTATGCCCTACTTCCAGCACAATGAAGGACCTTGAGACATAGATTAAGGGACTATCTAGCACAAACCCAAGAAAACTCAGAACAAAATAAAAGGCAAACACACTATGAGGCATGGAATAAAAAGAAGAAACATACCCTCGTATATTTGATGCTAGGAAGAAATAATGTCATTTTGAAATTACAGGTAGATGTGTTTCCCTTCTCCCCACCCCCTCATACTCTTTTCTAGCACATTTTGGGGAGCTATGGAAAAATGAATAGAAGAGACAAAAAAGTACTTTGCCCGGCAGGAATACAAAATTGCAAAAGCACAGACAGCACTACAGAGGCGCGCTGCCATTCACTCACAAAGAATTTTGTGCATGTAGATGGCTGATTAATTGCCGGCCTGCCTAGACGAAGCTGCAACAAGCCAGATACTGTCAGCATGCCATCGGTTACCATGGAAATGCACAAGGTTCCTGTTTCTGACAAACCCTTGAATACTGGATAGATTGTGCCATATGTAAATAAGGCAAATTAGTTTTCCTATATCTTCCAGACAAGGTTAGACGAAAAGAAAATATATCTGTTTAAACATACTCTCTAACCTCTTAGATGTGACGAATGAGAAAGGGGCTTCTTTCTTAGGACACTGAACTCAGACTGTTACAACTGAAACGCACTTGGGGAAAATGACCAAAAAATGCAAAATGCCTTGCCCATTTATAAGGAAGGACTTCAAAGTCAGCCATGCAAAGGTACATTTATTAGACTTTTGTTTTGTAACCAGATGTATTTTGCGGTTTGTTCTTTACAAAATTATAAAATGTCAGACAGTTATTTCTATGGTGTTAGATTAGAAATTCTATAGTGCTGTCATACAGTTTTTACTCCTGCATAATACCTAAACCATAGGCCAAATATTGAGTCACAAACCAGTATAATTTAAAATATTTAGTTCCATTACTAAGAATACTCACTTTGACATTACATCCATCTGTTGGGGCTGCTGCTCCTTCTTTTTCTTTTAAACAGTTTTTGCTAGCACTATGAGACTTTATAACTTCTTTCGATGTTGTAGTAATAATTTATAATTGACTAAATCTGATGTGATTTAGAAAAATCTTATAATTATCATTAGGATATTTTGAAGTACATAATGATTCATTCCTTATATATTTCACGACACAGGACTACTCTGATGGCCACATATAATTATATATTTTAAAAATTTAATGTTTACTTAAACAGTAAAAATGCCAAAAAGTGCTGGAGTACTTTTCGTAACATAGCATTTCTGGATAACTTTAAAATGCACATTTCTCAAAATAAAACATTATATCATCTCTGTTATCTCTTCAATATTAATTACATACTTTTCCTTTCTTTTCAGCCAGATTTGCTACCAATAATTGTATATGAAATTTTCACATTTAAACTCAAATATTAATATATTATTCAAGTAAGTCACAACACATGAACATGAAAGATATCTATAGTTATCCAAAATAACCCTTCCCTAAATTTAAATTACAGCCCTCTCCTCTTTCTGGGTAAAGGCAAGAAAATTTATTTTCTAGGAAATGATCCACATATTAGATATGTTCAGAATTTCAATTTGGTTATGATATATTGCAAGTTTTTTCATGCTTCAGAATTCAGAGATAAAATACAACTAATGGCCCCAAACTTTAATATATTCTTTTAATTTAATATTATCCAAAAAATAAAAAGGAACTATTTATATATAATATTTTTATTTTTTATATAAATAATATACTACGTGAAGCTACTGAAACTTTCAGTATTGCCCTATTTGACATATTTTTTTCCTGCAAAAAATACTCTTCATACTCTTCAATATGAATATGATTATAAAGAGGACAGGGTTTTCAGAAAAAATTTCTAAACAAATTTTTAAAGCATATTATATTTATACAGCAATGAGGAAGAAACCAAAGAAAAGTATCTGAATAATTCTGGTTAGAATAAGCACCTATGCCTGACATTAGCATGATTTTTCTTTCTATTCTTCATTTTCTTTTACATATGGAGGCCCAAACAGGTTGTCACACTTTTTAAGTCACTCTAGTCCTTCTGCACTGAAACACATGACTTAGAGATGGTATTTCACTTCACTGTTTTTCCATCTTTAAACCAGACAGATTATATTTAAAAGCATTAGGGTTTCACGCATGGTCATATAACAATGCCCATTTTCCTTATTAGAAATCTTCCTAAGTTCTTTAACTGTGAGCATGTGTATTTAAGGATTTATATAGTAGTCTATATGTTATAAACCAAAAGTTTCACAGTGAAAGGGGCCAAATTTATCTTTCTCAAGTTTTATTGTATAAACATATATATATCCTATCTTCCTAGTTATAAGACATATGTGTTATATATGCTAGGAAAATGTGAGGAATAATGAGATTGGTTCTGTCCATGTTTTTAACTCTATACCTTAGAATGAATGATCTGTAAGCTGCATACTTCAACCTGAAAGATAAATATGAGAGTATTTTACTTTATTCCTTAAATATGGTAAAACAGGAATATTATACTCTCACATATCACCAGAATGGTATTAAACACAGGACAGTCGATGAGAGGGCAGATCTTCTGATCACTGTGAGAAGGATAAATGCTTTCCAGGAGGAATAGACACATTTGCTGCTTTTAAGAGGCAGCATTAGAGTATGGAAGCAACATTCATCTATTCATTCATTGAGCATTTATCATGCACCAAATACATTTAAGAAGCATGGAAGATTCCTGCTTTCATGGAGCTTATACTCTAGTAGGAATAGAGATAAACCAGGAAAAAAGAAAATCTGAGTTCTAAACTTTGTTTTTTCTCTCAAATCCTGTAATTTATTTTACTTGTATTATCTTCATGATGCAAATCACATTCTCCTTCTAGTTTAGTTATGTCTTTGTGTCTTTCCACTCTACTATCCCATAACTTTCTCATGATTCAAATATGGCCTGGGTCTTTGGATCTTCCACCATATTCAAAATATAGTACATTCTCCAACAATATGTGTTGAATAGATATATACATAACTGTCTTGGTGACTTGTGGTATAATTTTAGTTAAGGCACCTAACTCCAGGAGTTTTTGGCTTTTTTTCCTATAAACAGGGGTGTTGAAACAAGTCATCTCTAAAGTTAAAATCTATAACCTATAATATTCCTTAGTGTTATATATCAGTAAACAAATTTACTCTTGCTATCCTACTGGCTTAGAAAATTTTCATTCTAAAAAATTTATTAGTCCAATTTTTTTAAACTGTTCTAGCCATCATTTCTTTCAGAATAACTTTTAAAACATAATTATTTTATTTTTTCATGGAAAATTATGCCCAGATCTGATATTAAATCTTAAGATATTATCTGTTTACTTGCTAGATGTATAAAATAGGCAGGGACATCATGTACAGGAAAACATAGTCAGATTTTGAAGTATTAAATCAAGTGAATGAAATGACAGAAATAATAGTTCTGCAACAGAAGATGAGAACTTCCTTCCTCTAAAGCCCACACACATATGGCTGTTTGTCCTAAGCTCATGTGGATCATGGATGATTTACAAACAGTGGGTGATGAGCTATAAAGAAAATGACTCAGTGGCCCACCCATAATTTAAATATGTGACAAAATGTTTAAATGTTTCAAACAATGGCAAGACCTAGAGACTTAACAGTTTGAAAGCAACCATGGAGCAATTTTTTCTACTTTATTGGCTTTATTTTACACCAGTCAAAACAGACATCTGATGTTTGAGTCTTCCAAGATGCAGTCCATATTTTTTTCACTGGATATCTCATTGGAATACAAGGAGGAGAGTATCCATTTTTTTGGAAAATAGCCTGGCCAGCATCTGTGTACTGAAGCTAATGCGTATAATTGAAAAATTAAAAAATTCAAGATCTTTCTCAAGATTTTTATCTATCACGGGAAATACTTCATTCATTTTCTTATCAGCACGATGCCAGCCCCAATCTCCATACATCAACGTTTTGAAATAAAACTTCAAATTAATTTCATGTTGACATTTACGACCTGTATCTTGGTAGACACAGAATGAATGAATGAAGAGATTTTAGTGCAATAGTTACAAATAGGGCCCTTTTCTCCAATCTTCAGTTAAACACATATTATTTGATTAATTTACTCATTGACAAAAAGAAATAAATGAATGCTAGCTGCTTTTTTATCTGTTCAAAACAACAGCTGAAAAAAGAAAAATGTATTTAGTTAACTGGCCACTGAGTTTCTATAGACTCAACCAAGCAGACTTTCAACAAACAAGGTAGATTTGGGAGGAGGCAGAGATTGATGACTAACATATAGAATCTAAGTAAAATTAATTGTTTAATCAAGGGGAGAGGGAAAACAACAATAACTAAAGCAAGGACCTAGAGTATAATAACAAGAAAATAAAACTCTAAGTAAACATTGGTGCTATTTTCCACTATAAAGGGGAAACTCATTTGCAAACACACATGCTATCTCAAATAAGTGAAGTGTTTCCTGATATATTTAGTTGGATTTTGCAAACTGCTTCAGACTGAAATGTATGTTGAAACCTAAAACTGATTTGTTCCATGTAAATCGCATTTAAAACTTTTTCAGCTAAAGATATTACCAGTAAAGCTATTAACTCAAGGATGAGCTCTATCTTTAGACCTCTGAACCTGTTAAATCTTTGATAATATTAAGAGTTTTTTTTTCTTTCTCTTTATGTAAAATATTAAAAAAAATCCCAAGGAACCACATTTTTTTCCCATTTGAAAGGGATGCAAACCCAATCAAAAAATTTTTTTTATTATTAATCTGAACTTAATGAACCTTATTCCCCTTTTCTGCTTGCCCTTGAACCATGTCCCAAGAGCAATTGACTGAGTAGGCAGATTTCTTCCAAGACTTTCTCAGTTGGACATTTTCTTTATATTCTACACACACAGAGCTATATTTAACAGCAAAGGAACCAAGTAAAATGTCAACATTTTTAAACACTTGGTCCTGAAAATATTCTGACAGTATTCATTGCATCAAAAAGCCAAATTCTGGGGCATCTGGATAGCTCAGTCAGTTAAGTTTTGGACCCTTAATTTAGGCTCAGATCATGATCTCAGGGTCATAAGATCGAGCCCTGCCTCTGGCTCTGCACTGGCCATGGAGTCTGCTTAAGATTCTTTCTCTCCCTCTGCTCCTACTTTCCCACAGCCCCCAACTCCCACTTGTGCACACCCTCTCTCTCTCTTAAAAAAAAAAAAGAAAAAAGCCAAATGCATTGTCATCTTTCTTACTATATGAATATAGATACAGATAGAAATATATACATATATATATATTTATATTTATATCTACATAGATAGATATCATGACATTGTTCCCTGGAGTTAACCCATAAGTTTAGCTTGGTTTAATTTATTACACAAATATTGCTACTTCATGATTGACATGACATCTGGACTATCAGAATCTGTAATCTGTACCATTATCCTTTTTCCCGCCTTATTTAAAAATACCTTCATTTATAACAAACAAACAAACAAAAACAAAAAAACTTCTTATTGGCAGGTCCATTGTCCTGCATATCTTCATTACTTTGAACCCAATCGCCCCAGTTGGGCTATCCATTCTGCATATGATAGTTACTTGAAACCTGAAAAACTAATTAGAGAAGAATCAAGTTTTGTTTTGTTTTTGTCTTTGTTTTTGCCCAGAGTATAATATAAATACATAATTAGTGGGATTTATATTTTGATATATACTGAAAACATCTCAGTATTTCCAGGGCATTCATACTCTAGTGTTCTTTCTTCCAAATTATTCAAGTGATGTTTGCAAAACCAAAAATAGCATTTGGACCTGATCAGTTCTGTCAACAAATGAAGTATGTAATATTTAAATATTCTGACTCCATTATAATTTGTCTTCCAAGCAAATTATAGTTGTAAACATATTTGGGGGAAGGGGCACTTTCAAACAAATTCTCATTATAATGCAGGGAACTGAGTAGTATTTAGATATTTTTCTTATTCATATCCTAAGATTTTTTTTACAAATCCTCAAATCCTTAGGAACTCTTGATGATAGTGATGTGCTATGGGGCACTTAGCTTGCATTATTCTCTCAAGGGAAGGGTCAAATATGTAGAAGGTGCTTCATAATCATTGATTTATTTACCCCTCAAGACATTCCTAAGAGATAATTACAAGTTATTCTATCCCATTAAGACTTATTAAATCTGTGAATATTCTAAAAATCTACTATATAGAGAATCAGGATGTAGCTTTACTCTCCAAACTTAAAGGTCCATGAAAACATTTCTAGATACAGCATAATATGAAAGATATTTCCTATTCATGAATCAGATACAAAAGTAAGAGAATTTTAGGTTAAAAAAAACCCTTCCAGCCTCATTTTCTAATACCAATATAAGTATTAATTCAACAGTTTTAATATAAACCTCCTAATATGAAGTGCTGGCACCCTCCATTCTAGTTTAGTTTCAACAAGTGGCAGGCTCCCAAGGGCCATACTTGTGTTGATCCTGTCTTGCAAATAGCTTAGCTATTTGACTTGGATGGCAATTTTCACTTTCTGTGATATAGTATATCTTTTTTGAACAAGAGTGTCATGCAGTCTGGAAGGCATACATGTGAGTCACAAAACATGGAAACATCTTACAAGCAAACAGACATTCACCAAAAAGGCACTCACTGGAGAAACTAGACCTAGGGGGCACCTGGGTGGCTCAGTTGGTTAATTTTCTGCCTTCGACTCAAGTAATGATCCCAGGGTCCTGGGGCTCCCTGCTCAGTGGGGAGCCTATTTCTTTTTCTCCCTCTCCCTTTGCCTGATGCTCCCCTTACTTGTGTTCTCTCTCTGTCAAACAAACAAATAAAATCTTGGAAAAAAAAAAAGAAACTGGACCTATGTATTTTTTTTCTTTAATTTTCTCTCCTCTTTCTTCTCTCCCCTACCTTCCTCTGTAGAAAGTCGCACCATCACAAAGGCCACAAGCATGAGCATGCGCATGCATCTTCAACTATGTAAAGTGATCACAATAACTACCTACCCTGCCCACACTCACACCCATACCCCATACTTTTTGGACTCATGAGAAGACAGAATTGATTCTATACTTTGTCACCTTATTGTTATATGACTTTGGATAAATCACTTACTTGAATTTCCTAAGCCTCAGTATCCCACCTACTTCATAGAACTGTTGAGGAAGAATTAACATACATACATATATGTATGTATTTTAATATATATATTATATATGTATGTATTTTAATATGTATGTTGTTATGTTAATTATGTGTATGTATGTTAATTCTTCCTCAACAGTATATGTATATATATGTATATACATATATATGTGTATGTGTGTATAAATATATATATGAAAGCTTGTTTTGAAAGTATAACCATACAAATATTATAGTACAGATGCATGGCAAGGCAATAGTTACTCTGAAGTTAAAAGAACTCAGAGTAACATGGAGGTTGTATTATATATTTAAGAGAAATTACTTTATATTTCATAAGTACTTTATTAATAAAAGTTCAACCATAAATGATTTCACTCCATCTTATATTTATTTGTATGTATATTGACTTATTTAATTAGTATTTATTGGTTGATTAAATAGCTTTTTTGATTATTTAAAAAATTCATAGTTTTCAAGGAGATCAATTAGAAAACTTATATAGGAGTGTATCCAGAATCTGCTGAGTCATTTTTATGAAGTTCTTTATTATCCTCAGTGTAAAATTATACTAATAGTATGTGATCCTCAGGGAAAAAGATTCTATAACTGTACTCTCAGTTTTCCTATATTCCCTCAGAATATTAATTTGAAAATTAATTTTATTTAATGAAATAAAATTTTATTTATGGTCAGTTTATTTATGGTCAGAAAAATTTATTAATGGTCAGTTTTTTTTTTTTTAAATGAAAGGGGACTCCTCGTGGTTTTTTTGTTTTTTTTAAAGATTTTATTTATTTATTTGAGAGAGAGACAGTGAGAGAGAACATGAGCGAGGAGAAGGTCAGAGAGCGAAGCAGACTCTCCATGGAGCTGGGAGCCCGATGTGGGACTCGATCCCCGAACTCCAGGATCATGACCCGAACCGAAGGCAGTCGTCCAACCAATTGAGCCACCCAGGCGTCCCTAATGGTCAGTTTTTAACCAGTATACCAAGTATACTAACGTGCCCACTTAAATGATAAAGAGTTTTTTTTTAATTCATCCTAGTACTGTATTGGAGATTTAAAAATGGGTTCTCTACTTCTTCGTTCACATTAGTGGCTACTTCAGCCCACCTTGTTTATCAGGAGCAACCCAATATTAACTTAAATGACAAGCAAAATGCCTCATCCACAGTTTCACTTTGCTCCTTCACATCTATGACTTCAACTGACCCTACACTCAGACAATGGCAGTAACTTTATTTATTATTGGCAATTTTCTGTCCATAACAGACCACTTAATGACGGATTTGATACTCAGAACACTTCTACCCAGCAGCAGTAAAGTGCTTTGGAAGAACTAGAAACAAAGACATCAGTTGCTGCTTTCAACAAACACAAGAAATTTCAGATAATTTCAGGTGTTTGACCCATTTTATCCTAGCTAGGTACACATGTGTGTGCGTATGTTGTATGTTGGCTACTGAAGTGTGCACTGCAAAATACACCTCCAAGACTTTCTGCAGGAGAAGCACTTCCATGATCCCCTCACAGCAAGGTGCAAAATTTAACACATGGGTCAAGAGTAGCCAAAGATCACTCTGCACCCAATATGTAACGTATAATGGCCATTATCTTTTAAAAATCTGGATTACTTTTTGTTGAGTTCACAACCATGTTGTACATATTTGCATCAGCCTTCATTTCTTTATTAAAACTAATATTTACTTCAAGAAAAGCTAATATTTACTTCAAGAAAAAATATCCCACCGTTTAGCCTCTTTTTGAGTTCTGTGAACTCAAAACACAAAAACAAAAACAAATCCTAGGAAATAATAAAAAATACTTGCCATACAAACTTTAACTAAAAGATAAATCTTTCTGACCATTTTCCAGCTTTTGCTTATATGCACTATACTCGATATTTTTCTTTCAAGAATCAATGATCCAGTTGAATCTTGATTTTAACTTACAGCCATCCATTAGAGAAAGTTAAGAGCCTGAAAAGGGTCAGCCTTTTTTGTCTCTATTAGTCTAGGTAGCTTTTGTCTCTAATGGAATCCTTTCGATAATTATTTCATACTTCTGGCAAATCTTGATGGACTCCATTCACCTCAATGTTACCTCTGCAGATCATTCAAAAGCTTCTATTAGGACATCTTAGAGAAACCTCCTTTTTGCTTTATACTCAAATAAAGGAAGTAAAAAACTAAACTTCAAGAGGGGCCATGCTTTTCAGTGTAATCACGATACTTTCCAGTCTGAACAAGAGGCATCAGCTATTCTTTCTCTTTTGAAAGCATTTTGACCAGGTGGAAGGAAGGATTTTAAACACAGTACACACATATCTTGATCCCATTCAAAACCACAGAAAATATTTTCATACTTATTTGCATAGCTTTTTTTCACTCTTAAAGTTTAGGGACTATGATGTTTTAGCTCTATTATCTCCAATAATAATTATAACAATATATTACAGTTAACTGCTAATATTGAACCAAAAAATCAAGTTACAATCTGGAACACTTACTTTTTTTCTGAAATGCATCATATACTCATACACTTCCTCTAAAAAATGTATTTTTTAAAAAATAGTTGTATTTTGCTTAGTTACTTACAAACATCAACTTTAATTCCCTAAGCAGAAAACAGCTGGATGACAGGTAAAAGCTGGGTGAGGATTAAGAATTTGCTGTGAGCTTTACACAAAACAGCTAACAGTCACTTAAAGAATCAAGAGCTGAACGTATTAGAAGATTCCAGCTGCCACTTCTTTACTTGACCTACTCTAAGTGAAACTCTATGAGCCTTCTTAGCAGGATGGACTCTGATAAGCCCAGGAATACCTGTCCACCACAGGGAGTGGGAAGGAGGCCTAGTCTTCTGGTGTCTAGTCATGGTGGAGGGAAAAGATACCAGCCAATACATATTCAGTATCTTTCACCCCCAACACTTTTCACAAGGGATTTAAGGTGGCTCCAAATATAAACATAATGAAAGAGATACAGCATTACCAGAGAAAGGTAAGGCACAGGGAGAATAAAGTTTGAACCATAGTAAGACCAAGGGTGAGATACACAAGCCAAAATGCATAACCCATTTTACTAGAATACCAACACTGCTGCCCCAGTCCATAGGCGAAGAGGGAAGCACAATCAGATACAAGACTGAAAGTATCCATAAAGTTAAGGAGGAAAGGAAGAAACTCTTTTAATAAAGTACCTGCTGTGTAACAAGTACTTTTGTATGTGCAAGTAATATTATTTTTTCATTTTATGGAAAAGGAAGCAGAAGTTCTGAGCAGTTGAATGATTTTCACATAAGGTGTTGTGGCTGGTAAGAGTCAGAACAAGAATTTAAACTCAGTTCTGGCACCAAAACTCATGCTTATTTCAAGAGGAGGACAAGGGACAAAGAATCCTTCTCAAAACTATTTTTCGGGAAAAACAAAACAAAACAAAGAAAAACAAACTATTTTTCAGGATTACACACTTTCCTAATGAGAAAAACGAATATGACATTTTCCTGAGTTCTTAGGAAATTCAGTGAATGTATTTGTGAATCAATACAAGATACAGACTCTTTCAAATGAATGCAGTTTCACCTAATTTGCCACATACCATACTGAAATTATTGTCTCCTGTTTTTCATTACCATCCTTTGACCATATTAATCTTAGTTTCATTACTTCCTTTTGTAATGCCTACATAACAATGAAATGAGTATCTATATCCTATAGTATAAACATGAGATTTGGGTATTCTGGAGACATGGAATAGAGAATGGTTCTGGGGCTACTTTTAAAAACGTTAATATTCCATTTATTAAATTCATATTATAAACCCAGTTTTTCCTTAAGGTTTTAAGTTTGACTTCAAATCTTTACCATTCTATTGATGTATCTTTATCACTTTTAAAACTACTTAATAAACAAAATTTCCTTAAGCTTCATGATGCCCTTACAAATTTACTACAGATGTTGAAGATGAAATTAAATAATTCACCTGTTTAAAATATCTTTCCTAGGGGCACCTTGGTGGCTCAGTGGGTCAAAGCCTCTGCCTTCAGCTCAGGTCATGATCTCAATGTCCTGGGATGGAGCTCTGCATCTGGCTCTCTGCTCTAGGGGAAGCTGCTTCCTCCTCTCTCTCTGCCTGGCTCTCTGCCTACCTGTGATCTCTGCCTGGCAAATAAATAAATAAAATCTTTAAAAAAAAATATCTTTGCTAATACTCAACTAACTTCTGTAAGTCAATTACATTAAACCTTTAAATATGATGACTCTTTTCCTAAATATCCCACTAATACTTGTAATGTTGATAAAATTATTTTATTTCAACTCCAAATTAAAATTTTAAATCATTTTGTCAATTGTATTTTAAATTAGAAACATAAGCTATCTATTGGATATACTCAAGTGTTAAATAAACTTCTAATATTCCAAATTATATAAGTATTATATGAAAGTTAACATCAAATATTTATAGTTGATTCCCAAATTTATAGGAAAACTCTATAGATTTTATGTAAATATTAAAAATTATCTCTGTACTTAATAAAATTTAAATCCAAAATCCTGGTTATGTTAATTATAGTCAAGACTAAATCTAAGTTAAAAGGTACTTTGCCCCCAGCATACAATGATTTCATCCTAGATGATTTTGGTTATTTCCTCGTAAACTTTTATCATAATCAGCAATTATAATTAGGATTTGAAATTTCAAGGTATAGTTATCAATTTTAAATTATGGTTAAATAATTTAACCATATGTGGTTTTATTATATATATATTGTTTTGTAGACTTTTAATGTTTTAAGTAATTTTAAACTACAAGAAGTTGCAAAAATAGTTACAGAATCTAGCATGTCCTTCACTAGCTTCCCTCAGTGGTCACATTTTTCAGAAATGTAATATAGTATCAAAAGCAGAAAACTGACACTTGTACAATACTAACTATATTCTGTGGATGGAAATACCCATGCAATTTGATCCCATGTATGGATACAAAACTATCCCATTACAGAGAAGTCCCTTGTGGAAATCCTTTGTCTGCCCTTTCTGTATCACTCTCTTTGTCCCTATCCCTTGGCAACTACTAATGTGTTTTGTATTTCTATAATTCTACCATTATGAGAATTATATACAGTTGGATCTTGCATTAATGGTAGTTATGTTCTGCAAAGTCACTACAAATACTGAATTAGTGAATATTGAATCATGGTTCCCAGGGGAAATTGAGGGTTAAGTTCTTGTGACCTCTGGTAACATTTTCATCAACCATCAATACGCAACCTTGTATAAGTGGAATTATACATTATGTAACTGTTTGAGAGGGAATTTTTCTCATTCAGTATAATATCCTTGAGATCCATCCTAGTTATCACATGAGGCAAAATGATCCTTTTTTTAAAATTTTTATTTTAAAATAACTATAGATTCACAGTATGTTACAAAAATAGTACACAGAGGTGCCCATGTACCTTTCACTCAGTTTTCCCCAATGGTACTGTCTTAGATAACTGTGTAGTACAGTATCAAAACCAGGAAACTGATAGTGGCACAAACCACAGACCTCATTCAGATTCACCAGTTTCACATGTACTCCTTTGCAAGCAAGAGTTTGTATCTGCTCTGTAGATCTGTGTAATTATAACACATGCATAGATTCATGGAACCAACACCACAATCAAGATTCAGAACTATTGGATCACTACAAAGATCCCTGTGATACCCCTTTACAGTCATATCCATCCCCCTACCTCTTCACCCCATCTCTAACCCCTGGCAACCTTCATCTCTTCTCCATTTCTATACCTTTGTCATTTTGAAAATGTATATAAATGGAATCATGCTTGTGTAAGCTTTTGAGATGGGTTTTTCTCATTCAGCACAATTCCCATGAGATTCATCCAAGTTGTTGCATACATCAATAGTTTATGCCTTTATATTGCTGAGTAGTATTCCCATATGGATGTACCACAATTTGTTTAATCATTCATCCACTGAAGTGTATTTGGGCTGTTGCCAGTTTTTTACTATTAGAAATAAAGCTGCTATGACCAATCATGTACAGGGTTTGATGTGGACCTAAGTTTTCATTTCTCTCCCAGAAATACCTAGAAATGGGAGTGCAGGTTTGTACAATAAATGCAAGTTTAGGATTTGTTGTTGCTGTTGTTAGAAACTCCAAACTAATTTCCAGAATGACTGTACCATTCTAAATTCCAGCCAGCAATGTATGAGTGCTTCAGTTTCTTCATGTCCTCACCAGCATCTGGTATTATCATCAGTTTTCATTTATCCATTCAGATAGATATGAAGTAACACCCCATTGTAGTTTTAATCTGCATTTCCTTAATGGATAATAATGTTGAACACCTTTTCATGTGTTTATTTGCCATTTATATCTCCTCTTTGATAAAATGTTTATTCATGTCTTTTGCCCATTTCCCAACTGGATTTTGGGTTTTTTTTTGTAATTTTTTATTTTTTTTAATTTTTTTTTTTAATAAAATTTTTTATTTTTTATAAACATATATTTTTATCCCCAGGGGTACAGGTCTGTGAATCACCAGGTTTACACACTTCACAGCACTCACCAAAGCACATACCCTCCCCAATGTCCATAATCCCACCCCCTTCTCCCAAACCCCCTCCCTCCAGCAACCCTCAGATTGTTTTGTGAGATTAAGAGTCACTTATGGTTTGTCTCCCTCCCAATCCATCTTGTTTCATTGATTCTTCTCCTACCCACTTAAGCCCCCATGTTGCATCACCATTTCCTCATATCGGGGAGACCATATGATAGTTGTCTTTCTCTGCTTGAGTTATTTCGCTAAGCATGATACGCTCTAGTTCCATCCATGTTGTCGCAAATGGCAAGATTTCATTTCTTTTGATGGCTACATAGAATTCTTTATATATAACTAGATTCAAGTCCTCACTAGATACGTAGTTTGCAAATAATTTCTCCCGGCTTATAGGTTGTCTTTTCATTCTCTTGGGAGGGTCTTTTGTCTAAAAGTGTTTGATTTTGATAAAATCCAAATTGCCACTTTCAATTTTTTTTAATTTTTATGAATGATCTTTAGAGTTTCATTTATAAGAACTCTTTGCACATCCCCAGATCCCAAAGATTTTCTCCCATGTTTTCTTCTACAAATTTTCTAGTTTTACATTTTACATTTAAATCTATGATCTATTATGAAATAATTTTTTATGAAATATCAGGTTCATGTCAACACTTACCTATTTTATTTTTTTGCCCACAGATATTCAATTGCCCTTGCAACAGTTGTTTTTTTTTTTAAGATTTTATTTACTTATTTGACAGACAGAGATCACAAACAGGCAGAGAGGCAGGAGGGGGTGGGGGGAGCAGGCTCCCCACTGAGCAGAGAGCCAGATGAGGGGCTCGATCCCAGGACCCCGAGATCATGACCTGAGCTGAAGGCAGAGGCTTAAGCCACTGAGCCACCCAGGTACCCCAACCCTTGCATCAATTGTTAAAAAGACTACACTTCCTCCATTGAATTACTTTTGCACCTTTGTCAATATCAGTTGGACATATTTATGTGAGTCTATTTCTGGGTACTCTATTCTTTCAGACATGTTTTGTTCAGTTAAACATATATGATAAACCTGTTTGCACAAACATTTTCAGTGTCATTTCATCTAAAGCATGCTACTAGTTGGATATACTATAATTTATTTAATCACTACCAATTTGGACATTTAAGCTATTTTGCATCTTTGCTAACATAAACCACGCTGCAATGAACATCTTTGTAGCATAACCTTTGCATGTATTCATGGTACTTTCTTAGGATTTCTGGAAGTAAGCTGTCATATCAAAGGGTATATACATTTTAGAAAGTGAAATCCTTTGGATAATGGGTAGAGCTCAAAATATTTTGTGAATGTATGTTTAAAAATGTATGTATATATGTAAAATAGTTAGGTATAAAGGGAGGATAGGTGAATGGAATGGGATAACAACGAAGCCATTTACCGCTCTTCATACAAGGTTCACTGCTTCCCTGCTTTCCTTCCTCTCTCTCTGCCTGCCTCTCTGCCTACCTCTCATCTCTGCAAATAAATAAATAAAATCTTAAAAAAAATTCATTGCTTTCCACGTCTGTGGAAAATCAATGAATAAATCAGATTTCTCAGAGCAATCTGCTCCAGGGTGAAGGGAAGCTTCTTCTACCACCTTCCCTAATGTCCTATCATGTAATTGCTTAAATGCCAGATACTCCGTAGAGAGAGTTGTATAAATGTGCCTCAGGAAGCCAAGTTTGACAGTAGATTGAGTAGAAGTCATTGACAGTGGTCAATATTTTGATTCAGAGAACATTTAACTAGCCTAGTACAGAGCACATGTCAAATATGAATAAAAGATATTTCTATGAGAGAGTCACAGAGTGGAATGAAAAGAGGGGAGAGAAAAATGAATCTTGGCTTGTATGTGTGGAAGTCTCTTGAAAATGTAGTATCTGTGCAGGGCCTGAGCGTGGCTCAGGAAGACAGAATATGGGCAATGGCATGCTAGGGAGAGGGAGGAAAGCATGGCCCATGAAAGTGAGTGTGCAGCTGGGTCACTCCATGAATGTGCATGCTTTGGGGGAGATTGTTGAAAATACTTTTGGAAAGGCAGGTGTGAGTCAGGATCTAGGAAGAAATTGGAATCTCCAGTAGAGGTAGGGGGCTTATATTCAAATAGGGAATCTTTTAAAGTTTTAAAATGGGAATAGGTAATCTGAGCCGTCAGATAATCCTGGCAACAGTGTTTGATGAACAGCTTGGAGTGGGAGAAATACTATAGACAGCTAGTCATCCAAGGAAGCTACTAAGTCTAAGAAGAAGAAATTTATCTCTAAACATTGACAGAGGCAGTGGCAAGAGATTAAGGCTTGTGTGTCTCTACTTCTAGATTCACTTCTAGATGGTCCAGGGAAGGTTGGGGAAAAAAAAATATTTGCCTGGAGGGAAGAGGCAAGTGAATCCTGGGATCATGGGTTTTAGTTCAACCATGACTGAAGAAGTGGTAGAAAGAAGCAGCTGGAATCCAGGGTTGTAAGAGCAAGTACTCTACAGCCAAGATTCCTGGGTTTTAAAACTAGAACCTGCACTACTAGCTGTGTATCTCCTGTTAAGTGAATTAACTCTCTGTGCCTCATTTTCCTCAATTATAAAAGGGGAATGATAATAGTACCAATTTAATAGTGCTGCTGTGGAGATTAAACAAATTAATAAATGCCCAGTGCTTAGAACAGTGCACGGTAATCTTCTTGTTGTTTTCATTATTTCTGTGCAGCTTCAAGAAAAGAAGTTTGTGACTGCATTTGCCGACCTCTTATCCAGGTTAAAAAACAAGAGGAAGAGGGGTGCTTGGGTGGCTCAGTAAGTTAAGCATCTGCCTTCAACTCAGGTCATGATCCCAGGGTCCTGGGATTGAGCCCCCGTGGGGGGCCTCTGCTCAGCGGGGAGTCTGCTTTTCCCTCTGCCCCTCCTCCTGCTTATGCATCACACCCCACTTCTCTTGCTCCCTCTCTCAAATAAATAATTCTTTTTTAAAACCAGAGGAAGAGGAAATATAATTTAACAACAGTGTTTCTCCCATTCTAATATGCAACTGCATCACCTGGGAATCATGTTAAAACGCAGATTCTGATTCAGGTCTGGGTTGGGGCCTGCGATTCTGGATTTCTAAGAAGATCTTAGCTGATGTGCAAGAATCTGACAGCTCCTTCACTGCTTTCTCTATTTCTCTTTTCTTCTTACTTCCAGACTCATCTTGAACTTTGGATACTAAGGGTATTCCAGTTCTTACTGTTGTAATAACCGTTTTCAGAAAAACTTTCCTTTATACCACAATAATTATAAAATGAATCCTACCATATAGCCAAGTGTTTTACATTTCTTACCTCAAATCCTCATAGCAAATAAGGATAAGGTGCTGTGAATCTCATTTTACCAACGAGGAAATATAGAGAGGTTAAGTAACATGCTCAAGGTCCTCCATCTCACAAGTGGCAGAACTAAGATTCAAACCCAGGATATCAGACACCTAAATCTGAGTTCTTTTCAAATGTTACACTATTCTCTGAGGGAACTGCCTTCCATGGAGACACCAAAAGACAGACAAAGAAGATGAAGTTGGAGGAAAAAAGTGTGTGCCTTGCCTGCATAAGGCCGTGAAGTTACTCAGCTTCCCAGACCAGATATTTCACAGAGACCTCATGTAGAATCTTGTAAATTTGAGTTCCCAGGATTTAAAACTAGCTCCTCCACCCTCCCCACCCCAAATACAGAGACCTATTTAGCTAGATCTTGATTAGACTTAAGCAGGATATTTTTTGGTAAGGTATTTCCCAAGAGCTTTAGCTCATTTATTAGAACACTGTCAAACAAAACAAAACAACAACAACAAAAACAAGGGAATTCTGACTACAAATTGAGAGACACCATGATTATAAATCTGGGAGTAAGATAGCAAGTCTAAAATGCACACCCACTTCAGAAAAATGAATGAAACAAGATGGGATTGGGAGGGAGACAAACCATAAGTGACTCTTAATCTCACAAAACAAACTGAAGGTTGCTGGGGGGAGGGGGTTTGGGAGAAGGGGGTGGGATTATGGACATTGGGGAGGATATGTGCTTTGGTGAGTGCTGTGAAGTGTGTAAACCTGGTGATTCACAGACCTGTACCCCTGGGGATAAAAATATATGTTTATAAAAAAATAAAAAATTAAAATGCACACCCACTTCTATTTTATCTGCTAGATCCATGAAAAACAATGCATTTCCTTAGATATTAGCTTTAACAACAACAATTAGTTCATGTGCATGCACTATTATGTGGAAGGATGATGAGGCACAGGGAATCCTTCCCTTTCAGGTCCATAGGCTACGGTCTCTAAGGGGATGAGATATACACTTAAACATGGTTACATACAGGGGATGAGATGAGCACTACATAAGCCAGTTTGGCTCTGATGCTCCATCCCTGGCAGCTGATAGCTCAGGTAGGATCCTAAAGATGTGTCCTCATAAACTTACGATAGCCCTAACCAAACTATGTTACCATTTGCTTATTTCCAGGTCTGTTTTATTCTGAAACAACTCTTTAAATTCTAGTTTTCACATATTCCCTTAACGATTCTCCTCCTGTCTATAAATTCTCCTTCTGTCTACTCCTCCTGAGTACCTACCTCACAGATTTTTGGGTTTTGTTTTCTCTATACCCAGGTAGTAAGGCATTATAATTTAAGTGTTCTCCATTTGCTCTACTTGCTTCTTTTTTAGATCAATAAATTTACTTTTAAAAAACTTTTGTATCACCCCCATACTTGAGAAACTGGGATCTTTTAGATAGTAAATGTAATTAGACATCAAATATAAAAGTAAATAAGTAATACTTGAAATTTCAAAATAATCCACACTTCATCTAGAATCATTGCATATATCCCCTGGATCATTTATTGAGGAAAAGTTGCCCTGAAGGAAATGACCCAAGGGTACACACCCATGTTTATTGCTCTACTTTCAATATTTTTCTAACAACCTATTCTTCAGTTGATGATGAATTAGTAAAGGCATTAATATGGTAGACAGTGATTTTGGCTGGGCCAATCAGGGATGATTTTTATGGCAGATGTAACATTTGAACCAGATCTTTGATTTTGAGAAGCAACTGGATATAGGACCAAATTATATAAGAATATTCCAAATGTCCCTTGCCTACATACGGAGGTGGGAAAATTTTTAAGTCCAGAAGAATCTTAAATGTGTCTTACAATGGCAGATCTGACAGATCTTAATGAGCCACTTTCCCCAGGAGTCTCCACTGCCAGAGCAGTGACTAAATTGTGGAATTCCCAGCTCTGGGGGAATATTTGTGGGGAGCATATTCTAGGTGGAGATTTGAGAGAGGATTTCAGTACCCCAGAAATCACATTACTAGAAAGCTGCCACAGAAAGGAGCTTCTTGTGGCAGCTCTGAAATGACAAGAGCATAAACCAGTTAACTGAACACCTATGAAGACATTAATATGCATTCTGAAATCCTAACATACAATGTATTCCAGGATGTTCTCAGCAATGCAATTTTTCTGATCGAATCCAAATGTCTGTTAGCCAGAAGAACACACTCTTCCAGCTAGGAGAAAAACAATTTAAAACCTGTGAAATTGTCTCTAATTACATTTAACTGACCATTTGTCCTTATTTGGCCAAACTGCTGCTTAGGCTATGATTCCCTAGAAGGTTTATGATAATGAAATGTGCAATAAACAGTTTAATAAATGTTTTTGTTTTTTGGTTTTTGGGTTGTTTTTTTTTTTTTTGTCTTAGCTGTGAACATGTGTTCTTGCAAGGCATTAACATAAAAACAAAGCAGCAATCCTTCTAATAGCCTTGGTTATCTCTTGAATGAAGCAACTTTTCACTCCACTGCAGGCTCACCACAGAACTTGAGCGTTTTGCTCACATAGCCGTTACTATAAACAGTTAGACAAGGTCTTCTGTGTCTTCAGCACAATATGGAACAGCAGGTAAGATCTGCTATTAGAATGTTGCAAAATAATGATAGGGGGTAGGAGTAGACATTTGGTTTACCTAAGAGTTTCTCAAAAAATTTCACAGGGCAAAATTAAAATATGAAAAATGAAATGTTACTAGGAAAAAACTGAACCAGGTAGATGTATTTAATGAAGACACAGGTGCTATGAACTAAACAGAGAGTGCAAAGAAGCCTTCCCATGCTGCAAGGGGGCCAGAGTGTATGACAGTGAGTCTGGGTTGCCTCTAATTCCTCTAATTCAGCGATAACGTCCCTGTCTGCACACACAACTGCAGAAGGAGCTCGGGTACCCAAAGAGTCAAGTGTTTGCAGATGCATCAGAATCAGCCACCATTTAAGAAACCTACCATCTTTCAGAATGAATTCCCTACATGTCACAATAAGTTCAATTGAAAAGAAAAGAAAGAGATTTTCTGTTACTTCTTTGCTATACACATCTTCCCACCTGTATGTTGGATGTTTCAAACTACCAAATGCTGAGGGAATTTACCCAGGCATGTTATTAATGCCAGCCCACCACCGTTATGAACACAAATAGGCAAGATTTGGAGCACTTCAAAATTGACTGCCTAATTTAAAATTGCTTGAGTGCACTTAATCAATATTTATTTGCTTCTTCTAAGAGATGAAGAAAGTATATTATAGTGCTGATTTCATCATTTATATGTTAAGAAAGAGTACAAAGGCAGTGTAATGGCTCCAATGGTAGGCTTCGGAGGCAGAAATATCTGGATTAAAAATACTGGTGGATTGTAACCTCAGACAAGTTACCTAGTATATAAACCACAGTTTCCTCAGCTATAAAATGGTGATAAGACTAGTTGCTGATCCACAGAGTACATAGTGAGGATATAGAAAACAGTGCAGTCCATACATAGAGCAAAAAACCAGTAAGTACTGTTATTACATTACTTTCTTAAAATTTCTCTTCTTCAATCTTTTTTTTCTCCTTCAGTGTGGGACAGAGCCTGTGATATCAGGTGAAGCAAGCCACAGTGGTGAACTCTCTAAAGTCTAATGGGGCCAGCAAGTATTAAAAGCAAAAGTGTGAAAAAAAAAAAAAAAGCAAAAGTGTGGGTCAGGATCTTCAAAAGTTTGAACATGAGTGATAAATGGCAACTATTATCTATGTCAGTGCCTACTACTTTGGTACAGTGTCTGTGCTGTCCAAAGAGAATGGAAGCATAAGCCCACTATTGCTGAGTTTTCCAGAAAAACCTGTATTCTTTTAAAATGCGACATTTGGGGGCACCTGGGTGGCTCAGTGGGTTAAGCCTCTGCCTTCGGCTTGGGTTGTGGGATCGAGCCCCACATCGGGCTCTCTGCTCAGCGGGGAGCCTGCTTCCCCCCTCTCTCTGCCTGCCTCTCTGCCTGCTTGTGATTTCTCTCTCTCAGTCAAATAAATTAATAAAATATATTTTAAAAAAATAAAATACAACATTTGTAATTTTTAAACATTGGCAAAGAATTCACTATAATATGGGTTTATTTCTTTATTTCTATTAGGGGGCCAATATGGAAAGAGCAAACAAAACAGATACTTAGGTTTAATTTAGCTCAAAGGGCACCAGAGCAAATGATTAAAGGACACTAAAACAAAATGAACCCAGTCTTCTGAAAAGTCCCTCTAAAATGTGCTAGAAGCCTGGTAGCAGAGGAGTGAGTCGACATGCCTTTCTTCTTCTCTCTGTCTGGCTATCTATGTGTTCCTTATTTTAACCGACCATCCATCTATTATCATGAAGCCTCTATAATGAATTACTGGGTGTTAAGGAAGATTCAAAGAAGTAAATGACAGGCTCCCTCACCTCAAAGAATTCCCAGCATCTGAGGGGTGTTAGTGGCAGTAGCAGATATGAGTGCCCTACACAGTAAGGAGAATGGAGGTAGAGTCAGAATGGTAACAGCAGGAGTGGCATTAAAGAAGTGAAAAAACAACAACAACCAAACCAAACCAAACCAAACCAACAAAAAGCAACCCTCTCAACTTAAGGATGTAAGTCTTGCTCTAGTGATTTTCTTTGGGCACATATCTGGGGCTGGGTTGAATTATGTCTTCCGGCTACAGCTTTTTAAATGGAATATGTAAATCCATCCTGGCACAGAGCTCCATCACCATCATGAAAAAGCCTTCTCAATATAAATTACTCCATATAAAAATCAGTAAGTATTAATAATGCTCACAAAATGCATGAGTACCAATGATGTTCACAAAATAACTTAATTAAAAAAAAATCTTCTGTAAGGTGCAATGAACTCATAAAACCCCTGCAATGTATATTCATAAATATTGATTAAAGAGATGGCATAAACCAGATGGTGAAACACCATGATCCCTGGATTCTGAAATGTAACAGCAATTACTACAAGGGGTCAGACTCAGGTAGAGGGTTAAATTAAAGCTAGCATTAAAATTATTTGTACAATACTATATTTTATATTAAATAGACATATTTATCTTTGTCTTCTAAAAATTATATTTAAATTATAAAACTAATACTAAGAGATTATATAAAATCTGGGAGAGAAAGAGAGAAAATGATCCAGAGTTCCTTAAAATTCCTTTTATATTTATGGATATATTTTTAAGATTTTATTATTTATTTGAGAGAGAGAATGAGAGAGCATGAAAGGGGAGAGGTCAGTGGGAGAAGCAGACTCCCTGCTGAGCAGGGAGCCCAATGTGGATTTAGATCCCAGCACTCCAGGATCATGACCTGAGCTGAAGGCAGTCGCTTAACCAACTGAGCCACCCAGGTGCCCTACATTTACATTTTTATGTTATTGCTAGTTATGTATCCCTTTTCCCCTCTTAATATCTTCTCTTTTTGTATTTTCCATGATGGACTTCATAGCTACTAAGTGGTCACACAATATTTCACTGAATGGATGTACAAAACTGATTGAACCAAATTCCCGTGATGGGAATCTAACTTATTTATACTTTTCAAAACAAATAATGCCATACTCAATGTTCTTGTGGCTATTTTTCTATATTTTGGAGTATTTCCATGAGTTAGGCTATGAGAAATGGAATTACCGGATCAAAGAAAACCTGTATTTTTTATGGCTCTTAATATGTACCAGAATTTATCTCCCAAATTTCACTTTGATTTTTCCTGGCACCAGTAATGTATGAGGGTTACTCATGCCTTTGCTAAGTATGGGTATTATAATTTTCAAGTTGCTAAATAAGTAGAGAAAGAACTTGTTTTATTTTATTAAAACTTAAATTTCTTTTTTAAGCCAAGACATTTTCTGTAGTATTTCTGAATGTGAGTATGTAGTTGCATGTAAACCATTAGTGTCTTTTATAAAAGCAGCAGCATGCATGCATTTCTATCTATCTAGACTTCCAATCTGAACAATGGTGGATGTAATATACACCTTTGAAGGCTTTGTGGCATATTTTGACATTTTAAGTGTATTCATTCATCCTTTATTGATCACTTAGTATATGCCAGCCTCCACTGCATATGCTGGGATACAAAGAGTTACAGACAAGGGGGAAGGGCATTACATGCTCAAGAAATAGCATCTTCAAAGGAATGTGATATGTGACAGAAAATGATGTTTTCATAGAACTATAGATGCTCATTATTTTGGAGAAAAAGGCACTGTATCAGTTACCTACTGTTGTATAACAAACTACTCTGAAATAGGCTTCAAACAACAATGCTTTAATATTTCTTTTAAGTGTGTGGGTTAGCTGGATGGTTTCTCTGCATGCTTTGGCTGTATGCACTCATGTAGCTGCACCGGCTTGGGTTAGAATCAGCTGGGATATCTGGGATAGGTGGGCAACTCTGTCCAAGAACTCATTCATTTTGAAGGGGCTGGACAGATTTCACTTCTTCGCATGATACCATCAGTTTCAAAAGGGGAAGCCCCAATGTACAAACACTTAGCAGGCTTTTGCTTGGGTCACATGTGCTAACTTCCTAGCAGTCAAAGCAAGTTCCAGGCCAAACCATCTCAACAAACCTCCCCAAAGAATGACTGAAAAGTTTTTAATAGTTTCGGAGGTGTGGAATAGGTTTTCTGAAGGTGCCACACTCTGATCTCTACTTTTAGAAAGGTGACTTAGAAAAAACTGCATGATATGAGACACGAGATCATTAGGACACAACCAAGATCATCATAGTGGAAACATCACAGAGAGGAGGGAAAAGAGTTGAAGAATACTTATTAGCAATAACAATAGTCAGATTTATTGAGCACCAATTATGAGACTTTATAACCCTATCTCATATCCTTACAACAATCACTTTACACAAGCATACTTAGCTCTATTTTATGAAATTAGAAAACATGCAAATGGTTGAGTAACATTCTGAGGTGTTTAAAGCAAATTTGTGGGAGAACTAGGATTCAATTCTCCATCTCTTTGAAGCTGAAGTCGTTGGTTTCCTCAAATCTGCTGAAGAATGACAGGCAATAACCTGAATGGTGAAGACTGAAAGTGGCTGATAAACCAGGAGGGAAAAACCACCTATTTCTTTCTCATATTTATAATGCATGGGATAAACTTTCAGGAAAGAGGAGGTGTTCTTGCTGGTAGAAGCTAGGGTATAGTGAGGAAGGGGAAATGGGAAGGGGAGAGAGAAGGGCTGAACACAGTGGCTTAGCATCTTTGGCATAAACACTGGGGGCCTCTGATCCCTGCTCCAGTATCAACTAGATTTAAGCCACCAGGACTTATCCTGGAGAGGGATAGTAAGTCAAGAGAGTTATTGGTATGATGCAGAGAAGATAGATAATGAAATGCAATTTAAATTCTGCATTCTTTTTTTTTTCTTTTTTTCTTAAACACCAACTCCCTCTTACCCTCCTCATTTCTCCCTTTCAACTGGATCTTTGTGGGTGGGTTTCATTTCTTCTGAAATGCCTACTTCCTTCCTCTTTTGTCTTTCTGTCTTGGTCCCTGGGGAGAATGGAAATTAGCTAAGTGTGATGGGTGTTCAGGAGGCAGGCTTTGGTCCTTGGCCAAAAGAGAACTAATTCCTCCAAGAGTAGCCAAAAGTATCAGCTTTACAACAGCCCTTCTTAAAGCTGAAAGGGTTTCTTTGTTTCTTCAATATTCCAAACCAGGGCAGTTGCAATCTGTCTTAAGAAATCCATGATCACACCCAAACAAATCTCTCAAATCAATTCAAATATCAATGAACATGTATTGAGCTGTAGGGAGGGGTGTCAGATTGGAGATACATAAAGCAGGATAAAACAAAAGGCTTTACTCACCATGAATGTACAGCCTTTATGCAGTGGGGGGATAGAGTCTTACAGCAGAAAGTTATATCATGTAAACAATAATAATAATGTAGAGTAGGCTGAAATGTGTGCTAAGTAGAGGTATGTACTGATTCTGTGGGGACGTGGAGAGAACACAATTCTATGGAAGGAAAGCCATCTGAGCTGATCTTTGAGAGATAAGAAGGGGCAAATAAGTGTTCAAGGCAGAGCACAGCCTAAACCACAGTGCAAACCTGGGAAGTGCCCGATGTGGTTGGGGAACAGCTGAACTGTAGGGGTTAAGAATTATAGATTTTTGGCCAATATAAGAAGTCTCAGGATTTTCTGAAATGAGACCATTTTTTTCCTCCAGTACATTGTCATCTGAAATAATGTTATTCATTAAAAAAAAAAAAGTCAAGACATCATCAATCTTAGGTGTTTGTTTGTTTGTTTTGTTTTTTATCTTCATCAGTTATGTTAAAGCAGTGAACACTTTGAGCCTTATTACACACATCTGCTCCTTGGGGATTTAGCAAAGAGATAACAAAGGGTAACATATCAAATTGCATTCAACAATCATCTTTTATCCCCAAGTACTCTGTCTGGCACATAGTATATACTTACTAAATATTTGTTGCCCGTATAAATGAATGTATCTGATCCTGAGGCTACCCTACTATATACCATTTTACAGTACCCAGAGACTTAAGGAAACTAAGTTACTTAGTGTCACCAGATGTGTCGGTCTGGATAGGCTGGGTTATGGTATGTTAACAGCCCCCAAAGCTCAGTGGCTTAACATAATGCAGGTTTATTTCTTGCTCACCCTGTATGTCCAGTGCAGGTCATCAGAAAGGTCTGCTCATAATAATGGCTCAGGTGTCCAGGAGCCTTCATCTTGACTCATGCTTCCACAGTCAGTAAGACAGAGAGACAAGGATGTGACAATCCCTCTGCTACCTCTTAGAGCCTGCATCTGCATGAGACACAGTCCCTTCATCTCCTATATCGTTCAAAGAAAATCATATAGCCAGAATCTGACTTCAGGGAAACAAGGATGAGGAAAGGAATAAAAGTATTGGTGAACAGCTCTAATGACCCCCACACTGGGTCATTCCCATGCCTTGTCCCTTGAACTCAGCTTTCATCTTAGAAGGAAACTTAATAAATGTGGTTCTGTGAATGAATATTGTAAAAATACTATTGCCTCTGTGTATATATGTAAGCCCTCTACCAGATTTTCTATATAAATAAAATTACTCCAAATTTTCTTAACAGAATTCTCTGCTAGTCGAGCAAATCACGGCATTTTGCCTTAAATCACTTTAAATCTCAGCATTGTTTCCATGTCAATGCCAGCCCATTTAGTACTTCTTCCCTCTTAGGAGATGATATCATTTACTCTAGAAACCTTATTCAGTCACTGAACATCTTGCAGAAAATTTAGCTAGTGTAGACATATGCCTAGCACTTGTACTAACATTTTCTATCTTCTATTCTGACACTTATTAGATGATTGCTTTAAAGCTATTTTTGAAGAGAGGACTTGAAAGAGGAGAATGGATCAATCACTGTTTAGCCTGCTAGACCCTCTTTGATGTACGGTAACCAAAAGTCATTCTCATCACATCACAGAAGGTTTAGGTGAGGCAAGCTTGTGATCTCAGCTGAATTCTTACTATACGATAGGCTCTCTAGTGTCCCCACACAGGGGATGTAATTCAGTTTATAATAAAAGCTCAGTGTCCTTATTGCTGTTACTATACACAGCAGACTTACTATATACCATCTATTGTATTTTTTTGGATGAAAGAAAAAGTATTAGATTATGTCCTGACTGCCTTTCAAAGTCTACTTAACCAATTCACTGCTGCTAATTAGCATCTGGGTGCCCTCATAGGGCACCACCCTAGGCAATTCCTAGCCTTCCTCATGTATCAGACCTCCATAAGACTACTGTCCCCTTGTGGTGATGAACAAGTTATGTCCATTCCATGATAAACATGAGGCTGTTTTCAAAGAAATTAGAACATGCTGGTCATCTCATTGCATTATCCATCATTTGGAATCACAGAAAAGGTAAAATAAGGCCCAAAGATAGCTTTGTATATTGACTCTCACTAGAAGAAATGTTCCATGGCTGAGAGAGTTTATAGATAACCTAGTTTCTCATCCTCTCAGCCTCTTGCGACAATAATGTAACTTGCCACCTCAGCAGACATATTATATAATCAATACTTAGATGGCCATTATTGCTGTTGGGCATAAAAAAATGCACTCAAAAGACAGGAGAATCTTCTGGAGACACTCATTCTGTCAAGCAGGGCAGTCCTTACGGAGGGTTTCCCTCCAAAAGCAGACAGCCAGAGGAAATGTTGACAATGTCAAATGTCAGGCAGAGTTTCTAGGGCAGCAATGCACCATGGGTCTCTTGCCTCCCCCAGCAGGCTCCTGGACAGAAGACTGACTTTTGCTGATGAATCAAAGAAACCATTTAGGGTGTCCAAATATTTCCTTTAGTGTTTTGTTTCAGAACTCTCCCTCAACCCCCTAATGTTAGGAAGAGCAGGGATTGAGTTTTTCTATTATCAAAACCATACTAATGAATACTAATTGAACACAGGGAATTTGAAGATGCCAAAACAAACAAACAAAACAACAACAACAAAAACAAAAAAACCCTCTGGCATTCAATATAAAGAAATATTTTTCATTGTAAATATGAGTAAAAGAATTTAATATTGCTCAGCTAATCTCACTCAAGAGCTATAAACTATACAGTCAAATAAAATTGAGTAAGAAAAACAATTGCTTAAAACATTAGTTATGGTTGAGTCTCTATTAAAACATTCTCTGAATCTGATTCTTTGAAAAAGTAGAAATATAGTTGATTTTTTCAAAGAGTTTATTTTCCAGAGACTCGGAGTAGCTCTGTAGAAAGCCAGAATTAGGTCATGCTTTCCACAATCAATAGAGCTCTATAGAGCTCTATTAGAAATATATATTAGAAATATATATTGATAAAATATATCTCATTTATTTTGTGAAAACCAGAACCATGAAGGGATATGGAATGAGAACAGGCATATTAAAATGCTAACAAAGAAATCTCCTCACAACCCCCTCCCACCCACCCCCCAAAATATTCAAGTAAGCATATGGGATTTGCAATCAGGCTGCAACGGGGGGGTCAGAGATCAAAAATAAATGGTGGGCCACAACATGCAGAGCTTTTAAAAAATAATGTCACATTCTTTCATTCCAAGCATAAGAAATGGGCAACTTGTTCAGGGCAAATAATTGTTTGAACTGAGGATTTTATTATTAATCTCTGAAGACTGCTGAATTTAGGGTCACAGTAAGGGTTGATTAGGTACAAGGTGCATAAAGCTCTCCTCTGTCGATGCTATTGAAAGAAGCAAGTAATTTAGATTCAGAATTGGTCTTGGATTGAAGCTCACTCCATTACCGACCATTTTCAATTTCAGCTATACAATAAACATCAAGCTCGGCAAGGAAATTAGTACATTTGGTAATGTATTGGAAGAGATGGGTGGGTCTTTGACAAGATGACACTTATCACCAAAGCTTCAGTTAATGAAACCCTTGAGTGGTATCTGCGTTTGACATATTTTGACATTTTTTGAAATCACATCCAGCGTTTTTTCCCCCACAATGTTCTTCTTTATGAGAGAAAAAAAAATCCATCTATCTTTAAAATGAGTACTGGAGTACTGCAATATTATTGGAAATAAAATTAAAGAGATGCTGCCTGCCACTGACAGGAAGAACAGGGTACTTTCTCAAAATCCATAAGAAGCAACAGATTCACAGGATAAATTTTATTCAAATGAAGCCCACAATGCACTTTCAGAAGAAGCTTCAGGTTTAAATGGAGCATGTTTTTATCATCCCTCTCCTAAAAGTACCTTTCACTATAAAATGTGATTTTTTTCTCACATTAATGAGAATTAATGTGACTACAATTTATATCGCAGCAACAAAACAAAACAAAAAAATAAAACAAAACAAAAAAAGCCAAACAAACAAAAAACCTGCCAATTTTGAGCAATTATTTCCTGAACAAAATAGTTTTCTTTCTTCCTTCCTTCCTTTCCTCTCCTTCCCTTCTCTTTCCTTCTTTCTTTCTTTCTTCAATAAAGGTGGGACTTTTAAAAAGAGAAAATAATGAAAGGGAACAGAAAATGAAGTCCACACACCAAAAAAAAAAAAAAAAAAAAAAAAGAGAGAGAGAGAGAGAGAGTCAAGAAAGAAAAACTTCAGGGAAAAATAAAAGTACAAAATAAATAGAGGGATAGCAGATGAGAATGAAAGCATCAAGAATGAACAATTTCTGGCCTCAAACTAGTTTTGACTAGATCACTACCCATATTCTCTCACCAGAGTTCTCACATTTATGTATAATTAAATGCTGTTTTATTGCCAACTGGCCTAGATAATGAAAAACTAGAAAAAGAAGAAAATGCTTCCAAAGTGACCAAAAATTTAGGTTCACACATTCTGAGGAGTGGTTTTTGTTATTTACTTTTTAGTTTTTTCTGAAAGCTGGGTGAAATTATTATGTATTCAGATATTTTAAATCTCACACAGTTCTATTGTTCATGCCATGTATTTTATCCAGTGCTGGGAGAATAGTGTAACAAAAAATACAAAGCGTTCTAAATGGGGGGGGGGGGGGCGCTCTCTGAACCCTATTGGACCCAGGGTGGCACTTGCAGTGTGGTAGGCCCAGCCGGGTGGTCCCTCTCATCTATCATTTACCCACCACGAGGAGGAGGTCACCTTGAAGTCTGGAATGGGGGATAGGAGAGAGAAAGAGCATGAGGGAAGCAGAAAGAGCAGAGTGGGGAAAGAAAAAAGGCTGCTTAGATACTCTCGAAGAATTCAAAACACATCAAGAGGACTCTTTTTTAACCTTCACTCCATAGGTGATTTCTTTAAACCCTTTAGACTCCTACCCTTTCTGACTTCCATAATCCAAATTTAAGACCCTAGATGCTACAGTGAAGGGAAGGGGAAAAAAGAAAACTAACTTCTGTATTAGCTCTAGGTCTTAATATTGCCATTTCAAAAAGCTGAATTTGACATTTCCCTGAATGCTGGCTCTGATCCCTGTCCCCTAAAATAATTTTAACATCATGTAAAAATGCAATGAACATTATAGATTTATTTGGTCATCTAATCACCAGGGTTTGATGATGATTTCTACCAAAACACTTGTACTATCAGTGTAGAAAATCACCTGAGTTCATTGTGTTTCAGTAGAATGACATATATCACCTGCTTCAAAAATGGCATTACAGATCAAGCATTTTTAGTATCATAGTCTGACCTTCAGACAAGTATGCTCTGTAAGAGTTTTCCTTTTATTTTGGTGGTTTTAATAATGAATGGGAATAATCAAACTTTGTGTGAAAGGCTATTACTTAATACATTCAGTGATGCTATTTAGCTGGGAGGTACTGGAAGCATTCAACACTGAAACTATCTGCTGAACATAGCAATTCTGAGCACAGCCTAATTGTTGCAAGACCCTCCATCAATGTGGGAAGAAATGCCTCTTGATTGGTTCATTCTGCTCCTGTGTCCAGCTCCCCAGTACATGCTTCTAAACAACTCTTAACTCTACCTTCTGGGCAGTTTTTCCTTATCCCTTATCTTCATTGGACCACATTTGAAAAGGGCATTGAAAATATGCTCTCAGGGCACCTGGGTGGCTCAGTGAGTTAAGTGGCTGTCTTTGGATCGGGTCACGATCCTAGCCAGGGTTCTGGGATCAAGCCCCACAATGGGCTCCCTGCTCAGCAGAGAGCCTGCTTCTCCCTCTCCCTTTGCCTGCCGCTCTGCCTACTTGTGCTCTCTATCTCTCTGTCAAATAAATAAATAAATCTCTTAAAAAAGAGAGAGAGAGAAAAGGGAAAAAAAAGAAAAAAAATATGCTCTCTTAGGGGCAACAGTTTTCTTCTTACTCTTAGGCTGCTGCTATTTTGGCAGTACGAATCTCTCAACAACTTCATTAACTTTTTGTACCAGCAGCAACATTGGCAATTTTTTTCAGGACAGAGGATTTCATTGTTGTTGTTTTTGTTGTTGTTTAGCTATCAGACTTCTGTGGCGGGTGCCATGTGCTTAGGTTCTTTTAAGCCATTTGTGCACCTGAAAAGATTCATTAGCTATTGCCACAATCAGTTCAACAAAAGGCACCTTTGGCATCTTTGATTTGGTCTATGACTCCCCAAAGTTGAGTTTTAATTAGCTGTTGTCACTTAGAGGTATTCTCAGCTTTACTTTTGGTTATGAGAATAAATTGCATTTTCCAAACCTCTAAATCCCCAGCTTTCTGACTTTCATTTCTTTTCGTCCTTGCTTACAAATTGGCTAATCCTTTTGTGAGCTCATTTCTTTTTCTGTACCACCATGTCAATTGCAGCCAATAGGAACTAGGACTTGCTACTAATATTCTGTTTCCCAGCGTCTTAGCCTAATGTCACAAAGTCATTCAATATATTATCTGCCTTTTATGTTATTGTCACTATAGTTTCATTAAATATTTTCCCACTGCATAATGAGTTGCCATTCTTCTAGTCTCTAATCTCGCTGCCCACCAGTCTGCAACAAAGTCAGTGGGACATATTTTAGGGCTTTTGTTATGCCAGCATCTACTGTAAGGTAACAATCTCTATGGCTTACAAAAACAGAGAAATATTTTTTTATTCATGTTACATAGTTCTGCATTGACTGTGGTTTCACTGAAGCTTTCTTTCCTGGGTACTCTTCCAGGATGAAGAGAACAGACCCTTTCTAAGACATGCTATGCTTATGGGAGATGGAGGAGGAGATGGCAGAATCACACGATGATTCTTTAAGTTTATTCTCCAAAGTAGCATGCATCACTTCTGCTGACATTTAATTTCAAAAGTCAGTCACAAGACTGACTGACATCAGTGTTGTAAAAAATAAAATGCACAACAAAGATAGGATAGTGAATATTTTGAATAAATAATACAATGTACCACAACCCCTGAATATATTGTTTTGTTTTGTACATTTTGAACTTCATAAATCATAAACTATGTATTCTTTTGTGATTTATATTTTTTGGAGTTTAGTTGTAGATTTCATCCATGTTAATGTGTATAGTGTTGTTCACTCATCAGTGCTATATAGTGTTCCACTATATATGTGTGAGATATATATATATATATATATATATATCTCAAAACTTATCTATCCATTATAGCTGTTTTGAGTACTTGTTTATTTTTCCTATTTTACACAATGCTTCTAAAAGCCCTTTTACATATCTTCCAACATATAGATGAAAATTTTTTTTGGAATATATACAAGGAGTGAAATTTTGGGGTCATAGGGTTTACAGATCTTCAAATGTATTCATTAATGCTGGATTTCTTTTCTAAAGTAATTATACCAATTTACACTTCAGCCAAAAATATGTAAGAGTTCTCATTATTCCACAGAACTGTAACATTTGGTATTATCTCCACAGAACTGTAACATTTGGTATTGTCAGACATAGTAACACCACTGCCAATCAGGTGGGTATCTCAGTGACATTTATATTTGTTGACTTTCTCTGTTTACATTACACGTATGTCTGTGGGCCACTCATATGTCCTCCTCTGTGATATAGCTGAATGTTTCTTTGAGGCCTTTTTCTGCTGGATTATTTATAATTTATGTATTGATTTTTTTTAATTTATGTATTGATTTTAAGGAGGAGATAAAAAATATTTATGTGGTTTCAATACTATTCCTTTCTTTATTGGTTATATGTGTTTCAAATACATTCTTTTAACTGTGGCTTCACTTTTAAAATGGTATCTTTGACAAACAGAAGTTTTGATTTAATGTAGACAAGTCCATCATGTTTTCCTTTATAGGTAGTGCTTTTTCTATCCTGGATAAGTAATACTTGTCTACGCCAAGGTCATAAAGATATTATTAAATTCTGTCATGAGAATTTTAAAGTCTTGTCTTTTTATAATGAAATCTTTTTAAAAGTTTTCATTTAAACTTAGTTAGTTAGTTAGAATACAGTGTAATATTGGTTTTGGGTATAGAATTTATGATTCAATACTTATATACAACACCCAGAGTTCATCATAATATAATGAAGTCTTTAATATGCTTGGAATTTATTTCTACATATGTTGGGTGACATGTGAATTAAGTTTCTTTTTCCAACTTGAAAATCAATTGTCTAAGTATCATTTATTGTGTTCTATCATATTTATATACTATATTCAAAGGTATATTTTATTTTTTATTTTCAAAGGTATATTTTAAAATTACAATTTCTAATTTTATAAAAATGCAATTGATTTTATATCCAGTAACCCTGTCAAATTCTCTAATTCAAAAAATTTGAATTTAGATTAATTTTTATGGAGAAATGACACTTACGTATATGAACAACTTTTTGCTTGTTTTCCAATCCTCGTACATTGTTTTATTATTATTATTTTATTTTACTTAACTGCTAGGAGTTTAATGGCAGTATTGACAGTGGATATCATTCTCTTGTTGCTAAGTTTAAGGGGATGGTTTTTAACCTCTCACCATTTACCATGATGTTTGCTGTAGCATTTTCTTTTTTTCCCTTTTTACTTGATAAAAACACAAATTATATTAACAGTTTTTCTAGAATTATATTAACCTTACATTTCTGGTATATCTAACTTGGTAATGTTTCTTTTTAAAAAATCTTTTTAGGGGCACCGGGTGGCTCAGCCCTCTGTTTTCGGCTCTGGTCATGATCCCAGGGTCCTGGGAACAAGCCCCACGTCAGGGTCTCTGCTCAGTGGGGAGCCTGCTTCCCCCTCTCTCTCTTTGCCTGCCTCTCTGCCTACTTGTGATCTCTGTCAAATAAATAAATAAAATCTTTAAAAAATCTTTTTATAGTTAGAAATAGTTTGCTAATATTTTGTTTAGGATCTGAGCATATTTGAGTGAGATCAGCCTATAGCTTAACCTCCCTGTACTGTTTCCCCCCTCACACTTGTTTGTTTTTTTTTTTATGTTTTTGTTTGTTTGTTTGTTTGTTGTTTTTATCAAATCTAGGGGAGATTTATAAATTGCATTAAGGAATTGTTGACTATTTTTCCATCTGGAAAACTTCTGTAAAATTTGGATTGTCTATTCCTTACAAGTTCATTAGAAAGTACCTGACAACAAACATGTCTCTTACTTCTTCTTTTCTCTCAAAAAGGTTATTATTGTTGATTTGATTTTTATATGGTTGTTGAACTGTTTTGTTCTTTTGATCCTTTTGAGTCAGTTTTGATAAAATATCCTTTCTTCCCCCTATCTTAAGTTTTCAAATTTACTGGAATAAACTCATTCATAATATTCTCTTAATTACTTTTAATTTCTATTTCACCTGTAGTCCTCTTTATAATCCTAATATTTTATTTATTATCTTCCCATTTTGTTTTCTTTTGAACAATCTTCATGGAGGCATATCTATTTTATTAATTTTTCAAATAATCAGCTTTGGCTTTGCTGGTCATTTGTCCTTTTTTCCTGTTTTGCTATTTCCTATGATACAACTTCTATGGCTATTTTTTAAATATTAAAATTATTCATAGGCCATGGGGATGGACAAGGTTTTGATGTAAACTATTCCAAAACATTGTAGTGAATGAGAATGTACACCTAAAAAAAAAAAAACAAACTAACTTGGTTGCATCAAAACAAAGAATCTAGTTTAAGAGCAGAGAATTCATATTTTTGTTTTTCAAATGGTATGGATCTCTTTGGTACTTTTCTGGCTGATTCCTCTTTTTATTTTTATTTTTTAAAAGAATTTATTTATTTATTTGACAGAGAGAGATCACAAGTAGGCAGAGAGGCAGGCAGAGAGAGAGAGGAGGAAGCAGGCTCTCTGCTGAGCAGAGAGCTCGATGCGGGACTCGATCCCAGGACCCTGGGATCATGACCTGAGCCGAAGGCAGTGGCTTAACCCACTGAGCCACCCAGGCGCCCCTGATTCCTCTTTTTAATCCTGAGTTTATACAGCTGTGTCAAGACTAGTAAAGGGAATCACTTTATTGATGGTATTGCCTTTGTGTTCATAGGAACACAAATTAACATAAATTAAAATCTAACTTGAACATTTAAAAAAAAAAAAACCCCGAGTTTAATACCGAAGTCACTTGTAAATTCTATGGTTCTCTAGTTCAGGATTAAAGAATAGGTTTCTCTATCTAAATTTTCTAACATCAAGATTTTTAACTAAAGTGGCAAAATAAACAGATGGCTTATGTCTGAAAATTACGTATTGTTCTCCTGGCTTTAAGATAAATTGCGTAGTCAAAAGTAAAATTCAAGAGATTTTAGTATTATATGCATAATAAAGTACTAAGTATACACCTGGATAAAAATCATCAGACATAGTTAAAGTTTGACTGCAGATATTCTACGTTCATATTGATAAGAATAGGATTCCATGGTGGCATTGTGTGACCGACCACAACACCAATAATCTAAGGTGAAGACCCAATGATAGGAAACAGTGCTTAATTTTTTATTATATAGTATTAGCATACTCTCAGATAAACAGATACTTATTTTTCACACCATGTCCACAAAACTGTCAACTCAATATTACAGAAATATTTTCTCTAGTAAGAAATGAGGGGCACTTGGGTGGCTCAATAGGTTAAACATCTGCCTCCAGGTCATGATCCCTGGTCATGACCATCTGGGATTGAGTGCTGCATTAGGCTCTCTGCTCTATGGGAAGCCTGCTTCTTCCTCCTTCTCTGCTCACCCCTCCACCCCACTTGTGCTCTCTCTCTCTCTCTTTCAAATAAATAAATAAAATCTTAAAAAATATTTAAAAAAAAAGAAATGAATTAGGGTCATAGTGACTTTCTTGGAAAAACAAGATTAGTAGAATTTTTTTAAATTTAATTTTATTTTATTTTCAGTGTTCAAAATTTGTTGTTTATGCACCATACCCAGTGTTTCATGCAATATGTGCCCTCCATAATATCCATGATCAGGCTCAACCCTCACCTCCCTCCAAAACCCTCAGTTTGTTTCTCAGAGTCCAAAGTCTCTCATGGTTTGTATTTGTAGAAATTTAATAATTCTAAGAAGGTCTGCAACTCTTCCTTTTATTTAAGACTGAGCATTTTGGTTTGCATACTCTTAATTAGTTGAAGTCATTATCAATAGCACTGAAGTAATTTAAGAAGCTGACACATTGGGCACCTGGGTGGCTCAGTGGGTTAAGCTGCTGCCTTTGGCTCAGGTCATGATCTCGGGGTCCTGGGATCGAGTCCCGCATCGGGCACTCTGCTCAGCAGGGAGCCTGCTTCCACCTCTCTCTCTCTCTCTTCCTGCCTCTATGCCTACTTGTGATCTCTCTCTGTCAAATAAATAAATAAAATCTTAAAAAAAAAAAAAAAGAAGCTGACACATCTCTTACTTATATACCTGATATATTAAAATGACTTAGGACTGTCTGAAAACTTTCAATAAGTTTAGTCTTTGTAGAACTTGTAATTAATAAATCACTACAATAACATCTGGAATTCTAGATAGAGGATCTCAATAAAATATGGGAAAATATCAAGAGCAAAAGGAATTCCAAAGAGAAGTCACTTAAATTGTCATGTCCCTCCATATGTTTTGGTGTTCTCTTCCATGAGTATCTATTGCTGAACTTGGGAAAAAAACAAATGTGGCAAAAATCTTCCTATCAGCAAAATGGGTGAGATGTTGATTAACTTCAGGCATGAGATAAGGGTATTATTCAAAGCTCAGTTGTAGTTAGCAATCTGACCTTAATAACTTCCTAGATTAGTATTCTGTCCTTAATTACTCACTAGAGAATACTATTTCCTCCTGCTTCCACTCTTTAGAAAGTTATTCCCCATGCATCATTGCCTCAGGACATCTCTCTGGGCTCTACCTTAAAATTCTACTAGAGTAGTTTTCAGTAATTAATTTCATAATTTTTGCTATCAGTGACCTATTGTTTCCTAAATATTCTCCTTCAAAGTGATTAAACATTTTTTAATTCGCTCTAAACAACAGTATCTATGAAAAAATAGGTTGGATATACTAATGATCTTTCTGATATAAATTAACATAAACTCTTAACTACTAAAATTGTTAAAATATGCAATCCACTACCTTCCACTTCTGGTAATGGAAGAACTTGGTATGTAACTTGGTTTGATAATCTCATAAAAGACAACTAGACAACTGGGGAAAATATTTGTAAAAAATTATTTTGAAGGTAATGTAGAACCAAGAACATAATGAAGAACTACTGATCCAGGATCTAGGACAAGATGCAGACAAATGTGGATCTGGAATTTAGGACCACTTTTACCCTAGTAGAATTTTCTGATTCTGAAATAAGCCACTGAGTGGTTGAATGAAACTTTGATATCTTCATAAGGTTACAGGAAGGAAATTATAGTCCGGGGCCCACACAGGTGATGGATAAACATAGTGAACACTCTTGTTTTGGGATGAGACCACAAAGAGATATATCCCAAGGAAAAGAGTAAATAAGAAATAGGTAAGTTTTGTAGTTCAGCCTTGAATTATCTTAATCCCTGAAACAATCAAAATAATGCCATATTATTAGAGACGGCATCCAAGAATGTAATCCATTAGCACATCCAAGAACGCTTGTGCCCTCAGATGTCTTACAGAAGCCCTCAGAAGTCTTTATAGAGGAGGTGATACCTCTTAAACACCACATTATTTCTTTAGGCAGTTGAAAGCTATAATTCCTAGCAGATAATAAAAAATAGCCTCAAAAGGAGCACGATAATATGAGAAAACCCCAGCAGAAACCCAAAGCAATAGAAATTATGTGATAGGGTGTTCAGAAATAGGCATATCTTAACAAAGACTTTAAAGTAAATCTGCTTACCATGCTCAAGAGGTTAAATGACAGATTGTTTAGGCAGAAGAAAAAAGTTAATGGAAACTCTTAAACTAAAAACAGAAACTGAAATAAATAACTCAACGGATGGGTCTCATATATCTGACACAGCCAAAGAGAGACTTAGTTATCTGGAAGATCCTTAATGAAGTCTGTAGAAATGAAATGATGGAAAATACAGAAGAAACAGTAAAAGACAGAGGACACAGTGGGAAAGCCTAACGTTTAAATGGAGTACTAAAGGGACGCCTGGGTGGCTCAGTTGGTTAAGCAGCTGCCTTTGGCTCAGGTCATGATCCCAGCGTCCTGGGATCAAGTCCCACATCGGGCTCCTTGCTCAGCAGGGAGCCTGCTTCTCCCTCTGCCTCTGCCTGCCATTCTGTCTGCCTGTGCTCGCTCGCTCTCCCTCTCTCTCTCTGATAAATAAATAAAAATCTTAAAAAAAAATGGAGTACTAAATATAGAGTAGAGAAATAATGGGCCTGAAACAGGATAAAAGGGGAGATATAATCAGAATAAAGCAAATTCTGAAGTGGTAATAGTGATGAACCTCCCCAAACTAGAGAAAGATATCAAACTATTGATTCAAAAAGCACCACAAATCCCAGGTAGAATAACTGGCGGGCGGGGGGGTTCACTATGTTTATTCCACACTGAGGAATTAAATGATAAAACTGCTAAAACCTGAAAATGGAAACAAAAATCTAAAAGTGAATCATAGAAAGATATGACCTTTAAAAGAACAACAACCAGACCAATAGCTTACTATTCAGGAAAAACAACAAACCTCACCTAACAATGAAATGATATCTTACAAGTGTTAAAATAAAACAAGTTTCAACCTCTTATCCTCAAAAATTGATGGTGAAAAACTTCTCAGATTAACAAAAAGAGGCAATTTCCCAGAAGCAGACACACACTAAAATAAACATTAGTGGATGTTCTTCAGACATTCAGAAATGACAGAATAAAAAAGATCTCAGATGGAAACTTAGAAATACTGAAAGAAATAAAGAGCAATAGAAAGGTTAATATAATGAGTCTGATTCCATGTTTTGATACTTGATTGCTAAAAGCTTTTAAGCTTTTAAGATGTATCTTCTCCCTTTTCCCCTCCTGCTCCTCATTTGAATTTGCTAATAAAAAAGCTTGGGTGCTTCCTCCCTCCTTTGGTGCCAGTGGAAGATTTAAAACAGTTAAGCTCTGACTCATGCACAGGAACCCTCATCCCCACCTCCACCCTCTAACTACCATAAGAACCTTAAGCCAATCTCTTTTTCCTGTTCTCCCAAGTTTTTGAGACCAGGCTGGGATATCTGCCCTGCTTTCCACAGACAGTTATATCAGGAAAGTAATAAACTTTTCATACCCTTTTTATATCGGTGTGGTATCATTAGTCTTAACTGGAGAAAATCTGGGTTAAGGGATTATTCTATTTCTGAAGAGTGCCTAGAATAGCTAAATAAGTGAGTAATTCAAATAATTACTGATTATGCAAGAGAGTCATTAGAGTGTTTTGTAGTGCTTATAATATACTATATATAAAAAATATACACTAAATAATGGTATTTATATTCAAATGTAAGGTAAATGGAATTAAATCATTCTAATTAAAATGCAGGTAAATGAAATTAAATTATTCTAATGTCTTTGACCAACTTTCATTATGTGCCTAGAGTCTGGAAGTACCAATTAATATTAGATTTGATAAGCCAAAAATACATGTTCTAATCCCTAAGATAACTACTGAAAGGAGAGTAAGAGTGTGTAACTTTTGAGGAATTAGCAGAAAAATGAAATAAAAAATTATCAATATAAATAAAGATGAGAAAACTGCAGAAAAGATTGAAGTATGCAGAATAAATAGAAAGGTTAGAATAGAATAATAGAATGTTAACACAATAGAATGTTAAATGTTAACATAATAGAATGTTAAATTTAAATTCAATTTAATCAGTAATTACATTAAGTATAAAAGACTAAATATTCCAATTAAAAGATAAACACAAATATTACAGACTGTATCATACTCTTTTTATGAGACATATCTAAAATCTACAGACCAAACAAACAGGCAAAGAAAAACTAAGAGAGATAGAGAGAAAGCCAGAAACAGACTCTTAAATATAGAGAGCAAACTGATGGTTACCAGAGGAGGAGGGTGGGGAGAATGACCTAATACAGGTTGGGGATTAAGGAGTACACTTGTGATGAGCACAGGGTGATGTATGGAAGTGATTAATGACTAATATTGCACACCTGAAACTAATATAACACTGTATTTTAACTAAAAGGAAATAAATAAAAACTTAAAATAAAAAAGAATATTGAAAGTTAAATGGTGAAAAAATTTACAAAATTTCTGTATAAATAAAATAAATAATAAAATAAATATTAAAAAAAAATTCTGTATTCATAATGTCAGTGAAAGTAGAATTAAAGGCAAAAAGTAAGAAGGATATTTTATAACAATTCTGTATTTGTATGTATCTAATAATATAGCTTTAAAATAAAGTAACAATTGACAATAAAAAACAATAGACAAACTCACAGTTATAGTGTAACATTATAACACACTTTTCTTTATAATAAAAGCAAACAGAAAATTAGATAAGATACTGTGGAATAGTGTGCCTCGGTAGCTCAGTCGGTTAAGTGTCTGCCTTTGGCTCAGGTCATGATCCCAAGGTCCTGGAATCGATCCCAAGGTCCCCAAGATGGGCTCCAGCCCCACATCAGGGTCCTTGCTCAATGGAAAGTCCGCTTATCCCTCTTGCTTTGTCCCTCTTCCCATCTCCCATGCCCTGTTCATGCTCTCTCTCTCTCTCCTCTCAAATATATGAAATTTTTCAGAAAAAATAGTGGAATAACACAGATAACAAACTTGACTGAATTAACTTACATAAAATAATACATCTAGAAAAAGAGTAACACACATAGTTTTAAGCATACCTAGAATATTTCAAAAATTTATCATTTTATGGACCAAAAATAAGGTTCTACAAACTTTAAAGAGCTAAAATGGGGGGGGGGGGTCAAGATGGCAGAGAAGTAGCAGGCTGAGACAACATCAGGTAGCAGGAGATCAGCTAGATAGCTTATCTAACCATTGCGAACACCTTCAATTCCAACAGGAAATTGAAGAGAAGAAGAGCAACAATTCTAGAAACAGAAAATCAGTCACTTTCTGAAAAATAGGACCTGCGGAAAAGTGAATCCAAAAAGACGGGGAGATAGACCGCGGGGAGAGGGGCCGGCTCCCCGCAAGTGGCAGAGCAACAGAGCACAAAATCAGGACTTTTAAAAGTCAGCTCCACGGAGGGACATCACTCCAGAGGCTAAACTGGGGGGAGCCCATGTGGGGTCACCGGAACCCCAGGTCCCACGGGGTCACAAAAGGACCAGGGGTGTCTGGATGTCACAGAGCTTGCAGGTGTTAGAGCAGGGAAGCAAGCTACAGCGATAAATCCGAGGAGTGAGCTCTCAACTCGGACTTACCTTGAACCAGTCGCAGACTGGGTGAGCTCAGAGCGCGGCTGGAGGCCATGGACACTTAGCGACCCGGCGTTTTTCTCCAAGTGCGAGCGATTGATTGCTTTCCTCCAAGCGCAAACAGAGGCCAGGGAGACGGGGGCGGTTGGGTGCTCTTCTCTGAGGGTGCACTGCAGAGCAGGACCCCGACCTCTGGGCTCCTCCGGGACAGAGATTGGGAGGCCGCCATCTTCATTCCCGTTCTCCGGAACTCTACAGAAAGCGCTCAGGGAACAAAAGCTCCTGAAAGCAAACCCCAGTGAATTACTTAGCCCAGCCCCTGGTAAGGGCGGTGCAATTCCGCCTGGGGCAAAGACACTTGAGAATCACTACAACAAGATCCTCCCCCAGAAAATGAACAAGAAACCCAGCCAAGACCAACTTCACTCACCAAGGAGAACAGCGGAATTCCAGAGGAGGAGAAGGCAAATCTTATCTGGACAAAATAACAAGGCTGAAAAACTCACCACAAAAAATAGAACAAGAGGCAGTACTGAAGGCTGGGGACCTAATCAATACAGACATTGGCAATATGACAGATCTAGAGTTCAGAATGAAAATTCTCAAGGTTCTCGCCGGGCTCGAGAAAGGCATAGAAGATATTAGAGAAACCCTCTCTGGAGAGATAAAAGCCCTTACTGGAGAAATAAAAGAACTAAAATCTAACCAAGTTGAAATCAAAAAAGCTATTAATGAGGTGCAATAAAAAATGGAAGCTCTTACTGCTAGGATAAATGAGGCAGAAGAAAGAATTAGTGACATAGAAGACCAAATGGCAGAGAATAAAGAAGCTGAGCAAAAGAGAGACAAACAAATACTGGACCACGAGGAGAGAATTGGAGAGATAAGTGACACCATAAGATGACACAACATTAGAATAATTGGCATTCCAGAAGAAGAAGAAAGAGAGAGGGGAGCAGAAGGTATATTGCAGAGAATTATTGTAAAGAATTTTCCTAATATGGCAAAGGGAACAAACATCAAAATCCAGGAGATTCTAAGAACACCCCTCAAAATCAATAAAAATAGGTCCATACCTCGTCACCTGATAGTAAAATTTATAAGTCTTAGTGACAAAGAGAAAATCCTGAGGCAGCCCAGCAAAAGAAGTCTGTAACATATAAGGGTAAAAACATTAGATTGGCAGCAGACCTATCCACAGAGACCTGGCAGGCCAGAAATAACTGATATATTCAGAGCACTAAACGAGAAAAACATGCCAAGAATACTATATCCAGCTAGGATATCATTGAAAATAGAAGGAGAGACAAAAAGCTTCCAGGACAAACAAAAACAAAGAATTTGCAAACAGTAAATCAGCTCTACAGAAAATACAGAAAGGGGTCCTCTAAGCAAAGAGAGACCCTAAAAGTAGTAGATCAGAAAGAAACAGAGACAATATACAGTAATGGTCATCTTACAAGCAATACAATGGCACTAAATTCATATCTCTCAATAATTACCCTGAATGTTAATGGGCTAAATGCCCCAATCAAAAGACACAGGGTATCAGAATGGATAAAAAACCAAAACCTATCAATATGCTGCCTACAAGAAACTCATTTTAGACCTGAAGACACCTCCAGATTTAAAGTGAGGGGGTGGAAAACAATGTACCGTGCTAATGGACATCAGAAGAAAGCTCGGGTGGCATTCCTTATATCAGATCGATTGGATTTTAAGCCAAAGACTATAATAAGAGATGAGGAAGGACACTATATCATACTAAAAGGGTCTGTCCAACAAGAAGACCCAACAATTTTAAATATCTATGCCCCTAACATCGGAGCAGCCAACTATATAAACCAATTAATAACAAAATCAAAGAAATACATCGACAATAATACAATAATAGTAGAGTACTTTAACACTCCCCTCACTGAAATTGACAGATCATCTAAGCAAAAGATCAACAAGGAAATAAAGGCCTTAAATGACACACTGGACCAGATGGACATCACAGATATATTCAGAACATTCCATCCCAAAGCAACAGAATATACATTCTTCTCTAGTGCACATGGAACATTCTCCAGAAGAGACCACATCCTGGGTCTTAAATCAGGTCTCAATCGGTATCAAAAGATTGGGATCATTCCCTGCATATTTTCAGACCACAATGCTCTGAAGCTAGAACTCAATCACAAGAGGAAATTTGGAAAGAACCCAAATACATGGAGACTAAACAGCATCCTTCTAAAAATTGAATGGGTCAACCAGGAAATTAAAGAATTGAAAAAATTCATGGAAATAAATGATAATGAAAACACAATGATTCAAAATCTGTGGGACACAACAAAGGCAGTCCTGAGAGGAAAAATATAGTGGTACAAGCCTTTCTCAAGAAACAAGAAAGGTCTCAAATACACAACTTAACCCTACACCTAAAGGAGCTGGAGAAAGAGCAACAAAGAAAGCCTAAACCCAGCAGGAGAAGAGAAATCATAAAGATCAGAGCAGAAATCAATGAAATAGAAACTAAAAAAACAGTAGAACAAATCAACGAAACTATGAGCTAGTTCTTTGAAAGAATTAATAAGATTGAAAAACTCCTGGCCAGACTTATCAAAAAGAAAAGAGAAAGGACCTAAATAAATAAAATCATGAATGAAAAAGGAGAGATCACAACCAACACCAAAGAAATACAAACAATTATAAGAACATACTATGAGCAACTCTACGCAAACAAATTTGACAATCTGGAAGAAATGGATACATTTCTAGAGACATATAAACTACCACAACTGAGCCAGGAAGAAATAGAAAACATGAACAGACCCAAAACCAGTAAGGAGATTGAAACAGTCATCAAAAATCTCCAAACAAACAAAAGTCCAGGGCCAGATGGCTTCCCAGGGGAATTCAACCAAAAGTTTAAAGAAGAATTAATTCCTATTCTTCTGAAACTGTTCCAAAAAATAGAAATGGAAGGAAAACTTCCAAACTCATTTTATGAGGCCAGCATCACCTTGATCCCAAAACCAGACAAGGATCCCATAAAAAAAGAATTACAGACCAATATCCTTGATGAACACAGATGCTAAAATTCTCACCAAAATACTGGCCAATAGGATCCAACAGTACATTAAAAGGATTATTCACCATGACCAAGTGGGATTTATTCCAGGGATGCAAGGTTGATTCAACATCTGCAAATCAATCAATGTGATACAAGACATTAATAAAAGAAAGAATAAGAACCATATGATACTCTCAATAGATGCTGAAAAAGCATTTGACAAAGTGCAGCATCCCTTCCTGATCAAAACTCTTCAAAATGTAGGGATACAGGGCACATATCTCAATATTATCAAAGCCATCTATGAAAAACCCACTGCAAATATTCTCAAAGGAGAAAAACTGAAAGCTTTTCTGTTAAGGTCAGAAACATGGCAAGGATGTACGTTATCACCACTGCTGTTCAACATAGTACTAGGAAGTCCTAGCCTCAGCAATCAGACAACAAAAAGAAATTAAAGGCATCCAAATCGGCAAAGAAGAAGTCAAACTCTCACTCTTTGTAGATGATATGATACTATATGCAAAATCCAAAAGGCTCCACTCCAAAACTGCTAGAACTTGTACAGGAATTCAGTACAGTGTCAGGATATAAAGTCAATGCAGAGAAATCAGTTGCATTTCTCTACACTAACAACAAGACAGAAGAAAGGGAAATTAAGGAGTCTGTCCCATTTACAATTGCACCCAAAACCGCAAGATACCTAGGAATAAACCTAACCAAAGAAGCAAAGAATCTATACTCAGAAAACTATAAAGTACTCATGAAAGAAATTGAGGAAGACACAAAGAAATGGAAAAATGTTCCATGCTCATGGATTGGAAGAACAAATATTGTGAAAATGTCTATGCTACCTAAAGCAATCTACACATTTAATGCAATTCCTATCAAAATCCCATCCAGTTTTTAAAAAAAAATGGAACAAATAATCCTAAAATTTATATGGAACCAGAAAAGACCTCGAATAGCCAAAGGAATATTGAAAAAGAAAGCCAAAGTTGGTGGCATCACAGTTCCAGACTTCAAGCTCTATTACAGTGCTGTCATCATCAAGACAGTATGGTACTGGCACAAAAACAGACACATAGATCAATGGAACAGACAGTATGGTACTGGCACAAAAACAGACACATAGATCAATGGAACAGACAGAATAGAAAACCCAGAAATAGACCCTCAACTCTATGGTCAACTAATCTTTGACAAAGCAGGAAGGCGTGTCCAATGGAAAAAAGACAACCTCTTCAACAAATGGTATTGGGAAAATTGGACAGCCACATGCAGAAAAATGAAATTTGACTATTTCCTTATACCACACAAGAAAATAGACTCAAAATGGATGAAGGACCTCAATATGAGACAGGAATCCATCAAAATCCTTGAGGAGAACACAGGCAGCAACCTCTTTGACCTCAGCCACAGCAACTTCTTCCTAGGAACATTGCCAAAGACAACAGAAACAAGGGCAAAAATAAACTATTAGGATTTCATCAAGATCAAAAGCTTTTGCACAGCAAAGGAAACAGTTAACAAAACCAAAAGACAACTGACAGAATGGGAGAAGGTATTTGCAAATGACCTATCAGATAAAGGGCTAGTATCCAAAATCTATAAAGAGCTTAGAAAACTCAACACCCAAAGAACAAATAATCCAATCAAGAAATGGGCAGAGGACAGGAACAGACATTTCTGCAAAGAAGGCATCCAGATGGCCAACAGACACATGAAAAAATGCTCCACATCACTCGGCATAAGGGAAATACAAATCAAAACCACAATGAGATACTTCCTGACACCAGTCAGAATGGCTAAAATTAACAAGTCAAGAAATGACAGACGCTGGCGAAGATGCAGAGAGAGAGGAACCCTCCTACACTGTTGGTGGGAATGCAAGCTGGTGCAACCACTCTGGACGGTTGAGGAGGTTCCTCAAAAAACTGAAAATAGAGCTACCGTATGACCCAGCGATTGCACTACTGGGTATATATCCTAAATATAGAAACATGGTGCTCCGAAGGGGCACGTGCACCTGAATGTTTATAGCAGCAATGTCCATGATATCCAAACTATGGAAAGAACCTAGATGTCCAACAACAGATGAATGGGTACAGAAGATGTGGTATATATACAAAATGGAATACTATGCAGCCATCAAAAGAAATGAAATCTTGCCATTTGCAACAACGTGGATGGAACTAGAGGGTATTATGCTTAGCGAAATAAGTCAATCGGAGAAAGACAATTATCATATGATCTCCCTGATATGAGGAAGTGGAGATGCAATGTGGGAGGCTTGGGGGGTAGGAAAAGAAAAAATGAAAGAAGATGGGATTGGGAGGAAGACAAATCATAAAAGACTCAATCTCAAAAAACAGACTGAGGGTTGCTGGGGGGTGGAGGGACAGGAGAGGGTGGTAGGGATATGGACATTGGGGAGGGTCTGTGCTATGATGAGTGCTGTGAAATGTGTAAACCTGGCGATTCACAGACCTGTACTCCTGGGGATAAAAATGCATTATATGCTTATTTAAATAAATAAATAATTTTAAAAAGCTAAAATCATGCAAAGTATTTCTAGGGTCACAATGCAATTAATTTAGAAATCAATAATAAAATTTTATCAGAATATCCCTGTTGATTTAGATATTGAGGAATACATTTACATAAATCATGACTCAGTGAGGAGAATATACTGAAGAATATAAAATATCTGGAGAATAATAAAATCATTAAATATCAAAATATGTGGGATACAGCTAGAGTCATGCTTAGAGGAAAATTTAGAGGTTTAATAGCACGTATTCAAAGGAATAAAAACTGAAAATCAATGGGCCATGCATCTATCTCAAAAAGTTAAAAACAGAAGATGCTCTGGATGGGTAATGGATATTGGACAGGGTACTTGTTGAGATGAGCCCTGGGTATCTCTCGGTGTTGTGTATAGATGATGACTCATTGAATTCTACACCTGAAACCAATATTGCACTGTGTGTAGACCAACTCGAATTTGAAGAAAAACTTGAGAAAAAAAATAAACTAAAAAAAGTTAAAAAAATAAAATCCAAAGAAAGTAGAAGGAAAAAGTAAAGTTAACAGCAGAAAATGATAAAGAAAGTACACAGTAGAGAAGCTCGATAAAATTGAAATATTGTTTCTTTGAGGTCATTAGCAAAATTTAAAAAGCCATAAAATTTTAAAAAGCCATACTCATATTAATGAAGGGGGGGGAGCCATGAAAAATCAGTATCAGCAATGAAAAGCCACATCGCTATAGATCTTGCAGATAATGAAAAGTTGACAAGAGGACATTATGATCAAGTTTTGCCAGTCAGTTGGAAAATGTTGAAGTAATGGATATTTCTAATAATATAACTTTCCAAAACAAACACAAAAAGACATATAAAACTTAACTAGTCCTATTTTCTTTAATGTAATTTGTCATCTTTAGTAGCGAACTCAACCAAACATTTAAGGAATAAATAAATCCAAATTCTTCCAGAGAATAGTAAAAGGGGGAATATACCCTACCTCCTTTTACAAGACCAGAATAATTTTGATACTAAAACAATATCCCTGACAAGGATATTAAGAAAAAGGAAAATTAAAGGTGAATATATTCATGACCATAGATATAAGAATTTTGACAAACTTAGCAAACTGATACGAGTAATAGTATTTACTAATTTATCTAGGAATTTAAGATTGGTATACGATTAGAACAGTGATCAGTGTAATTCACTATATTTGCATAAAAAAAGAAAAAATATGGCTAAGTAGATAGAAACAAGGCATTTGAAAAAGTTGGGCAGAATTTGTAATTAAAAACTTAGCAAAATAAGACCAGAAGGGAACTTCCATAATTCAATAAAGGGCATGTACATAAACAGAAACAAATAGAACAACAAAAAAATTCTATAGCAAAACATCATAATTAATAGTAAAACATTGAAATCTTTTACTTTGAAATCTGAAACAGAGTAAGAATGCCAATGATCATGAATTTATCCAACATTGTACTGAAATACAATGCAGCAAGGCAAGCAAAAAAAATATGAAGCGTATGATTAAAAAATGAAGAAATAAAACTGTCAATGCACAAAAAATATGACTTATACATAGAAAATTTTTAAAAATGTACAGATAAATTTTTTAAAAGTATATGTGTATTAGAGAACATTGCTGGGTACAAGGTTAATATGACCTTTTTTAAGGAAATTTATTTCTTAGGGTGCTTGGGTGGCTCAGTTGGTAAAGCATCTAACACTTGATTTCAGCTCAGGTCTTGGCCTCAGCGTCATTAGACTGTGGCCTGTGTCAGGCTCTGCACTCACTGGGGAGTCTGCTTGAGATTCTTTCCCTCTCCTTCTACCCATCCCCCACTCTAAAATAAAAAAAATTTTTTAAATGTACTTCTTTATATTAGCAACACACATTTAAAAAATAAAACAAACTTCTTACTTACAAATAATAAATTATGTAAGTATATTTCTATCATTAAAAACATCAAATTTCTACTAATAAATTTAACTAAAGAAAATGAGCAGAATCTCTATTAAAAAAGAACAGAAAAAAGAAGAAATTATAAAGTATTATTGAGAGAAGTCAAAGAAAACTTAAATGAATGAAGGAATATATCATATTCATGGGCCGGATAACTCCCTATTACAAATATGTCAATTTTTCTGACTGATCTATGGATTCAGTGCCATCAAATCAAAGTGGTTATAATGGTATTTGTAGTGGCTTGAAACTAGGCATTATGGAAGTATTTACTCCATGGACATTGACAAACACCACAAATCAAAGACTTTTATTTTCCCCTAGAGAGCCATTTGGCCAGCACACCAGTGAGCATATTCTAAAATTGATATGGAAAGAGAAAAAATAAACAAACCCAATAGTTATGGCAAACTTGAAGAATAAAATTCAAGTGGGAAGACATGCTTCCAGGTTTGGTGACTTGTTATAAAACAGTAAGAATTGAGACAGAATAGTATTGGCAAGGGATAGACAGATGGAGCAATGGAACAGAATAGAGATCTCAGGTACAGATCCATACATATCAGAGCATGATTTATGAAAAGATGGAACTATATGGCTGTGGAGAAAGAATAAATGGTAATGGAAACACTGGGAACTTGTGCTCTAGGAGATTCAGGTGGAATTAAGTTCCAGGTGGACTACTGATTTAAATATATTAGGCTAAACAATAAAATTGCTGGAAAGTAACACAAGAGTATATTTTCATGACCTTAAGGTAGGAAATACTTCTCAGAAGACAAAAACACTTACATTAAGCAATTGAAGAATTGATTATATTAAAAGTAAGAACTCCTCATTAACAGATACCATAGCTTACCAACAAGAGTAGTATCCAGACTATATAAAGAATCAATATTTTACAAATGACCACACAGAAACAAATGGGCAAGAGATTTGAGTAGATACTTTATAAAAGAGGATATCCAAATGTCCAATACACATGAAAAGGTGTTTATTTTTTATTAAGAAACAGGGACATGCAAATTAAAACTATAAGGAGAAATCACTACACATACACCAGAATGGCTAAAATTAAAAAAAAAAAAAAACTGACAAGTATTAATGTGGAGCAATCATTTTGTGTTGGTGATAACAGAAATTTGTATAACCACTTTTGAAAACAGTTCTCATCATCTAGGAAAGTCGAATTTATATATATCCTATGATTCAACAATTCTATTCTTTTACTTTATTCCAACAGAAATGGAGTGCATATATATTCCAGGAGACATGTACAAGAATGTTCAATCACTATTTTTGTTAATAGTTGAAAACTTGAGGCAGTACAAATATCTATCAACAACAGAATGAATAAATAAGCTATGGAATGTCCAACAATGTAATATCAGAGAGCAATGAAAATGAAAAAACTAGAGCTAGATGCAAGATCATGAATGAATCTCATAAGCAAAACAAAATAGCCAAACACAAAGAATACATACAGTATATAGTTCCATTAATAAAGAATTAAAATAATTGTTAAAGCTAACTTGATGGTGTTGAGGGGTGCATCTTAATTTGGAGAGAGCAGCAGAGGGTAGTGATTGAAAGGGAAACAGTTTTTATGGTGATGACAATGTTCTTTTTCTTTTTCTTTTTTTAAAGTTCTTTCTGTGTCATGTTTGTTTGGTTTAATATTTCATTTATTTATTTGACAGACAGAGATCACAACTAGGCAGAGAGGCAGGCAGAGAGAGGAAGGGAAGCAGGCTCCCTACTGAGCAGAGAGCGGGATGCGGGGCTCCATCCCAGGACACTGGGATCATGACCCGAGCCGAAGGCAGAGGCCTCAAGCCTCTGAGCCACCCAGGCGCCCCGACAATGTTCTTTTTCTTGACTCAAGTGGTCATTATGTGGTGTTTGTTTTTTTTGATAAATTCCATGTCTTGTTTTACTCATGCTTCTGTACAAAAGTTTTATTCCCCAGCTTAAAAAAGTTTAAGGAATATTCATTCCTATAGCACATAAAATCATATCATATGTCACATGAATCCCATCTTTTGAAAGGCAGCCAATATTTCTTTAGTTGACTCACATCTTTTTATTTATTTCCCATAGCTGGAATTACTTATCTCATATAGGAGATACCTAATAAATTCTGAAATAAACATATAACTTTTAAATTAAAAACTGTTCATTTATGAATAACTTAAAATTGTCTCATATACCAGTGGTTATTTGGGAAGTCATACACCAGGGTTAGATTATCTCTGTTTTAATTTGTCTGTTTTCTCAACTTTATTCTTATCAATGACCAGAGTCACAAAATATTTCTGCCAAAAATGAGCCTGTCTCTGCTGGTCCAGGCTCTGGTCTCCTTGCTTAAGGGCCACAGGGAAAGACCTTCCCCACTACCTTTAAAGCCTGGCTCTAACTCTGGCCTAAAGATCTCAAGCTGGGATTGTAACTTGTCCTGCTCATGGGGAGGGGAAATCACAAGGATAAACCCACCAGGTAAGAGGGAACAGTTTAAGACATCATCTTTGAGAATTACTTTTAGTCTGTTTTCCATAATGAAAGAACCATATCTTTAGTTTTTGTGTAGTTCCAGATAGTACTGCATATTTGGGAATTCCAAGTAACCTGGAGAAAACCTTGAAAAATCAATTGAGGCCAAGCTATTGTAATAGCATAAATGCTTTATTTATTTATTTATTTTTAAGATTTTATTTATTTGTCAGAGAGAGAGAGCACAAGCAGGGGGAGCAGCAGGCAGAGTAGGCAGAGGGAGAAGCAGGCTCCCCATCAAGTAAGGAGCCCCATGTGGGACTCGATCCCAGGATCCTGGGATCATGACCTGAGCCGAAGGCAGTGGCTTAACTAGCGGAGCCACCCAAGCATCCTGTAAGTAGCCATGCTTGAATGGATATTCTGTCTCTCTCCCTCCCTCTCGCTCTCACACACACACATTTACAAATATAGATTACTATTTATACTTACAAAATTAACAATATACTAATTTTTAGCATACAAATCAGAAACATATCTACAAGTAACTCAAAATAAAAAGTGAGCACCTGAACGCTATCATATTTCCAGAAAATAATTCTATATTTTATGCCAACCAATAATGTATTAATTGATGAATACAGGTATATTTAGTACCAGTACTGTTAAAGTATTTTTGAAGATTAGAAAAATATAAAATATACTCCATGGTTTCAATGTGGAAATTCAAAGAATATGGAATTCAAATATACCATATATACCATATATACCATTCAAATATACCATTTCAAAATATATTTTTGAAATATAAAATATACACCATGGTTTCAACCTTCACAAGAGGGAAACACTAACACCAAGATGATGTTCTATGATTATGCAATATATTTTATAGTGAAGACTACATGTGTTATACTACTATGACTAACTAAAATATTGACAATATTTGCCTTATTCCTGAGAAAGAAGCATTTAATTTTCCCTATCCTATAGGCAAGGGCTAGGGAATTTAAGTAATTTGCCGGTATTAAAAAGGATATGGTAAAGCCTAAAGTGAATCCAGAATTTCTGAGTGTAAATCTCATGTTTTTTTCCAATGTGCTCTCACAAGTCTTTGAATGGTGTTGAACACATAGTAGGTACACGGCAATTGGTTGAAGATTTAAAAACACATAAAACACTCACTATACAAGGCAGATTGATTTGTGTAGTTGACTAGAAACAGAGAGGATTACTGCCTCATTTTGGGTTCCTCCATAAGCTGAGTCTGAGACAAGGAGTTGGGTGAATGTTTATTTGGGAGGTGGGCCAAGGAAGCTAGATTGAGGGAACAGGGAGTGAGCTAGATGGGAAGGAATACAAAGGTTCAGTACCAACTTTACAGCTATGGAAAACAGGCTTGACTTACCAAATCACCTAAAAATTGATCAGATGGGAGGCTGATACATTCATAGGCTCCCTTCATCCACTGGCTAAGGGTTCCCTAGAGGCAATAAAAGCTTGCACTTCCCTGTCTCTGGTTTAGCTAGAAAACTCCCAGATCAAGAGGAGCTTAAGACAGAAAGCAGAAGGTAAGCACTTGAAATGAGCTGTCCGTTCCAGATGCAGCTGAACTCAGAGGTTGGCCAATGAGTTGTATATGATACACTAGAGGTAAGTGCTATATTATAGCATGTTATCCATATTGACTTTCTAAAGATTTTAAGAATAGCTTCCAAGTGGTGGGTATTATGGAGGGCACGTATTGCATGGAGCACTGGATGTGGTGCCTAAACAATGAATTCTGTTACGCTGAAAAGAAAAAAAAAAAGCACTTACCTAAATAAAATGGCAATATTTTTATTTAAAAAAAAAAAGAAAATCTTCCAAGAATATGCAAAAGCAATGGTTCTATCTCTTAGTATCTAATTAAAGAGTACTGAGACGTTTTACTCTGTGTGTCAAAAAATTTGACCAATTTTGATATAATTTACTAAAAGACACTCTACCTTAAGTTTAATTTGTGGCTTAATTTGAAACAAAATGGAAGCCAATCCACTTAACATATGGGACTCTCCCAAATTTGGATAAACCTGAATAAATTTTAATGAAATCTGCTACAAGTGTATATTTATTCCTTTCATGTTTATAGAATACCTGTTCTGAAACAGGGTATTTACAATGCTGAATCTGACATCAATCCTACCTTCAATTAGTTTAGAGTCATTTGGATTAATCACATCACGAGACATTATTGTGCATTACTCATTCCATAGAAACTGGCAAAGGAAGAATACTGGGGTGGGCCAGATGCTTAGAAGGCAGATTCAGTTAAAGGGTTGGAGGAGTCCAGGCTACCAGAGAGAAAAGAACCTCTAGAGAGAATGGTAACAAGGAATAGATGATGAATGAGCCAGATAAGTACAGTACAAAACAACAGGGATGACATAAGGAGTTAGAAGCCTTGCAACAAGTTATACAGAGTAACATGCTAAAAATGGCAGGCAGGCAGCTGTTAAGTATTAGCAGGTAGCAGGTCTGGAGGCTGGGCAGGTTACCAAGAACATGACTCAGGCACAGGGATCAAGAACGCTTTTAAACTCATAAGAAGAGCATTTCAAGTTGTGGGAAGCTATACCACAGGGACAAAATTCTCAGTGCATTTCTCTCTCCAGGTACATGTCAATGATGGTTGGCTGGCATCTCCACTCTATGTGGTCCTCACGCTAGGATCAGGCTGATAGAGCAGCTACCATTTTGGGAATTACCAGATACCATGATGGGGGTGGGGCTGGGTGGAAGAGAGAAGTGGGTTGAATTATACACTAGTTCTAAAGCTTCATTCTGGAAGTGACTTATACTACTTCTTCCCACTTTCAATAGGCCAAACTGAGTCATATGGCTAGACCTAACTTCAAAGGGACTGGGAAAATAGTATCTCTTTATGAGATACTTATGAAAAGGCAGAGGACTAATACATAAATCTTACTCATGGAAAAGGAAAGGGTGAAAAAAATATATATATATAAAACAAACACAAATTTCAATCAACAAAAAACATTTGAAATGGGTTCTGAATGTGTTCCAAAATAAAATGTGTTTTGAAATACTAACAAAATGAAATACATTTTTCAGCAGTGTCTTTTATCAGAGGTCCCTTGCCTTCCTCTTAAAGACCATATATTTTACAAGTTCACTCTATATTCAGAAAGTGCCAGGCCCAAACTACAACATTATTCTAGAATTGTCAATTCTAAGTCAACATATCTGCAAGGAAGAGATATATTCCTTGAAGGGAAAGGAAGAGGGAGACTGCTTGCAGTACTTAGCTAGTGAGAATGCAAGGAGGGAGCCTAGATAGGTTTGGGGGTTGAACACAAACCAAGTGACCACATTGAAAGGGTTTTTCTTTTCTGATTCTTTCACTGTTCATCACTTTGATATATGTAGTCCTTAATTCTTAGTGCAGAGAAGTCAAGGAAATTAAGCCTTAGGCTCATAATGCTTAGGCTTGGCTATGATCACCAGATGTAGAATGTTTCAACTCGTTATTCTCATTCTATTCTACATCCCTATATATTTTAAAATATTTTTAAAACCCCAACCATCCAAGCAAAATAAAGCAGAATTGGGGCTGTAAAAAGACAAATCCACTACCTCTTAGATTTTTTTTTTTCCTAGACCTATATCGTCTTGCCTTATTTCCTCTTTTTGGATTTCAGCAGCATTGGCTGTTCTTTCCACTAAGAAATCCAAACAATACGTATGTTAATAAAAATGCTCCAGGTCCTAGAAAAGTCTTTTCTGTTTATTAAAATACTGACACATCTATCCCTTCCCAGTCCTTCCAGAAATGGTACAAGATTGATGAATGGGTTTAGACCTATCAATTCCTGAGTCTTGTGATGATCCTTATATTCATCATGCTTTTTAGACCCACAAATTGTCAAGATCCATGAATTTGTCTCTGCTCACATCCTCCTTAATTTTTTCCTCCCAACTTTTAGTATAGTTAAATAAATTCTTGTTTCTTAAAATTTTCTGATTTTGTCAGAATGGCTAAAATTAACAATATAAGAAACAACAGATGTTGGCAAGGATGTGTAGAAAGGTTAGGAATGTAATAGAGCTTGAAGTCCGGAATTGTGATGCCACCAACTTTGGCTTTCTTTTTCAATATTCCTTTGGCTATTCAAGGTCTTTTCTGGTTCCATATAAATTTTAGGATTATTTGTTCCATTTATTTGAAAAAAATGGATGGGATTTTGATAGGAATTGCATTAAATGTGTAGATTGCTTTAGGAAAGCTGTCATCATCAAGACAGTATGGTACTGGCACAAAAACAGACATACAGATCAATGGAACAGAATAAAGAGCCCAGAAATAGACCCTCAACTCTATGGTCAATTAATCTTTGACAAAGCAGGAAGGAATGTCCAATGGAAAAAAGACAACCTCTTCAACAAATGGTATTGGGAAAATTGGACAGCCACATGCAGAAAAATGAAATTGGACCATTTCCTTATACCACACAAGAAAATAGACTCAAAATGGATGAAGGACCTCAATATGAGACAGGAATCCATCAAAATCCTTGAGGAGAACACAGGCAGCAACCTCTTTGACCTCAGCCACAGCAACTTCTTCCTAGGAACATTGCCAAAGACAACAGAAGCAAGGGCAAAAATAAACTATTAGGATTTCATCAAGATCAAAAGCTTTTGCACAGCAAAGGAAACAGTTAACAAAACCAAAAGACAACTGACAGAATGGGAGAAGGTATTTGCAAATGACCTATCAGATAAAGGGCTAGTATCCAAAATCTATAAAGAGCTTAGAAAACTCAACACCCAAAGAACAAATAATCCAATCAAGAAATGGGCAGAGGACAGGAACAGACATTTCTGCAAAGAAGGCATCCAGATGGCCAACAGACACATGAAAAAATGCTCCACATCACTCGGCATAAGGGAAATACAAATCAAAACCACAATGAGATACCTCCTCACACCAGTCAGAATGGCTAAAATTAACAAGTCAAGAAATGACAGACGCTGGCGAGGATGCGGAGAGAGAGGAATCCTCCTACACTGTTGGTGGGAATGCAAGCTCGTGCAACCACAAAGGAAAACAGTGTGGAGGTTCCTCAAAAAACTGAAAATAGAGCTACCCTATGACCCAGGAATTGTATGACTAGGTATTTACCCTAAAGATCCGAAGTGAAGTGTAGTGATCCGAAGGGGCACGTGCACCCAAATGTTTATAGCAGCAATGTCCACAATATCCAAACTGTGGAAAGAACCTAGATTTCCATCAACAGATGAATGGATAAAGATGTGGTATATATATACAATGGAATACTATGCAGCCATCAAAAGAAATGAAATCGTGCCATTTGCAACAACATGGATAGAACAAGAGGGTATTATGCTTAGTGAAATAAGTCAATCAGAGAAACAACTATCATATGATCTCCCTGAAATGAGGAAGTGGAGATGCAACGTGGGAAGTTTGGGGGGTAGGAAAAGAATAAATGAAACAAGATGGGATTGGGAGGGAGACAAACCATAAGAGACTCTTAATCTCACAAAACAAACTGAGGGTTGCTAGGGGGAGGGGGGTTGGAGAGGGTGGTAGGGTTATGGACATTGGGGAGGGTATGTGCTATGGTGAGTGCTGTGAAGTGTGTAAACCTGGCAATTCACAGACTTGTACCCCGGGGCTAAAAATACATTGTATGTTTATAAAAATATTTTTAAAAATTAAAAAAAAAAAAAGAAAGAAAGGGTAGGAATGCAAACTGGTAGAGTCACTCTGGAGATCAGTTTGGAGGTTCCTCAAAAAGCTGAAAATAGATCTACCCTATGATTCAGCAATTTCACTACTAGGTATTTACCCAAAAGGATACAGAAATACAGATTCAAAGGGATACATACACCCTGATATCTATAGCAGCATTATCAACAATAGCTAAACTATGGAGGGAGCCCAAATGTCCACTGACTGAAGAAAGGATAAAGAAGGTGTGGTGTATAAATATATACAATGGAACATTATTCAGCTAACCAAAAGAAATGAAATCCTGCCATTTTCAACAATGTGAAAGAACTAGAGGGTATTATGCTAAGTGAAATAAGTCAGTCAGAGAATGACAAATATCATATGCCTTCACTCATATGTGGAATTTAAGAAATGAAACAGATGAACATACAGAAAGGGGAAAATAAAATTTAAAAAAAGGACAGAGGGAAATAAGCCATAAGTGACTCTTAATGATAGAGAACCAACAGGGTTGATGGAAGGAGGTGGGTAGGAGATATGCTAGATGGGTGATGAGTATTAAAGAGGGTACTGGTTGTAATGAGCACTGGGTGTTGTATGTAAGTGAAGAGTCACTGAATTCTGCTCCAGAAACCAATATTGTACTATATGTTAACCAACAAGTTTTTTAAAAAGGAAGGAAGGAAGGAAGGGGAGAAGAGTATTCTTAGATGATGAGATTTTGTTTAGAAAGCTTTTTGGAATTTTAATTCAAGTAATCCAGATAATTTGTCTCAGAAGGCTAATTTAGGACATGTAAAATTATTTTTATACAAAACTACCACTTTTTGGAGAAGTCTTCACCATAAAGAATTATTTTTTAAAAAAGATTTTATTTATTTATTTATTTGAGAGAGGGAGAGCACAAAGGGAGAGTGAAAGGGAGAAGAAGACTCTCCACTGAGCAGAGAGCCCAAGGTGGGGCTTCATCCCAGGACCTGAGCCAAAGGCAGATGCGTAACTAAGCCATCCGGGCACCTTAAGCCATAAATAATTAATTTCTTAGGTGTGAAGATTAAGAGGAAAATACTAAAAGGAAAACATAAATTGTAATTTATTAAGAAAAAAAAAAAAACCTTTCTGGTTTTTTGGGCTCCTATGGCAATGCGTAATCAAGATTCTTTTTTTCCACTTCTCTGTCTTCATCAATGACCTCTTTTCTTATCCTGATTATCTAAAAGGATAGCCATTCTTTAAGGGTCTATTCTGAGTCATCTTTTCTTTCCCTACATTTTCTCTCTGGACCACATCATCTTCCCTCAGGATTCAAATATGGCCTCTATGTAAAAGGCATTGGAACTGGTATTATTGATCTTGACTTCTCTCTAGAGCATAAGACATTTCCACCCACCTTTGAGTATAGCACACACACATACATTACAAAAAAAAAAAAAAAAAATGCAGCAAGTTCTCAGGGCAAAACTCTCTACTGAGTAACTTCCTAACTCTACTACACTCTATAAAGACTTCTGTGATCCTACTACAATTTAATTTCCACTCAATTCCTGTTCTATTCCACATCAAGCATCCTATAAACTCCAGCAAAACAGAGATCCTCACTGTTCTCCTTGCAATACTAATTCACTTCCCTCAGCATGCTCACCTTATTTCCACACCCTACTCAGACTTTAATGGGAATGGTTTACAAGATGATTTCACAAACTTCAAAACTACACAAAATGCAAACCAGATGTAAATAGATCTTGAAAGGAAGTTACCTGCAGTAGTCAGAAAATTCACTTTTGTTCAGAATGTTGGCAGAACCTCAAGCCTGTTCAAAACAAAACTTATTTTCTCCTTGATGCTCATATCTTTGCACTCTACTTGCTTTTCCAGAGAGGTAATTTTCTCTTCTTCATTTTCAAATTCCTCATACATTCACTTCTTGCTCAGCCTTTTTATACTATTTCCCAGGAATTAATCAAGCTTTCTCTTTCTCTTTTTGAGGGGCTAGTAAGAGGCTGTTATTTCTGTTCCTTCTTTTCTCTTCATCTCCCTCCTCTCCAATCTCATTCATCATTTGATTCTATACTGCCACACAATAGCCATCTCTAGCAACCACATTGAATTTTATTTCCCTACCTTGTTATTCTATAGTCTACTTCTAAACAAATATCAACATGACTCTCAGATTAGATATCAGAGGCATCCTCTAATATAACATATGTATGAGCTCACAAGCACATGTACAAACACACATAGACACACACACACACACACACACACACACACACACATATGCAATGTTTGAAACTTTTAAATTATTAACTAACTCTAGACTCACATTTTTATTTTTGGTCTGTTCTCCCCAGATTAGCTAGTTCATGACCCATGAAACCACTCTGAGCAGAGCCACCAGGGGAAGTTATCTTGATCTCATCATCATTTCTCAGGAAAAAAAATCAGAGTGTATGTGAGAAGGCCAAAGGTCCAGGATGTGGAAAAGGATTCACTGCAGTAAAGTCTTCAAAGGAGAGAATGGGGTGATAATGTTACCTCCATTTTTTTATTCTTTTGTTGATTTCCTTTTGGACCTGTCAAAGGAGGTGCTGAGATGAGCCCTCTCCTTCCTAGAGCTCAACAATCGAAGTCAAGATTCTACAAACACCCCCAGGATAAAGGAGATAAAGCCCAATGGGGACAATGTAAGGAAGAAAGTAGTGCAGGGCTTAAGGATTCCATTACTGGATACAGCCCAACTTGGACAATGAACTGCAGCTTTATCACTACAATAGCAGCCTCCTTTTTCTACCTCTGGGTGATGAAAGGCTCCAAGCCCAGATGTCTGCAAAATGAGTAAACAAGGCTGACTGCTCTCAAGTGGACTCATCTTACACTGTGTTTATTAGTTAGAATAGGTGTGCAACAAACCATGAATCCTCGGCCCTGATTATAATAAAACATGCTATCATCCACATCTCTACAAAGTGGGAGAGGGGTTTGATAGTATATTAGGGTGTGGTAGAAAACAAGAACTGGGAAGGCAGGCAGTCCTAGATTTCAAACTTATTCTTGTCATCTAAGAGCTTAATAACCTCAGACAAGTTAATTTAACATTTCTGAGCTTCAGTTTCTTTATTTAGAAAAACCAGAGTCAAGAATACATATTTCACAAGGTAGTTGTGAGGACGAAATGAAATGATGTAAATGGAAGTGACTGGTGCAATGTAAGAAACATGGTGCTGCTCACTAGCTGTTTCCCCTCGCCTCTCCACACTTGCTCTCCACTGTACTATTGTACACTCCCTATTGTGCTACTTCTATCATTAGTGGGGAAGCCAGGTGACAGCTATCCTCCTTGCAAGAAACTGGTGAGGATTAAAAAGATAACATAAGCATTCAGCACAAGGCTTAGCCTCAATCACTCAGCAAATATTGTCCTTGTTCTCCTTCAATGGTGAGCTAATTTTGACCTCTGGGCATACCTATAAACTGCCCCCAGATTTAGAGAACTATAAGTTAGTGATGATCCTCTAGCCCCTTACTACTGAAAGTGTGGTGTGTGGACTCACAGCATCAACATTATCTGGCAAGTTGTTAGAAATGTAGACTCGCAACTCCACCTCAGACCAACTAAAATAAAATCTTATTTAACAATCCCCAGGTATATGCACATTTACAGGTTGAGATGCATTACTCTAGCCAAAACTCTGGAGTCCCTGTACCAATTAAAAGCAAGCAAAATGCTTCCTATTTCACTGTAAAATGCAAAAGTTCACATACTGGAACTGAGCAGACAGATCCCACTTTCTTGTTTTATTGTCTACTTTGCATCAAGGGTGAACACTGCTAACACTAATGCTGGATTATAAAATGTTGGTACATTTAGGAGATAAGATGCTGTGGGCAGTAGTTTGGATCACAGCTTTGGCTTGGTTATACAAATATGAATTTAAATCTTAGTTCCACTAATCATTAGCTATGTGAATTGGAGCAGTTTCTCATCTACATATGGAATTGATAATAATATCTACAGTTTTTTGTGGGGATTAAATGAAATTAGGATTACAGAGATTCTAGCACATAGTAAGCCCTCAGAGGTGACAGAGGTAGTATGTATGAAATGATATGAAAGGAAAGGGCTTCTGAATATTCAGACTTCAAAACATACATAAAATTTAGCTACTGCCTTGGTTCACTACTAGGACACAGAGGAATATGATCAGGACCTTCAGCTTTCACAGAACAAGGGACTCTCCCCTGATGCACTGACAGAGATCACCTATGCTCTAAATTCTGTTCTCGCAGGTTGTTCAAGAACAACTGATAACCAGCCTCTGAAAATTCATCCAAACCCTGTTAGACACTTGAGAAAGTTAGAGGGGGAGTTGGATACATTATTTTCACCTTTTCTTCAAATTTTTCTAGGTTCTATACTTGATTTAAATTTTCTCTTAGGGGTACCTGGGTAGCTCAGTCATTAGGCATCTGCCTTTGGCTCAGGTTAATCCTTGGATTGAGTCCCATATTGGGAGGCCTGCTTCTCCCTCTCCCACTCCCCCTTGCTTGTGTTCCCTCTCTCACTTTCTCTCTCTCTGTCAAATAAATAAATAAATAATAAATAAATAAATTTTATTTCCAGAAAATTTTAAAAGGCCCAATCATCTCACCTTCCTGCCTGTACCCCAAGTACAATTACCTGTTCTTTCATATTGATTATTCATACTCAATTATTCTTTCATATTGATGAATATAATTCCCATTCAGTTAATATTGGTTTCTCCCCAGGGTTGACATAAGAACCACATAACCAGCATCTATTAAGTTGACCAGTGATAAAGTTTAACCAATAAATTCTTTAAGAGGTTAGAAGAAGGGGCGCCTGGGTGGCTCAGTGGTTTAAGCCTCTGCCTTCGGCTCAGGTCATGATCTCAGGGTCCTGGGATCGAGCCCCACATCGGGCTCTCTGCTCAGCGGGGAGCCTGCTTCCCCCTCTCTCTCTGCCTGCCTCTCTGCCTACTTGTGATCTCTCTCTGTCTATCAAATAAATAAATAAAAATCTTTAAAAAAAAAAAAAAAAGAGGTTAGAAGAAAAAAACTGTCTCTCCATAAAATACACATACCTCTTTTTGTCAGATAATAATAATTACATAACTAATGATGCATACTTTTTGAACTGGTTGCTAAGGTGTTCTGAGATAAATAAGCTAATTCACAGCAGCACTATTAGCTCAAGTGGTTCATATATTTGCTATAAAATTATATTGACAGACATAAAGTAGATTTGAATAAACAGAGGTATTATATTATTGAATGAAGAAATTCAATACTCTCAAAAAATCCATTATCTCCAAATTACTCAGAAAATTTAATGAAATATATTTAAATTTCTGGGGGATTTTTTAGAAGTTCATAAAATAATAAAGAATGTCCAGGAAAAAAAAACTTTTTTAAATGAGGAACCATGGTTTCCTTCAAAATGATAATATAATAATAATAACAATAACAATAATAATAATTGTAAGGGTATTAATATTACTGCCAGAATTGGCTCCATGGAATTCAAGAAACATATTTGAGTGTATTTAAGAAATTAACATACCAATAAGGTACAATTTCTAATGGTAGATAAAAGAATCACTCAATAAATGGTATTGAATAACCAACTCTAAGTGGAGAAAAAAATAAAGTAAGATCCCTTCCTCACACCTTCCATAAAAGTAACTGCTAGATGCACTAAAGATTTAAATCTAAAATGTGAAAATATGATAGTACTTTAAAATGTAGATTATACATAATCTTGAGGTGTGAACAGATAGTTCAATCATAATACCAGTAAGGAGAAAATAAAGAAAAATATAAACATCATACTACATTAACACTGAACACTTCTGACTGAGAAAAAGCACAATGAAACAAAAAGAGTATGTTAAATTAAGAAAAAAATACTAAAAATCTACATAGACAGAGGGTTACTAGCCACATATAAAGTGGTTTAGAAAAAAGATGAACTACCTGGTAGAACAATGATAAATGAGTAATAATATACAATCCACAAAAGAACATAAAATGGCTAATAAACAGGTTTTTAAAACTTCTCTCATAGTAATCAAAGATATACAGATCAAACAAGACTTTTTAAAGATTTTATTAAGATTTTATTTATTTATTTACATGAGAAAGGGAGCAGGCTGAGGGGCAGAGGGAGAGGAGGGAGAGAATCCCAACCAGACTCCCTGCTGAGTATATAGCCCAACTCGGGGCTCCATCTCATGGACCCTGAGATCATGATCTAAGTCAAAACCAAGCATCAGTTCCTTAACTGACTGAGTTACCCAAATGCCCCCAAGCAAGACTTTAAAAAAAAACAAAAGATTTTTAGACTATTATTAAGAATTTTGGGAAGGGGTCCCTGGGTGGCTCAATGGGTTAAACGTCTGCCTTTGGCTCAAGTCATGATCTCAGGGTCTTAGGATGGAGCCCCACTTCGGGCTCTCTGCTCAGTAGGGAGCCTGCTTCCTTCTCTGTCTCTGCCTGCCTCTCTGTCTACTTGTGATCTCTCTCTCTCTCTCTCTCTCTCTGTCAAATAAATAAATAAAATCTTAAAAAAAAAAAAAGAATTTGGGGAAGAAAGAGAAACAGAAGAAATATATTGAAGAAAATGAAAAAGTTATCAGTGAACTAATTACTAGTAATACTAATAGTAAAAATGCATCTCATGAGTACAGATTCAAAAAATTATAAATAAATATACCATATTCACTCTTCTCTAGATGATTTAAATAATCTCTATTTTCTTTGGGCATTATCTTTTCTTTTTTTTATTTTAAGATATTTTTAAATTTATTTGACAGAGAGAGAGAGAGAGAAGGAATACAAGCAAGGGGACTGGGAGAGGGAGAAGCAGGCCTCCCGTAGGGCAGGGAGCTCAATTGTGGGGCTCAATCTCAGGACCCTGGGATCATGACCTGAGCTGAAGGTAGACACTTAACAACTGAGCCACTCAGGTGCCCCTTTTCATTAAGTTTTAAAATAAAAACTATATACTTAAGGTATACAACAAAATCTGATATACATTTACATAGAAAAATGATTACAACAGTCAAGCTAATTAATATATTATCACTTCGCACAGTTACAATTTTTGTGTTCATCAAGAGAGAACGTGAGGGGCGCCTGGGTGGCTCAGTGGGTTGAAACCTCTGCCTTCGGCTCAGGTCATGATCCCAGGGTCCTGGGATCGAGCCCTGCATCGGGCTCTTTGCTCAGCAGGGAGCCTGCTTCCTCCCCCCTCTCTGCCTGCCTCTCTGCCTACTTGTAATCTCTGTCTGTCAAATAAAATAAATAAAATCTTTAAAAAAAAAAAGAGTGCATGTGAAATCGATACTCTTAGCAATACTGTTCAATACAATATTAAGGATAGCCATTATGCCTGCACATTAGATCACTAGACTTATTCATCCTACACAAGACAAAAAATTAGTGTCCCCCACAGCCCCTGGTAGCTATTATTCTACTCTCTCTGCCTCTGTAAGTTTGACCTTTTCTTTGGATTCCACATTTAAGTAAGAACAGAATGTTTGTCTTTTTCTGGCTTTTTTTTACTTAGCATATATTCATCCATTTTGTTGCAAATGGTAGGATTTCCTTCTTTCTCATGGCTGAAATATATATCTTCTTTATCCATTCATCCAATGATGAATACTTAGGTTGTTTCCCTATCTTGGCTATTGTAAATAATGTTGCAAAGAACATGAGAATGCCATTATCTCTTCAAGATACTGATTTTGCTTTCTTTGGATATATACCCAGAAATGGGATTACTGGATCATATGACAGTTCTGTTTTTTTAATTTTTTGAGGGACCTCCACATTGTTTTCTGTAATGACTGTACAAATTTACATTTCTACTAACAGTGTCACATTCTTGCCACCATTTGTTATCTTTTGTCTTTAGGATAATAATTTGATAATAATTTGAGAGGTATGAGGTATCACCTCATAATGAGGTATCATTAGGGTTTTGATCTGCATTTCCCTGATGATTGGTTATGTTGAGCACATTTTTATATACCTATTGGCCAACTGTATGTCATCGTTTTGAGAAATGTCTACTCAGGTCGTTTGTCCATTTTAAAAATAAGGTTGTTTTCTTATTATTGAGTTGTTTGAGTTCCTTATATATTCTGGATGTTAACCCATTATCAGGTACACAGTTTGCAAATATTTTCCCATTCCATCAGCTGCATCTTCATTCTTTTGATTTTTTTGTTTTGTTTTGTTTTGTTTGCTGTGCAGAAGCTTTTTAGTTTGATGAAATCCCATTTCTCTATTTTGCTTTTGTTGTCTGTGCTTTTGGGGGTCATATCCAAAATTCATTTTACAGACAAATGTCAAGAATCTTTTCCCCTTTTTTTCTCCTTATAGTTTTGTGGCTTCAGTTCTTACATTTAAAGCATTAAACCATTTTCAGTTGATTTTCTAAAGTTATATTTATTAACATATAATGTATTATTTGCTTCATGGGTACAGGTCTGTGAATTATCAGTCTTACACAATTCACAGTCCTCACCATAGCACATACCTTCCCCAACGTCCATTTTCAGTTGATTTTATGTGAAGTGAGATAGGGTCCGATTTCATTCTTATGTGTATGGAAAACCAGTTTTCCCAACACCATTTATTGAAGAAACTGTCCTTTTCTTATTGTGTGTTCCTGGCATGTTTGTCAAAAATCAACTGATGATAGATGCATGAATTAATTTCTGGGCTATTCTGTTCCATTGGTCTATATATCTGTTATTATGAAAGTACTAACCATCAACCATCAACCATCAACCATGCTGCTTTGGTTACTATACCCTTGTAGTATATTTTGAAATCAGGTAGGGTGATGTTCTCCAACTTTGTTTCTGTTTTTTTTTTTTTTTCAAGATTGCTTTGGCTATTCACAATCGTGTGTGTGTGTGTGTGTGGTTCCATATTAATTTTAGGATTTTTTTTCCTATTTACTTAAAAAAGTCATTGGAATTTTTATAGAGATTGCATTGAATCTGTAGATCATTTTAGATAAAACTTTCATTTTTATTAGTATGGAAATGGATCAGTATAATTTTAATTTCTAAATTTCAATTTTATTATTATCACCCTTTTTCCATTTATATATCTGTGTTTACCAATTATTTTTCCTTAATCAACATAGACTCAAGTTTATTTATTTGCCCTTCCAAAAACTGTATTCCAGAATTATACATTCAATTACTTTTTTCCTTTCTACTTCAGTAATTTCTACTTTATTCTTCATTAATGTCTGTCCTACCCCAAGTCTCCTTAGTTGCTTTTAAATTGTGTAAACTGCAATGCTTAGTTCACTTATTGATTCTTCCTTCTTTAATACTAAAGGCACTTAAATTTATGAGTTTTCCTCCATATGAATTTATAGCTGCATCCAATACATTTTGATATATAGCAATTTTATTAATTCCTTAAGTTTTTAGTTCTTCTTTGAAAACACTTTAAAATAGATTATTTAGTCTTTTTGTGGCTTAAAACTGTTCATTTTTTATTTTTAGATTTTTTGCATCATAGTCAAAGTAAAAGTATTCATAGTTTTTTTGGCATTTATTTAAGCTTTCTTTGCATCCTAGGATATAAGCAAACTCTGCAACTTTCTTTTGATGTTTGAAACAAATACACTCTCTTTTACTAGAATATGAAATTTATATATATTTAAATAAGGTTACCAGTGATAGTGTTATGTCCTCTGTCTTTTGTCTTATTAGTCAAAGTCTCAAAAAGTATGCAAAAGCCTTTTACTATAATTGTGGTTTTTTTAAACTTGGAATTCCTAGGTTTATTGTTTTATGTATTTCAATATAATATTAGTGAATGCACAGGGCATCAATGCTACATCTTCTTTGTAAAACATATTTGAACAATGTAAAATATGAGCCTTGTGAGTGAGATATGATGGCAGAGGAGGAAGATCCTAAGCTCACTCCCACACATGCACCAAGGCAACAACTACATGTAATTCCACTCACTCAAACAACCTGAAGATAATCAGAACTGATCCTCAACTGTTAAAGCCATAAAGAAAAGCCACATCAAGAAGAGTAGGAGGGGTAGAAATGAGATCAGCAACCAACCCCCCATGTAGCAACCCACAAGTAGAGGGGCTATCACAGCCACAGAGGATCCTCCCTAAGGAGGAAGGGCATCAAGGGACATACAATGGGAATAAGAGCCCCCACAATTCCTGGCTTTGAAAATCAGTGAAACTTAACTCTGGGAGTGCCAGACCAAGAGTCTGCTCTTTTAAAGGGCCAGCATAACATATCATTGAGCCTGAGATCCCACACAGAAGGAACAGTTTGAAAAAAAAAACCTGGGTTATACATAAAAACGATTTATTGACTAATTTCAAGGTGTCTTCTGGAGAGAAAGGGATCTCTAGGAGCTTTCTCTGGGAAAGAAAATACTCATAGGTGTCATTTTTCTTGCCCTCATTCAGCCTAGTTTGCTTGCAGGAGCCAGTTTTGACATTATTTACCTTGTTAGCACTGCTTGCTCCACCACTCCTTGCTCTGTGCAACTCTTAAAGCAGGTCCTGCCCTGTCACACCTGGTGGACAGCCTCAGTCAAAATCAGCATGTCCCCAAAGTGACTGTCACCTCCACCACACTTGGCAAGCAGCCTCAGCTGGGACCTGTATCCCTCCAAAGCAACTCCTGCCCTGGGGAAAATGGAGCAGCCCTACCCAACAGCACACCCACAGTAGGTAGGCCTCTCAGCCAGCCATTATCAGTTCCAGGGGCTGGCCCTACCCACCAGCACGCCTGTAGCAACTACAGCCAGACCTCTCAGCCAGCCATGCTGGGCCTATTGCCAGCCCTACTCACTATTGTACCTGCAATAGTTGTAGCCTATCATTGTAGATAGCCCGGCTATCTACAACCCACCCTACCCAACCCTACCCACCAGCATGCCCACAGTAGTCACAGCTCAGTCACAACAGGAAGGTAAACAAAACCCACACATGGAACACAAACGGAGCATCTAGTTATGGTAACAGGGTCCCAGAGGATACCTTGTATGTAAGGTGTGGTCCCACTGGGTCCCAGAGGATACCTTGTATGTAAGGCTACTACTTTCAAGACCAGGAGATGAGGCTCATCCACCTAATTCACAGAATAAACACTGAGAGTGAGACAAAATGAGAAGAAAGACGAATATGTTTCAAATGAAAGAATAAGACAAAACATCAGAATAAGAACTAAACAAAAGAGAAATAAACCACCTACCTGATAAAGAATTCAAAGTAATAGTCATTAAGATGGTTACTGGACTTGAGATAAAAGTGGATGAATTCCATGAGAACATTAACAAAGAGACAAAGATATAAAAAAAAAAAAAGAAACGAATCAAAGCTAAAAGAACACAGTAACTGAAATGAGAAATACACTAGAGAAAATCAACAGAAGACTGGAAGATGCAGAACAGATTAGTGATCTGGAAGACAGGATAGTAGAAAGTACCCAAGATAAACAGCAAAAAAAAAAAAAAAAAAGAGGTTAGATAAAGGGACCTCTGGGACAACATCCAGTGTACTAACATTCACATTATAGGGGTTCCAAAAGGATTAGAGAAATAGAAAAGGGCAGAAAATTTATTTGAAAAATAGCTGAAAACCTCCCTGATCTCGGAAAAGAAATAGACATGCAGGTCCAGGAAGTACAGATAGTCCCAAAAAGCATAAACCCAAGGAAATCTACAACACAACACATAATAATTAAAATGTCCCAATATAAAGATAAAGAGAAACTCTTAAAAGCAGCAAGAAAAAAGCCAATAGTTACATATAAGGGAAACCCAAAACAATGGGATTAATACTTGGTCATAGAAAAAAATCCCAAAAATCAAAAACAAGATCTTGCCGTTTGTGACTACATGGATGAACCTTGAGGGTATTATGATACATGAAATAAGTCAGAAAAAACAAATATCATATGGCTTCATTTATATGTGGAATCTAAAAAATAAAACATGAACAAATAAACAAAAAAGCACAAGCAGACCCATAAATAGAGAACAAAAATGGTGGTTGCGGGGGTGGGGGGGAGGTGGGCAAAATGAGCGAAGGGGAAGTGGGAAATACAGGTTTTCAGTTATGGAATAAATAAGTAATGCAGACGAAAGGCAATATAGGGAATATAGTCAATGGTATTATAGTGAGAATATAGGGAATGGTATTACATTTACATTGTATTGTGAAAGATGGTAACTATACCTGTGGTGAGTATAGTACAATGTATAGAATTGTCAAATCACTATGTTGTACATAAAAAAACAAAGGAGGAGGAGGAGGGGAAATTTTTTTTAAATAAAAGCAGCAAGAAAAAAGCAAATATTTACACATAATCAAAACCCTATAACACTATCAGCTCACTTTTTAAAAAAAATTTTAATTTTTTAATAAACATATAATGTAATATTAGCCTCAGGGGTACAGGTCTGTGAATCGCCAAGTTTACACACTTCACAGCACTCACCATAGCACATACCCTTCCCAATGTTCATAACCCCACCACCCTCTCCCTACACCCCTCCCCCCGGCCACCCTCAGTTTGTTTTGTGACATTAAGAGTCTCTTTTGGTTTCTCTCCCTTCCAATTCCACCTTGTTATCAGCTCACTTTTGAGCAGAAATTTCACAGACCAGAGAGACTGGCATGATATATTCTAAATGCTAAAACAAAAAAGGACCTACAAGAATAGTCTACCTGGTAAGATTATAGTTCAGAACTGAAGGACAGAGAGAGTCTCCCAGACTAACAAAAGTTAAAGGAGTTAATCACTATTAAAGCAGCCTCACAAAAATGTTAAAGGAGCTTCATTAAGTGAAAAAGAAAAGGCCATAACTAGAGGTAAAAAATTATGAACACAAAAAATTTCACTAGTAAAAACAAACATATAGTAAAGATAATGGCTAAATCACTTATAAAGCTAGTATTAAAGTTAAAAGACAAAAGTAGCAAAATCAATTACAATCTACAAAAACTGGCAAGGGATACACAAAATAAAAACATGCAAAATATGGTATTATATACAGAAAAAGTGGAGGTGAGCAAAAATACTGTAAGAATGTATTCAAACTTAAGCAAACAGGGTGCCTGGTTGGCTTAGTGGGTTAAAGCCTCTGCCTTTGGCTCAGGTCATGATCCCAGGGTCCTGCGATCAAGTCCCACATCAGACTTTCTGCTTAGCAGGGAACCTGCATCCTTTCCTCTCTCTCTGCCTGCCTCTCTGCCTACTTGTGATCTCTGTCTGTCAAATAAATAAATAAAATCTTAAAAAAAAAAATCTTACGCAAACAGTAAATTAATATAGACTTCCATGTAGTAGGATGTTACATATGAACCTCATGGTAACTACAAACCAAAAATCTACAGTAGATGTACAAAAAATAAGGAATAAGGAATCTTAGCATAACACTAAAGAAAGTCATCAAATCAAAAAGGAAGACCAAGAAAAGAAGAAAGGAACAGAGAAGATTTAGAAACCAATCAGAAAATAATTGGCAAAATGGCAATAAGTACATATAATTATTTAAATGTAAATGGGCTAAATGCTCCAATCAAAAGACACAGGGTTGGTCAAAAAAACAAGACTCATATATGCTGCTCACAAGAGATTCATTTCAGACTTAAAGACACAAACAGTGGCCCCTGGGTGGCTCAGTGGGTCAAAGCCTCTGCCTTCGGCTCAGGTCATAATCTCACAGTCCCGGGATCAAGACCCACATTGGGCTCTCTGTTCCGCAGAAAGCCTGCTTCCTCCTCTCTCTCTGCCGACTTGTGATCTCTGTCTGTCAAATAAATAAATAAAATCTTAAAAAAAAAAATTAAAAAAAAAAAAGATACAAACAGACTGAAAGTGAAGAGGTGCTAAAAGATATTCCACACAAATCAAAGAGAAAATTAGATCAGACAAATAGACTATAAAACAAAGACTGTAACAAGAGACAAAGAAGGGCATTACATAATGATAAAGGGATCAATCCAACAGGAGGACATAACAACTGCAAATATCTACGTCCCCAACATGGGCATATCTAAATATATAAAGTAAATATTAACAGACATAAGGAGAGAAATTGACATTAACACAATAATAGTAGGAGACTTTAACACTCCACTTATGTCAATAGATAAATCATCCATACAATCAATAAATAGTGGCTTTGAATGACACATAAGATCAGATGGACTTAGAAGAGATACACGAAACATTCCATCCAAAAACAGCAAAACACACATTTTTTTCAAGTGCACATGGACTTTTCCCCAGAATAGATCATATGTTAGGCCACAAAACAAGTCTTAATAAATTTAAGAAGACTGAAATCATACCAAGCAACTTTTCTGAACATGATGGTATAAAACTAGAAATTAGTTACATATACACACACACACACACACACACAAATCAGTTTTTATAGGTATAAATTATATATATACATATATGTATACATATACATATACAGATTATATAATTTATGTATTATGAATATACATAAATCATATATATATATCATTATATATATCATATATATATGTGTATATATATCCAGAAAAAAAAAAAAACAGGTACATGGTAGCTAGGAAATTAAAAAAAAAAATACCTTGGGACATTTGAAAATGAAAACACATGATTCAAAATCTTTGGGACACAGCAAAAGCAGTTCTGAGAGAGAAGTGTATAGAAACAGGCCCTACCTCAAAAAACAAGAAAATTCTCAAACAATCTAACCTCATACCTAAAAAAAACTAGAAAAGAAAGGAAAAAAAAACAAAACTCAGAATCAGTAGATGAAAGAGATAATAAAAATTGGTGCAGAAATAAATAAAACAAAGACTATAAAGATAGTTAAAGGGCACCTGGATGGCTCAGTGGGTTAAGCCTCTGCCTTCAGCTCAGGTCATTATCTCAGGGTCCTAGGATCAAGACCCACATGGGGCTCTCTGCTCAGCGGAGAGCCTGCTTGCCTCTCTCTGCCTGCCTCTCTGCCTAATTGTGATCTCTCTCTCTCCCTATCAAATAAATAAATAAAATCTTTTAAAAAAAAAAGATAGTTAAAAAAATCAATGAAATAAAAAACTGATTATTGGAAAAGATAAATAAAATTGATAAACCTTTAGTCAAACTCATCAAGAAAAAAAAAGACAAAGGCCTCAAATAAATAAAATCAGATATAAAAGATATGTTACAATCAACACCACAGAAATCCAAAGGATTAAAAAAATCTACTATGGGGCGCCTGGGTGGCTCAGTGGGTTAGAGCCTCTGCCTTCAGCTCAGGTCATGACCCCAGGGTCCTGGGATGGAGTCCCGCATCAGGTCCTCTGCTCAGCAGAGAGCCTGCTTCCTCCTCTTTCTCTCTGCTTGCCTCTCTGACTACTTGTGATCTCTGTCTGTCAAATAAACAAATAAAATCTTAAAAAAAAAACTACTATGGAAAATGATATACCACAAGTTGGATAGCCTAGAATAAATGGATAAATACCTAGAAACATACAATTTTCCAAAACTGACTCAGGAAGAAATAGAAAATCCAAACAGACCAATTATTAGGAATAAAATTAAATCAATAATAAAAATCTCTCAATAAACAAAAATCCAGGACCAGAAGGCTTCACAGGTCAATAATACTAAACATTTAAAGAAGAACTAATACCTGTATTTCTCAAACTATTACAAAAAATAGAAGATTAAGAAATGCTTCCAAATTCATTGTACAAGGCCAGTATTACTCTGATATCAAAATCAGATAAAGATGCTACAAAAGAAATTACAGACCAATATCCTTGAAAAACACAGATGAAAAAACCCTTAGCAAAATATTAGCTAACCAAATTCAAAATACTTTAAAAGGATTAATTACCTGTAATCAAGTGGGCTTTATTCCAGGAATGCAAAAATGGTTTAATATCCACAAATCAAAAAACATGTTACATCATATCAACAAAATGAAAGATAAAAATCATATGATCATCTCAATAGATGCAGAAAAAGTATTTGATAAAAATTAAAAACCTGTCAGGATAATAACTCTCGACAGGTATAGAGGGAACATGCCTCAACATAATAAAGGCTATATATGACAAACTAATATACTCAATGATGAAAAGATGAAAGCTTTTCCTCTAAGAGTAGGAACAAGACAAGAATAGCCACTCTTACCACTCCTATTCAAAAGAGTACTTTAAGTCCCATCCATAGTAATCAAACAAGAAATAGAAAAAGAAAATTATCCAAATTGGTAAGAAAGAAGCAACACTGTCACTAATTGCAGATGACCTACCTGATACTATATAAAGACAACCCTAAAGACTCCACCAAAAAACTATTAGAACTAATAAATGAATTCAGTAAAGTTGCAGGATACAATATTAATATCCAGAAATCTGTTTTTACACACTAAGAATGAACTAGCAGAGAGAGAAATTAAGAAAACAATTCATCAAAAAGCATAAAACATGTGGGAATAAACTTAACCAAGAAAGTTAAAGACATGTACTGTGAAAACTATACAACACTGATGAAAGAATTTGAAGATGACACAAAAAGATGGAAAGACATATCGTGCTCATGGATTGGAAGAATTACTATCATTAAAATGTCCATAAAACCCAAAGAAATCTACAGATTCAATAAAATCCCTATCAAAATACCAATATTCCTTTTCATAAAATTAGAAGAAATAATCATAAAATTTATATGGGGCTTTCGGTCGCGCGGACTGGTGGTGTGGAACCGCGGGTCCTGGGTGTTCGCCGCCTGCCACAGTTCTGCCCAGCGCCGCCGAGCCGGTGAGCCCCGAGCCTCCGCCATGGACTTCGAGGACGATTACACACACTCTGCTTGCAGAAATACTTATCAGGGCTTTAATGGAATGGATCGTGATTATGGCCCCGGATCTTATGGAGGGATGGACCGTGACTATGGCCATGGATCCTATGGGGGTCAAAGATCCATGGACTCCTACCTAAACCAGTCATATGGCATGGACAGTCACAGTGGTGGTGGGGGGGGCGGGTAGCAGGTTTGGACCTTATGAGTCTTACGACTCCAGGTCTTCTCTGGGTGGGCGAGATCTGTACAGATCTGGCTATGGTTTTAATGAACCCAAACAAAGCCGCTTCGGAGGTAGTTATGGTGGTCGATTTGAGAGCTCCTACTGGAATAATAGCCTTGACTCTTTCGGAGGTAGAAACCAGGGCGGGTCTAGCTGGGAAGCACCTTACTCCCGTTCAAAATTGAGGCCTGGGTTTATGGAGGACAGAGGAAGAGAGAATTACTCTTCCTACAGCAGTTTTTCTTCACCCCATATGAAGTCTGCACCTGTTGGCTCTCGGGGGAGAGGAACGCCTGCTTATCCTGAAAGTACGTTTGGAAGCAGAAACTATGATGCTTTTGGAGGACCATCAACAGGCAGAGGCCGAGGCCGAGGACATATGAGTGATTTTGGAAGCATTCATAGACCTGGAATTGTTGTTGACTATTAAAACAAACCCACCAATGTGACAGTTGCCGCTGCAAGAGGAATAAAGAGAAAAATGATGCAACCATTTAATAAGCCTGGTGGAACCTTTATCAAGAAACCCAAGCTAGCAAAACCTGTGGAGAAGATGAGCCTCAGCAAATCACCCACAAAAACTGATCCTAAAAATGAGGAAGAAGAAAAGCGACGAATCGAGGCTCGGTGAGAGAAACAAAGGCGCAGAAGAGAAAAAAACAGTGAGAAATATGGAGATGGATACAGAATGGCATTCACATGTTCCTTTTGTAAATTCCAAACGTTTGAAGAAAAAGATATTGAACTACATCTGGAAAGTTCTTCACACCAGGAAACACTAGATCATATTCAGAAACAAACCAAATTTGATAAAGTAGTTATGGAGTTTTTGCATGAATGTATGGTGAATAAATTCAAGAAAATATCTATTCGTAAGCAACAGACAAATAATCAAACAGAAGTAGTTAAAATAATTGAAAAAGATGTTATGGAAGGTGTTACTGCAGATGATCACATGATGAAAGTAGAGACTGTTCACTGCAGTGCATGCAGTGTGTATATCCCTGCTTTACACAGCTCAGTGCGGCAGCACTTAAAATCTCCTGATCATATCAAAGGGAAGCAGGCTTACAAGGAGCAAATAAAAAGAGAAAGTGTCTTGACTGCTACAAGCATTTTAAATAATCCAATAGTGAAGGCACGATACGAACATTTTGTTAAGGGTGAGAATCCTTTTGAAATTCAAGATCATTCTTAAGATCAACAAATAGAAGGAGATGAGGAAGAAGAAGAAAAGATTGATGAACCTATTGAAGAAGAGGAGGAAGAGGAGGAAGAAGAGGAGGAAGTGAGAGAAGTAGAGGAAGTAGAAGAAGTGGAGGAAGCAGAGGAAGTGGGAGAAGGAGGAGGAGTAGAGGGAGTGGGAGACACACAGGAAGGAAATAGAGGGTGTGGGGGAGGGAGAGGCAGTGGGGGAGACAGAAGCAGTGGGGGAAGGAAAGGCAGTGGGGGAAGGGGAAGCAGTGGGGGAAGAAACAAAGGAAGAGCCTGTTGACTTCCCTGTTGACCAACCTGAAGAAAATTAAATATAAGGTATTAGTCAAATCTAAAAGAAGCTTTAAATTTCTCTCCTAAAATGGAAAAGGGTAAGAATTTTAATAGTTTAAAATATGAGAATTAACACCCATGTTGCATGCATTCCACACATTCAAATTTGTTTTATATAATTTCTAAATGTTTGGCATTTGTTTAATAAGATGAAGGTAAGACTATTTTAGTTTAGTTTTTATAGCTATCAAACTTAGATTAGATAAATTGTTTGTATAATTTTTAAGCTTAATTTTTATTACTTTATTGGTGTTAAGGATAACAGATGTGTATTGTTAGTATATCTACTCTAATCATTTGAACTTAAATGCTGCTGTTGGGAGTATATATTCAAGTGTGCATTAATGTTTTGAATACTTACCCTAGAAGAGATAAATTGGGCAAGTATTTTTGTGCTCTGACTGTGTATTTTTTTACGGCATTGGACATTGAATAGTAATTTGCGTTAATATACGCTTAAAGGCTTTTTGTGACCATGTTTCCCTTTGTAGCAATAAAACAATTTTTACAAAAACAAAAACAAACAAACAAACAAAAAATAAAATAAAATAAAATTTATATGGAACCACAAAAAGAACCCAAATAGCCAAGCAGTCTTGAAGAAGAATGAAGCCAGAGGTACTGAAATCGCAGGTTCCAAATCATACTACAAAGCTATACTGACCAAAACAGTATGTATGATAATTGCACAAAAATAAATACATAAGTTAATGGAACAGAGAGCCCAGAAATAAACTTACATTTATATGGTCAATTAATCTACAGCAAAGGAGAAAGGAATATAAAATGAGGAGAAAAGTTTTTTCAAAACATGCTGTTGGGAAAAAGTTGACAGCTAAATGCAAAAGAATGAAACTGGACCACTTTCTAATACCACATACAAAAACAAAGTCAAAATGGATCAAAGAGGGGCACATGGGTAGTTCAGTTGGTTAAGCGACTGGCTCTTGATTTCCACTTGTGTCATGATCTCACAGTCCTAGGACTGAGACCTGTGTTAAACTCCCTGCTCAGTGGGGAATCTGCTTGAGGATTCTCTCTCCCTCTTCCTTTGCCCCTCCCCATGCTCATGCGGGCACATGAACACATGTGCATGCGCTCTCTCTCAAATAAATCAATAACTCCTTTAAAACGATGAGTTAAAGACCTAAATATGAGACCTGAAACCATAAAACTCCTGAAAGAAAACATAGGTATTCTGAAACAAGTATATCACATTATGTGTTAACTATAATCTTTAAATAAAAATTTGAAAAGAGAAACAAAGGCAAACTCTTGGACATTGGCCTTGGAAATATATTCCTGGATCAGTCTCCTCAGGCAAGGGAAACAAAAACAAAATATAAATAATTGGAAGACTACCTCAAACTAAAAAGCTTTTGCACAGTGAAAGAAACCATCAACAAGATAAAAGGCAGGCTACTGGATGTGAGAAGATATTTGCAAATGATACATCTGATAAGAGTTAATATCCAAGGTATGTGAAGAACTCTTAAAATGCAATATCAAACAATTGATTAAAAATGGGCAGAGGATCTGAAGAGGTATTTTTCCAAAGAAGATGTGTAGATGGGCAACAGATACATGAGAAGATGCTCAACATCACTAATCAGAGAAATGCAGATCAAAACTACAATTATTTATCTACCCCACACCAGTTAGAATGGCCAATATAAAAAAGATGAGAAATAACCAATGTTGGTCAGGATGTAGAGAAAAAGGAACCTTTGCGCACTGCTGGTGGGAATGTAAACTTGTGCAGACACTCTGGAAAATGTCATGGAGGTTTCTCAAAAAGATAAAACTAGAAATACCATATGAACCAATAGTTCTACTTCTGGGTATTTACCTGAAGAAAACAAAAACCCTAATTTGAAAAGATACATGCACCCCTGCATTTATTGTAGCATTATTTACAATAGCCAAGATATGGAAGCAACATATGTGTGCATCAATACCTGAATGAATAAAGAAGATGTGGTGTATATACACAATAGGATATTACTCAGCCATAAAAAGAATGAAAGCTTGCCATTTATATGGATGGGTCTAGAGGATTATGGCCAAATGAAATAAGATAAAGACAAATACCATGTGATTTCACTTATGTGTGGAACCTACAAAAACACATGAACAAACAAAAAACAGAAGCATAGTCATAAATACAGAGAACAAACTGGTGATTGCCAGAGGGGAAGAGGGTAGGGATATAGGAAAAATAGGTGAAGGGGATTAAGAGGTACAAACTTTCAGTTTTAAAATACATAAGTCACGATAGGAAAAATAGGTGAAGGGGATTAAGAAGTACAAACTTTCAGTTTTAAAATAAATAAGTCACGGGGATGAAAAGTACAGCATCGGGAATATACCAAAAGACTAATAACTTTATATGGTGACAGATGGTAACTACATTTTTTGTGGTAAGCACTGCGTAATGTATGTAATGTTGAACTATTATGCTGTGACTGAAACCAATATTGTATGTCAACTATATTTCAATTAAAAACTTGTAAGATTCTATAAAGAACAATAAAAAATTCTTTTAAAATTTCTATTTTGCCTGATATTACCACCCCTATGTTTGCATTTTCCAGGAGGTTTTTTGGTCCATTTTATTGGACCCTTTCCTTATCTTCTTAGATAATAATGTGAATAGTGTGATTTTATTTTGAGACCCAATCTGAAAATATTTGTTGTTTAATGGTGGAGTTTAGCCCAGACTTATTGTAATAACTGATAAATTAGGTCTAGCTTCCATCACCTTTGTATTTTTCATATTTCTTTTATATAGCTTTACAACATTGCTCAGTTTTGTTGAAATGATCTTTATATTTAGATTATTATTATCACTTTTTATATTTGTGTCACATTTCTATACCATATTAATAATGAAATCATTCCATTTGCTCATATATTAATTGCTCATTAACTGTATCATATAGGTAGAGTGAATTCTGTGTTAAACAAAGCAGACATGGCCCTTGCTTTTAGGAAATTTTTCTTCTTAGAAGGTGAAAAGCAGCCATAGACAAATATCCAGGAAAAGGTTTAGCCAGCAGTAATTACCACATACGGAGGCAAAAAAAGGGTATCTATTTTAAATTGGGAAGGCGGGCAGTTCACTCGAAGGAGCTGAAACCCATTTGATGAGAAAGAGTCAGTAAGGTAAAGATCCAAAAATGGTCCTCCTGATACTGGGGAGGGAAAAGAAAGCCCTAGTGCACACACCTGAGATGGGAAAGAGTTGGTGAGCTTTAAAAATGGAAAGAAGCTGGAGTATATTAGGTGAGAAAGGGATAAAAAGTAACAGTTACCAGATAGGATTTTATAAACCACAAAAAGGAGTGTGGATTTTAAGTGCAGTGCAAAGCCACTGCAGAGTTTTGAACTGGGGATTTTGTTTCTGTTTCTGTTTCTGTTTTTGTTTTTATTGTGGGACAAGAGAAGCATGATCTGATTTTCTATTGTAAAATGTCCCTCTGCTACTATATACGAGTCTATTCTAGAAGAAACAAGAGCATCCCCTGGTCAGGTCATGGAGATGGAGAGAGGTCACCAGATTTGGGGCATGTTTGGTTGCTGAGGACTACTTTAGGAGTAGAGGGGTATAAGCGCTAGGGCAGAATTAAACAGAATATTCAGATTTTTATTTTCAGCAATTGGGTTGATGGTGGTGGTGTTTATTTAAATATAAATGCCTGGGGGAGGGGCAGTTTGATAGATGGTGCAAGAAATAAGAGTTTTGTTTTGACTAATTTAAAATGCCCATTAGTTGTCTATGGGTGATGTCTAGTAGTCATTTGGGTTTACAAGTTCAGGATCCTGGGGAAAATTCAAAGCAGCAGTTTAGATAGGGTGCATTGTGTATAATTGAAGAGAGAGGTTACTTAGGAAACCCTGGTACACTCCAATAGCAGGAAGTTATGCAATTCTATATGCAGGATACAATATAAACTCCTAATTTCTGGTCTATTAGTCAATCTTTTCTATCTTTCTAGGACTGAAACAGTTTTTTAACTCTTAATTTATATTTCTTTGTTTATTTCAAAGGGAATTTAGAAAGGAGCCTTAAATACTTATGTTCAAATAATCAGAAGTCAAGTGTAGAACTGTTAATTGTTCAGACTTTAAGGAAGTCATCTGAATGACTGCTATCCATACAATAATCATACTAAATTGAATGTTTCTTAAAGGAATGTGTTTTTTGTCCATTATCCACAAAAGTGCCTCACAGGGGCTTTGCATCTAAGAAGAGGTTCAAGGTAACTCTGTTGAATATGTGAATTAAGGGCTCAGTGCATAAATCTTCAGCCTTCTTGGTGTCAAGTTCTTCTAGTTAAATCCTTCCCCAGAACATTCAAAGACAAAAAGGTCTTCAGAACATAGTGATAATCATTTTCACCAACTACTAGTTGAGTGAACATGAGCTAGTTACTTTATTTCTCTTATTTAGTGACACAGTAATAATGGTTTAATACTACAACTAATATTAGTAACATTTAACACACTAGTAATAAAAATAATAGGAGCAGCAATGACCATCTTTCTGCTTTTATGTAAAGCTTGAATGCAACATTTGTAAAGCATTTAGCATAGTGCCTGGCATAAGTAGGAATTAATAGTGATTCCCAGATCTCCATTCTGAGCCCCAGTTCTTCTGTAAGAAAACTTGAGGCCCCAGGTGACTAGAGAAAGTAAGTTGAGGAGAGGGCAGGTGATGTGGTCAAAGAGGGAGCAGGGCCCAGATTACATGGTACCCTGTAAGCCAGAGTCAGGAACGTGGATTTTACTTTCAGTGAGAGAAGTCATTGGAGGGTTTTGAGCAGAGAAGTGAAATAATCTGGTTTATAGTCAGAAACAGTTTATTTTATTTTATTTAAATTCAATTAACCAACATATAGTACATCATTTTCAGATGTAGAGCTCAGTAATTCATCAGTTGCATATAACACCCAGTGCTCATCACATCACATGCCGTCCTTAATGCCCACCACCCAATTACTCTATTCCTCCACCCACCTCCCATCCAGCAACCTTACTTTCTTTCCCATAGTTAAGAGTCTCTCATGGTTTTTCTCCCTCTCTGATTTCTTCCCATTCAGTTTTCCCTCCCTTCCCCCATGATCCTCTGCACTGTTTTTTTGTTTTAAGATTTTATTTATTTGACAGAAACACAGCAAGAGAGGGAACGGGAGAAGGAGAAGCAGGCCTCCTGCTGAGCGGGCAGCCTGATGCAGGGCTTGAACCCAGGACCCTGGGATCATGACCTGAGCTGAAGGCAGACGCTTAATGACTTAATGACTTAATGAGCTACCCAGGCGCCCCCTCTGCACTGTTTTTTATATTCTACATATGAGTGAAACCATATAATTGTCTTTCTCTGACTGACTTATTTCGCTTAGCATAATACCCTCCAGTTCTATCCACATCAATGTATATGGTAAGATTTCATCCTTTTTGATGTCTGAGTATATTCCATTGTGAATATTTATCTATCTATCTATCATATATCTATATATGTATATATAGTCTATATCTATCTATATCTATAGGTATAGATATATACATATATCTATCTATATACATATAGATAGATATAGATTATATATACATATATAGATGTAGATAGATAGATAGATAGATAGATATGTCAATGGACATCTGGGCTCCTTCCACAGTATAACTATAATGGACTTTGCTTCTGTAAACACTGGGGTGCAGATGTCCTTTGGGTCACTACATTTGTAATTTTGTGATAAATACCTAGTAGTACAATTGCTGGGTCATAGGGTAGCTTTATTTTTAACTTCTTGAGGAACCTCTGTACTATTTTCCAGAGTGGCTGCACCAGCTTGCATTCTCACCAACAGTGTAAGAGGGTTCTCCTTTCTCTGCATCCTCACTAACATTGTCGTTTCCTGAGTTGTTAATTTCAGCTATTCTGACTGGTACTAGGTGGTATCTCATTGTGGTTTATTTATGTTTGTAGTCATAGCTTATAGAACAGTGTTCAATACAGGTAGATGTTTAATAGACATATCTAAATATCTGTAGGAAAGTGAAATGTTAATTGATGCCAACTAAAAAAAAAAAAAAAAGAAGAAGCTGGTGGCTTAGTAGGGACAAAGCTGATCTCCAGATTTACCAGCCAAGCTTTCAGCTTCCTCTTCCAACTCTGTATTCTTCCACCATCATAGTCTTTCATCATATCCCCCAAACTCTATTCTAACTGCCTGGGATATTCACTGTTCTCCAAGCATGCCCTCATCCTCATTCTATGCCATTGTCAATGGCGTCCCTACCCATGCATGCTCCTGTCCTTCCCAATTTCTTTATGTCCTAGCCATCTATAAAAGCCCTGCTGAGATTCTACTTCTTCCATGAGTCACCTAATCTCATCTTCCCCTATTCTTCCCTAGTCGTATTTTTATACCTTAAACCTGGACTGTAATGTTTATTTTTATTCCCTGCCCACTAGTTTGTAAATTCCTAGAGCTCAATTAGTGTACTTTATTCCCTGTTTTATATATATATAAATTTTTTTCCCTGTTATATTTTTTACATTGCCTAACAATGTGCCTAGAACAAAGTAGTTAATGTCATCATATTACATTAGTGAGGAGAGGAGACTGTCATTAATTAGGAAATGGCAACAAGTGAAAAATATGCCCAGTTAGAAGAGCCTCCTAAGACTACAGTATAATTTTCTAATATTATGCTGCTTGGGGAGTATAGAAAGTAATGCATGTGTATTTTATAAATTGAAAAAGGAAAATTTTGAGAAAAGGAAAATGTACCACTTCCTACTGTAATATTTAGAGACAACCACTGATAACATTCTAATTTGTAAATTTCCTCCTAGTTTTTTTTTAAAGGATTTTATGTAGTTGTTACTATACTCTGCCCATATATCTGTTTTTTTTTTTTTTTTAAGATTTTATTTATTTATTTATTTATTTGAAAGACAGAGATCACAAGTAGGCAGAAAGGCAGGCGGAAGAGAGAGGAAAGGAAGCAGGTTCCCTGCTGAGCAAAAAGCCTGATGTGGGGCTCTATCCCAGGACCCTGGGATCATGACCTGAGCTGAAAGCAGAGGCTTTAACCTAGGCGCCCCCATATATATCTGTTTTCTTGCAAAGGCTATTAAAAGTTTTTCATGAGTACTTTTAGTTATAGTATCTAACCTTATTGTTAAACCATATTTTACTTAATCATTTTCCACTTATTGGACATTTAAAATAGTTCTCAATTTTTTTTCCAATTAAAATGATTCAGAGCCGAATACCTCTGAGCAAAAAGAGTTGCCTACCCATCTTTTTCAAAAGTAGTGTTTAAGGGGCACTTAAACTAGTTTTGCTATAAATAATCTAGTTTGGTCTTTTAATGAATACCAGTATTTTTTGTTTTCGTCAGCCCTGCTGAGATAATTTCCTGTCTGTTGAATCTCTGCTGCCCTGTTGACATCACTTATATTCCTGGCATTTTATCCTGTCCAGGTCATTTACTCAATCCCTCTCTCTGGCTGCTTGGATACATTCTGACAGATGCTTTCTAATGAAGCTGGACATATTCCACATTCTCTAGTCACTACCTTTTAATTGATGGGATTTGTGGAAGACTTGTCAAACAGTTCAGTCTTAGTTACTGTAAAATTTAAAAATAGTTTTACTTATTTAAAAACCTTCTCTTTTTAAAGTTTGGAACATTAAAGCAATTTCACATTCATTGTCTTATGCATTATTATAAAAAACAAGCAAATAATATTAGCACTTTACAGATGAGAAATCTGAGGCTCTGAGAAGCCAAGAAAAAACTGAATTGTTTTCTCACTTCTGTTTTAGCAAGTTACCATAACTTAGCTTCTTAACACAAATTTATTATATTATAATTCTGGAGGTCGTGGTGGGCTAAAACAAAGGTGTGGTAAGGCTATATTCCTTTCTGGAGGCTCAGAGAAGAATCTGTTTCCCTATCTTTTCCAGCTTATAAACGCTGCCCACATTCCTTGGTTTTTGGCCTCTTCCTTGACCTTCAAAGCCAGAAATAGCAGGCTGAGTCTTTTTCATACCACATCACTCTGACACTGGCTCTCCTGATTTCTCTTCCTCAGTTAGAATGACACTTGTGATTACTTTGGGCTTGCTAAGATAATACAGGGTGAATTCCTTTTTAGATCCTTAACCTAATCACATTTGCAAGGGTATTTTTTTCAATTTTATTTTTTTGTTTTTGTTGTACCATATTTATAGGTTTGGGTATTTGACTGTAGACATATTTGAGGGGCAATTATTCTGGCCAACACAACTACTCACAATAGAAATAAAAGCCATAGAAGTAATGTGATGTTATTACATCACATTAAGCAAAGTGATTGAGATCCCTATAATTTAATGACCATAAAATCTACAATGCATATACCTGCTTAGAAAAATCATTCTTATGTAAGTGTGTATTTGTGAAACAAGTGTAGGCTTCACTTGCCATATATTAATTTATTTGCCCAAGTTGAAATTTATATTTATTCAATTTGGATAACTGCTTTTCCTATTGTATGGTAAATCTGAAACTGCTGTGTCTCTAAATGTACCCAATAAAGGATTTTTAAAAATTACATCCTAATTGTAAAAACATGCTTACTGCTTACACATTGGTGTGGATTAATTAGTGTAATTAGTCTTGTGTATATAACCATTGCCCAAAACGTCCCCGACAGCTAAAAAGCAACCAGCCACATAACGTCTTGTGGACAGCTTTGTATGTAAGGGCCAGGCAACTGGTGATTTACATTTTTTGCATGGCTGTCAGAAAAACAACCACAAATCTGGCACTTCAGATTTCACATTCTGAAAATAAACACAAACTATACTGCATTTCTTTTTTTTTAAGATTTTATTCATTTATTTGACAGAGGTCACAAGTAGGCAGAGAGGCAGGCAGAGAGGGGGGGAAACAGGCTCCCCACCAAGCAGAGAGCCTGTTGCGGGGCTCAAGCCCAGGACCCTGAAATCACGACCTAGACCGAAGGCAGAGGCTCAACTCATTGAGCCACTCAGGTGTCCCTATAATACATTTCTATATTAACTTAGCCTTCACCTGTGAATTTGCTTTATTGGGTGTTTGGATAAATATGGAGTTGCTTCTTTTTTTTTTAAGATTTTATTTATATATTTGACACACAGAGATCACAAGTAGGCAGAGAGGCAGGCAGAAAGAGAGAGAGAGAGGGGAAAGCAGGCTCCCTGCTGAGCAGAGAGCCCGATGTGGGGCTCAATCCCAGGACCCAAGTTCACGAGGCTTAACTTGAGCCACCCAGGTGCCCCAATATGGAGTTACTTCTTATCCAGAGTGAACATCGCTATGGCTAAACGTTGAATGAAAAGCATTTCAAAGCTTGCTGTGTATCAAAGTCTCTCACTCTGTTCTTTTTTTTATGTGAATTCTTGGAAATGTAGTAGAACAGGGGGTCACTGAGTGAGGGCCCCATGAAGTAGGCGATTACAGTTGCTATATAATTTCACCTTGAAGGTCCACACCACCCAGTTCACAGTTTCTGGGAAAGCCAAAAGTAAATAAGCACGATGGATAAAGCCTTCAATAAAGGGACATGAATGATAATTATGAATAATAATAATAATTATTCATATTAAATCTTTTGATTTAAGTGTTTCAATATACCAGACTTTGATAAAAAGCCTTTTCCTATAAGGGCCCTTATATTCTCCTTTAAAAAATAATGTCCATTAAAACTAACTTAAGATTCACATAATCATTGTTGTATTTATGATTTATGTCAAATCCTTACCAAAAGGCACAGTCATAAATAATAGAATATTTACAGTTTTTCCCTTAAAAAGTTTTGGAGATAAATTCTCTTTAGAAAGTTCTTCCAATGAACATAGAGAACTTTGGTTGTTCTAAAAAACTCTTTACAATTGAATAACTAAAGCTAAAAAATATATATTTTTTACTTAATGGAATATCAGAGGAGAATTATTATTGCATGTATACATACCTGGTTTGAAGAATATATAGTAATAGAGGGATGCACATGCTACTAAATATGATATTTTGGTATCTGGAACAGGTGGACCTTTAAAAAAAAGGTTCCTAATTATTCCTATACTGTTGAAATTATTTTAATTTTGCATCTCAGCAGATATATTTGTATGCCAGAAACAGGTGTTCATCAAAAGATGGTGATAAAAAGACATTGCAGTCGGGGCTTGGAGCCTAGCCCGCATGGTGTGATGACAGATAAATTAGAAAAATCCTGCTAAACATCTCTACACTTCAGAAGGAGATTACACCTTTTTAAAAAGGCAAAACATGTGGTTCAATTACTTATTGTCTTGGCATGTGGTTATGATGAAAGACGGAGTCTTAAACATCAATAGAGCTAAACTAACATCCCAGATGGGCTTCGGGAGAAGGGACTCCTGCAGCAATCCACCTGCACAAAAAGCAACTGGGAGAGAAATTAAAGAAATGCTTTCCTTCCCCTCCCCTATTTAATTTGTTTCTTTAATATTAAATATCCATTTAATGAATAACATAAGCTATGCAGAAAAAAATAAGAGCAAATAACTTTTCAGTGTATTTCCTGGGTTATCCAGCAGGAAATGAAGCAAGTTTTCTGGCTCTCTGCAGAATGCTCTGCAGGTCTCACATGAGTCCTGAGAGTTATGACAGGTAATCACTAAGCCTAGAGGAATAAAGGCAAGTAGGTCTGCATGATGTATAGGGCTAAACAGACAACATGCTGTATGACCATAGGTAAATCACAAAACCTCTCTGGGGCTAATGTTCTACACTTACAAATTGCAGAATTATGATTCCTTTTGGTCTCGTGCTGCAACAATCTGGATATAATCTTCACTTCAGTCATAATATATACAAAGTAAATGCCACTAGGGGACATACAACATGGACAGAAACTCACTGGGAATGAGGATTTCTCCACAAACAATTTCTACATTCAGAAATAACTAGAGGATCCCAACAGTTCTTCATATGCATAATACTATGACATAAAACTGTCAAAAATTAGTAGTAGGGTACGGGGCTGAGGGAAGGGAAATAGGAAGGATCGAGAGGGAAATTATAATCTACTAATCACACATTATACTAATTTCACATTGAATCCAACCAACAGCTCTGCAAATAAAATTGGTATTACTTATCCATTGTATAAGAAGATAAAATAATGAGGATAAAAATATATGTTTATAATGTTTAATGTTAAAAAAAAATAATGAGTGCTAACATCTGTTGAGCTGGAATCATGGTGAGTACTTCTCTATATATTAGTTCACTTAAAATTTATAGGAAGCCTTTTAAGTAGGTTGAGAAATAATACTAATTCTTCACCATTGTATTGTAGTCCCCCCAAATACCAAAATAATTGTTTTCTTTTGAGCAAGCCTTGATCATGTGTTCTGGACTGTGTCAAGGGCTTTCCCAAGGTTTCTTTACTCTAACTCTAACTCTAACCCTATGAACCAGCTGGTCTTGTTGTCTCTATTTAACAAATGAAGAAACCGAGGCTTGGAGAGGTGGAATGATTTACCCAGGGCCAGTTAGAGCTGAGAAGACACTGTAAGATCTTATAATCACTGCTGTTACTAAAGGCTCAAAAAGGTTAACTGATGTAAGGTCACAACATTAAAGAGTAATCAACAGAGAAGGGTTTAAACCAATTTATCTGATTCTCAAGATCTCCTTTTTCAACTTTTCTGACCAGCGGCAGGACTGAATAGCATCCTGCCATTTTTGAAAAATATATTTGGTGCTTACGAATATTCAATGCACTGTACCAGGGCTCTTAAGAGATATAAAAATGTAGGCATCATTCTCCCCAACCCCATGAGATTTACTAGTACCTTGGGGGAAATCTAGACATACACTTATGAAACACTTCAAAAAAACAGTAAGGGGGCACCTGGGTGGCTCAGTGGGTTAAGCCTCTGCCTTCGGCTCAGGTCATGATCTCAGGGTCCTGGAATCAAGCCCTCATCAGGCTCTCTGCTCAGTGGGGAGCCTGCTCCCCCCCCCACCGCCCCGCCTGCTTCTCTGCCTACTTGTGATCTCTCTGTCAAATAAATAAATAAAGTCTTTAAAAAAACAAACAAACAGTAAGAATGTAGGGTTAAGAGCCAAAAGAGTCAGTAGACGCAATAGGACTGAAGAACACACCTCATTTTTGGGTGGGACAGTACAGACAAAAAATGAGGGGGTGTGAGGATGGGTGAGATTTCTGGAGACTGGGATGGAAGAAAACCAAGATGACCATCTGGCCAGACTGGTCCTGGAAGCTCCCTAGAGGTAAAGTCTGGAAATAGTAAATTAAAGTAGTAAGGGCATTTTCTAACATGGAAGAGTTGGAGGTATAGTTGAAAAGGTATGCTGGGACAAGACTGCAGACTCTGAATGCAAAAGCTGACTTATCAACATTTGAGACTTGTAAGCAGCGGGGTGATATTACCTCAGACCGTAAAGGCTACACCACAGTCATCCCACCTCAGTGAAATGCATCTTGAGGAAAGAAAAGAATGTTTTCTCCTTGGTATAAAGACAGATAATAGGGGAAGCCCTGACCCAGTTTTTTAGATTTTTTTTTGGTAATTCTAAATAAAATGAATGTGCATCATAGAAAAAAAAAAATTGGAAAATGCAGTATAAAGAGAGGAAAGGACACCCATAATCCTACCATTTAGAGACCGTTAGTATTAACACTTTGATGGATTTAGTTTAATCATTTGAGAAATATTTATGAGTACCTATTATCTATGAGACACTGCTCTAGAAGTTGAGTCTACAGCAGTGGAGAAAACAACCCAATTTCCCTGCCCTTAAGCTGCCACATAGATATTTCTTTCCATGATTGAGTTGATGGATGTGTTCTCTTTCTGTGTAATTTATTCAATCATTATATGTATGGAGAATTTTTAGCTTATTTTCACTGCACATAATATAATAAGCATTTTGTTATGTTTGTTATTAAGTTTCTTAAAATTATTTGGAGATATTTAAAAACTAAAATAATCTTTAATGTTAATAAAATTATTTGGAAACTTTTTAATGACTGTGTTATTCACAGTCTATAGATGCTCAAAATCTTATTTAGTTTTTCTTACTATAATGAGGACATGAAGCATCTGAAGCTGATGAAAGTTACAGACAGACACACCAACTTTGGCAGATAATTTTAGGTATTCATAGATCCTTTTAATTAGGAACCCTAATTTGATCACTTCACAATTGTTAGACATTTGAATAATTAATTTTTTTACTATTAAAAATGAATATTCTTGCACATAAATTTTTGTCCACATTTCCAATGGTATCATAATGAAGGATTCCTAGAAGTAGAAATTCAGATAGAAAAATATCAACTAAAAAAAAAAAAAGAAAAAGAAAAATATCAACTGGTTTTAGGACTTCAAAGCATTCTTTGCTGTTAGTGTGGAATGTCTTCTACTCTTGTGTTTCTGTTAGTTTTATTTAAATGTAAATAAAATGTACATGTAAGTTTTTGTTTAATAAAAAATTTCAGTGCTGTTATTTGTACATAATGGTCATGATTATTTTATCCTCACCTTGGATTTTTTACTAATATAAACCGACTTCCTTTGTTCCACCAAATGCTACTTGCCTTGAGTTTTATGTTTTCAAATATTAATATTACCAATGCTGGTTTTATTTTTATCTATCAACATACATGTTAATGTGAGGTGTTTTTGTTTGTTTTGTCCTTGAGGGTGGCTTTTTAATACAGGAATGTCTATTACTGGGTTTAGTTTTGCTTTTAAAATTTATATTCAATGGATCAAGGTACAAACTTTAAAAACCCAGTTTTTCCTTATTTTTAACTTGAGCTAAAAAAAAGATGTATAATTCTTTTTATAAGTTTGGCAGAATTCAGCAATCATTTCTAAGGTATTTTTGGTAATGTTTACATTACAAATACAATTAACTTATTTTGCTTGCCAATATTGCACATAAACTTCAGTTAAATTTCAACTTAAAATACAAACCTAAATCACTTACTCAATTGAACATGTCAAATTAAAATTTTAAGATGGAGTTATAGGGCTGTAATAGACCCAAATTAATTGAGTTGGAATAGACTCTAATAGACCAAATTAATTTCAACATACCAAGTACATAAGATACTAAATACATGCATGTAACTTCTTAACACAAAAATACTTATATATTATGGTTTTGATTATCTTTGCCTTTTCATACTTAGTTTTAAATTTTCCTGGGGTTGAAACATACATACCTACTAAAGGATGATAATTTCTGGCAAGTAACTAAGGATATTAGTTCTAAATCTTTCTAGACTGAAAGGTATAAACCTGTTTATTCTGGGTGACTGGGGTTACCTACAGCCAGAGCTCTTAGCCAGGAGTGAGACCCATGCTATGCCTGTAGACATCCAGACTGAGTCCTCTCATTGCCTTGGTTCCCAGACTGCACCCTCTTTTATAGCCACCATTTAAAATTTTTAAACCAAATTATAAAATATAATTGGTTTTAATATTCATATAGCCTACATCCCTAAATTCAAGTTTGAAATGTTCTATTTATTATTTTCTCTCATGATATTATTTTTTTATTTATTATTTTCTCTTATTTATCTAATTTTGCATCTTGAACAATGTTTATGTCCTATATTTGTTTCTCTACTAATCTAGAAAATATTTTTCCTATTTTACTAGTGTTTAAAGTTTAACACACACATTTACACACATAGAGGCACACACTTTTCCTGGTAAAGAAATAGCATCTAACAGACTTCTAATTTAGATCAGAAATAGTACATTTTACTTCTTCCTTGTCCTTCCCTCATCCATTTCCCAACTTTTTGTTGTTATCTGAGATTCTAGGTCCAGATTAGTAATAGCAGTAATCATACTAGTAGTATGGTTTAGCTATTGATATTTCCTATTTTCCTATTTCATTAATTGGACTTACTTGGAATCTGCAGTGAGAGGAGTCTAGATGCATGTACTCCATCAACCATTTCACCAAGAGACCCATTTGGAGATTCTTAATATGTATTGCCAAATTACTTTCCAGCAAAGTTGTACTGATATGCTACCTCACTACATTCTGGAGAACTGACTACTAGTTTTGGTACCTTTACCTATTTGATAGATAGGAATGGTATTTGTTCACTATTTTCATTTGTTTATCTTGGGGAAAAAGGAAGTTGTTAGTAACTACAATTCCAGTGATCTTCCTCTGATGAACTTGCAGTCACTCATGAAGGTTCCCTCATAAATTGAGTAGGTTTGATTCAGGATCTTGCCTGTAAATGTTACTAATTAATTTCCTAAGTGACTATTCTATAATCTTTTCCACTAGGCACTCTCAGGGCATGCAGAACCAGGAAAAAAAAAAAAGTACAATGTCTGGTAGTTGTTTTTAATACCAAGAATCCAGGCACTCACTCTTAGTCATGGAACATTGACGCTGTGCTATATGAATTCTCATAAAGTAAATAAATTAGTTAATCAGTAAATTCATGTTAATAGAAAACTACAGTCACAATAACTAATTTGTAAAACCTGTGGTACTGGCAAATATTATGATAAGATATATTGGCCTAATGGTGTTCTGCAAATAGGTTCTGATTTGCAAAACTAACCAACACAATAGCAATCATTTCATGTGAAATATTCATATCAGAAATGTTGACTGAAGTGATTGAAAGTCATTCACTTAAAACTAATAAATAAACACACTCGTCTCCCTTATAATCCTGGATAGTCGTACTCAATTTAGCAGTGTTCTTTTGCATTATTCTTGTTCATTAGCAGAAGTGACTTAGAATAAAATTTAGCTACCAATTTCCTTGACAAATAGAGGAATATGTGTGTGTGTGTGTGTGTGTGTGTGTACAATTTCTACATGAATGGTAAAGGCAGGAATAGCACTTCAAACACAAGGAAGAGCATGAACAAACATATAAATGCAATAGGGCTTTGAGATAGGAGAAGCCAGCCAATATTCACTGTAAAGAAGCATATGTGAAGCCCCTAGCCAGAACTAACTTCAACCTGATAATCACTACTATCTTTAAACCAGGTTTGGATAAGGATTCCAAGGACAGAAAAGATACCACAAGTAACTTCACCCAGAAATTATTCAATTACGGTTTAATGAAGGGTGTAACATATAGTAGCACATTAAGAAAGTTTCACAGATGTCCATTTACTTACTTTTAACCAGTTGAGTGTAGAATAATTTAGACAATATTTTATAAATAGTCTGTGATAATTAGTAAAGCTAATAATTAGATCTAACACTGATGGAGCTTATGCCAGGCACATGCATTACCTCATTTTATCCTTATAACAATCTATGAAGTCATTTCTTTTATCATCCCTATTTTACAGATGAGAACTTAAAGGTCATGCAGTCAAGAAGTAAAAGACTCAATTTGAACCCAAGCCACTGGATTCCAGAGCCTATGCTTTTAGCCATTACTCTGAAGATAAGAATGATGACAGTACTTCAGAATATCACAAATATATTTTTGAGAAAAAACCGTAACCTCTAAAACCTGTCTCTGTACTTTGTCATCAATGTGGAGATGAACATAAAAGTTACTGGTGCTTAAACAAGAGCTGTCAGCCTTGCTGTCTCTCTCCTCTCTCCACTTCGTCCAGGATCAAGGTCCTCGCACTGAGTTTGTGGCAGTACCATCCATCACTTCCATTTCCTGCCCACTACCATCAGTTTCCCTCCCATGACCAAACCATGATGCCCCAAACACAGAAACATGACTTATCTCCCAAAGCATCCAGAAAGAAAATTCTTACTCTAACACAAATACTTGTAATAATGGCAAAAGAAAGCAGAAAATTACGGGTAAAATAAATTGCTGCTTTTTTTGGTATAAACAGTATTTTTTTCAAGGTCTTATCAGTATAAAAGCTCCTTTGTCAAATCACTAAAGTTACTTCACCGTCTTTTTAATTTTGCCCTTTCGGTCCTTCTCCTCCTACTTCATCAAAAGTCAAAGTTAGAAAACCACCTAAATTAACCCCTTTCCCATGACATTATCATTTCTAGTTTCCAGGGGTTATTAAGCAACCCTAAATCCAGACTGCCAATGATAAAAGAAGAGGAATAGAAGGCATGGTAAATGAGAGACGACAGATATGAGGGGAAATGCCACTGAAATGACAAATGCTGCACATTGGCAGACAGATGGCTGATTTCCTTATTCCATAAAGAGCTCTTCAACCCCCCAAGAATAACACTGATGGCCCAAAAGAGAGACTGGCAAAGGACATGAACAGGCTGTTCACATCAAAAGAAAATGAAGTGGTTTTTAATCATTTGAAAAGATACTCAACCTTCGTCATAATTAAAGAAATGCAAATTAAAATAATAAGATATAATACTTAACTTGCAGGTTGGGGAAAAAAACTAACTGGTTGTGGAGTAATAGTCACACTTATATATCATATTTGGAGTACAATTTATATATATCCAAGTTCAAAATGCATACAACCTATGACCCTGCAATTTTACTTCTAGGAACATATACTGGAGGTGCATCTGCACCACTGGCCCTGAGATACATACTCAGGGATGTTAAGGTAGCACTGCTTCTAGAAGCAGACCCCTGAAACAATCTAAATGTCCTACAATTCATACCAAGCATCATTAAAACATCTCTGGAGGGCCACACGAAGAACTGTCAACAAGGGAGGCTGGAGAGAGGGACGAGGGAGCAGGAGATAAGAGTGCATTTATTATTTTCACACTATATATTTATACTCCTTAATTTTTTAAAAAATGCATATCAGAAAAATAATCCACTAAAACAAAAATTTTAAAATGCTTTTTGGAGTTTTGGAAGAGAAAACCAAGGAAAAACAGCCATGAAATTTTTAATTTTGTCAGCAGAACAAACAGTTCCAAAGATTACAAGGACACAACCAGACAGGACAATCGGGAAATAAGCCCTAGGATTATGTGCTAAATCTGTGCGCTTACTCTGTTTTCATATTCTGTGTGATATCTTCCTTAAAAAAAGACCCAATTTTACCCATCATAATGTTAATAGCACTTCACTGTTGCAATACCAGAATTTAACACAGAGCAGTAATAAAAATAGTTCAAATCATTTAACTTGCCAAAGCACTTAGCATTCTTTAGGCTGTGTTCCATATGAGCAAGAATATTTTTCTATTTTTAAACCACTAACCTTCAAACCCTGGTGGAAGCTGCCCACTGAAAGACCATGACATCTAAGACACCATATTTTTATCTCCATTACTATGCAACATAAGACTAGTGGTCTTATAAATTCCTTGTGTTTGCCAAACACATTACATGGAAGATCATAGTGTTAATTTGGAAAGGGAAACAGTTTTATGGCATCTAAAGGACTAGAAAAATTACCTCTAATCCTTTTGGGAATCAAAGAGGCAATAAAGTGAAATTGAGTGCAGAAAGACTCACATTGTAAATCCATTTACTACCAAGCCTTGTTTACTCAAGGATTTATTCATGCCGGTAACTAGTCACCAAAGCTTAAATAGCATGACTTTACCAGAATTTCATTTAAAGAAGTGTCTGATAATTTTTCACAAATAGTGTTCAGCTGATTAAAGCCTAATTACACACATTGAATTAAAGGTGTGAGTACATAATAAAATGTTCTAGCTAAAAGGAATCTGTGCTGGTGTTTGATTTCCAGCTAGTAATTTGGCTGGAATAAAATGGAAACAAGAAAGCAGAATTGTTTAAAAGGTGCAGCTTTATGACAACATGCATTTCCAACCTGGAAAAAGAAACAGACAAATACATTGTGCACTTCTTAAATGGGACATGGTGAAATTCTAAAACAGTCTTTTCTATTACCCAACATTTATAATAATAATAACACAAACCACACTCACAGAGGCCAAGAGCCAGAAAAAACATATTTCCATTTTAACGCCTTTAGATGATCAAAGCATCAGCTTAATATAATCAGCTGAAATCCATTTACCCGCAAGCTTGCCACTGTGCCCAGGGACTGCTTTCCCTTCCAGCCCTATCTATTCTGGAACAGGTGCTATACTAGTAAATTAATTAGTCTGTGGAGAAGCACCTTGTTCTCCATCTCTGCAGGCCTCTTGTGGGTCAGGGCCTTGAGGACTTCGCCATCTGGGCAGAGTTTCCCCCAGAGAAACAATCAAAGCCCACAGATTGCAGCCTACAGAGGAAGGTTCAGATGACAATTAACCTTATTAGGCCTCATTTTTTACAGTTGATAGTGTGTCAACATGTTGGCTCCATAAATAATTTGCTACATCAAATGGATGGAAAGAAATGGTTTCTCCTCTTGTTAAAAGTTATAAAGCCCTCCAGAAAAGAAATACAATATTTAAGAGAAAAGTGTCATTTACAAATACCCAAATGTTGGGATTATGGGTAGGAAGCTAGACAGGCTCTAGATTTCAAATAAAGTTCATGAAAAAACTATCATCCATTCCTGCTAGATGTAAATTCTGAGGGAGGGGAACTTCTATTTCTTTTCTCGGCCTTTCCAATTTTTCTGAGGCTTACTGCTTCCTATATGTATGGTTTTTATAACATCTGGCTAACTTAAGAAATACATGTTTCTTTTTAAAAATTATATTTTTCCTCCTTTCCCCGACCACAGTTCTGCATATATGATCCTGTTGTCCTGGGAATACAAAATAAAACCAATCAAGACAATTAGCATCTACAGCTTGTCACAAAATCAACAGATATTTAAGCCTACATTTTTAATCAAAGTAAGCTTAATTAAACACTTCACAAATGACTTTGCAGCCTGGCACCAAAAATGCCTACTTTTTTTTTTCAGTCTTTAAGTGTAATTTGAAAGAGGGTTTACTAACACATTAACACAAGATTCTTGTAAGAATACTCCAAGAGCTCTGATTTATGTTCTGTCCTACAATATTTGACAGGGTATTGGGCCCCAGCATCTCCTTCACTCTAGGACTTGGTTTTGAGTTAAGGTTTTAAACTTGGTAAAGGTACTTTTCCTGTTGGCTTCTCCCTCTTTTGTAGCTTCCTTAGACAGCTCCAGTGGAGCCTCATGAGTCACCACTGGGTTAATGATGTGTTTGGAAGCTCACTGACAGTGCAAACAGCTTTGTCTTCTCACATATCCACCGTGTTGATTCACGTGTAAGTTGAAAATATTTGCAAACTTGAGCTGTTTGACATTGAAGCCCAGGAAACTCATTTGATTCTGCCTAAAGACAGCTCTGTGGGATTAGAAGTAATAGAAGAAGAAAAAAAACTTTTCATAAAATGCACCCTTTATAGCTTTAAAAAATAGCAATAGACTCAGTGCCACCATTCACATTCAAAACAAATTTCCACTGAAGCTACCTTTGGAATTTGGATATAATGTGTTTAGCTTGGCATTTCCCTAGTCACAGTATAACGCATTTATGATGTAAGTGCGAAAATGAAATCGAAGACTTAATGAAAACTTTCCTTGTCCTTCTAGTTTTGGTTAGGAGAAAATCTGAAAAAATTAAGAGCAGAGGAATGATCTAACTGTATATGAGCATTCTTATTTAGTAATTGTCTTTTTGCTATTAAATACATATTTGTCACATCGATTAGTAATATTTGCTTCCATCTAATTTTACTACAATTGCTTTTTAACCACGATTTGGTATCATGATTCTATTTTTGCAAGCACAATTGTGATGGAAGGCTCAGAGTCGTTCACTAACAAATACAGAAACTTGAAGCTATAAGGGAACCATGAAGTTAAGGTGTCTATCTTGGTATTCCAAAGTCTAAAACAGCCTCTGACAAAACAGTGCCCTCTAGTGGATATACAAACACCTAGAGTCAAAACAATTCTCTCAAATGGAGTGGGGTCAGGAGATGGAATCTGGGTGTACAAAGATGTATAAAGATATCTTACTATTATTGGACATTTGCTGAGGACCCACCATGAGAAAAATAAGTATGGGCTCTTTTTTAAAAAAAAAATGCTAAACCCAACCAGTAAACCAAGCATTGAAGTAGTTCTTAAATACCTATGATAGGTGAACCACCAAAAAAATGATCTTTTAAAGTTAGCAAAAAACAAAAACAAAAACAAAACAAAACAAAACAAAACAAAAAAACCTAGATAAACTCCATTCTTCCTAACCTGGGACTTTTTCACATTATTATCATTCATAAAGAGATGAAGATTTTGATACCAGGAAGATCAGGGTTTGGGCATTAGATGAATCCTTAGGAGTGTGTGTATATGGGGGCACCTTTCAGAGTACACTATGTTCCTTAAGACACCCATCCACCATGGACTTTCTGGCAGGAGTATATAAGAGTCCTGTGGCAGGTAGCCACGAGAGGCTCAAACTCAAACTTGAGACTATGATTTGATCTTGAGTATGATCACTAACTGGGCACTCAAACAAATAAAGCATTAGCAATTAGGTCCTCTTCAGCATTAATTATATTCTGCCTTCATCTCAAGCCCTAAAAAGCATATAATAGTAATACATAACTTCGTGCTGCATTGCACACACATAAATTGTTGTAGATTACTGAGTCATGGAAACCAGTGATATTACCAGGCAAATTGAAAGCAATGGAGTTGCTTTGGTGAACAATCAAAAGAGCCATAGATCCAAGATAATCAGAAAGAAAACAGATGGCAAATGTAAGAAGTAAAAGTTTCTTCTATAATCTTCCATGATAAGAGCTTTCTTAATCCTCAGCTTCATTAATCATTCCATTTCTTATGTGACTCCACTGAATCCTACACGTATTTCCATTGCAACACCCGTTACTATGATACATTTTGTTTATATACTTTTTACCTTTTACTAGATAAATTCCTCAAACCTGGAAGCCAGGGACCACATCACTCACCATTGTATCCCCAGATTTCTATTGTTCTTAGAACAATGCCTAGCACAAAATAGTCCTTCAATTAATATTCACCGGTTTCTACTCAAAATATGTGATATTTTGAAAGGACTATATTTTGTCATTACTCAGATTTCACTGGTTAAGTAGTATAAGAAGATAGTTTACATATAAGAAAACTGAAATATAAAATTATCAAATGGAAAAATTATAACTCTACTAACAGAACAAAATATCTTTCCAGAGTACCATTTTAAAAACTTACTGAACTTACAAAAATAAATAAGAAAAATAAGAAAACCCAACATTGGCACAACTGTGGAGAACCTGACATATACAAGAGTATATATTACTGTGAAAATGTGGCTCAACAGTGGAAAAAAGCAATATTGACAGGTATTGTTCAGATCCTTGGTCTAGAAGTTTTATTTGGCAAGATTATATCACAATGGAAGACTATAACTATATTTTTATATATTTATATTATATAAACACACACAAAGTGTTCTTCTCAATACCTCTTTAGAGCAACAAAACGAAGGAAAAATAAAGGAATATACCCTGGAAGACAGACAAAAAGAAGAGTAGGAAGTAATTTTTATTTTTATTTATTTATTTTTTTAAGTTTTTTTTTTTTTAAGA